>NW_004955434.1:10959473-10974077 GCF_000276665.1 Chinchilla lanigera
GGGCATTGGTGTCAGCTGATGGCAGACCGTCTGATCCAGCATCCCCGTGCAGTTCAGGGCACGTGCACAGCCCAGACTCAGGTTGCACTGGTGTGACAATCCCGGTCCAGTGGACCTATGTCCCCAGGCAGTTCAGGGTACAGGCAAAACCCAGACACAAACTGCAGGGTGACAGATTGTGAACCACCTGATTCTGTGTCTCCAGTCAGTTCAGGACACATACTGGAACCAAATGTGGCCCGGAGGAATAGCAATCACAGACTGTCTGTGCCTGTGACCCCCCACGGGATCCGGGCACAAGTAAAGCATGGGCTTGAACCACAGGACCAGCAGCTCTTACAGCACTCGAGTGCTTACTGGGCACAGGGCGCATGCAGGGAGGGCTCACACGTGAACCCTGGTGAGAGCAGTCTCTGGGGCTTCAGAGTGAGGAACTCCTGTCTGCTGCAGGTGCATGGAGGGCTGTAATGGCGGCAAGGTCCTGGGTCGCCCGCTCTGCCCCCAGGAAGTAGATGGGAAATACCTGGCTTTCTCCATGAGTTTCAGCTGGGAACTGTGGCGGTGGGAGTAAAGCACCAGTAATTGTAATTTTGAAAGAAAGGGACAGCATCTGCAAAAATGTTCTACTAAGATAAAATCGTGATTGGCCTAATACAGGTCACTGAGGGCCACTGTGAGAAGCCACACTTTGTGTAAGTTACCTCCTAGAATTACTTGAAACCTATACAATCTTAAGTTGCTGTCATGGGCCTAGTTTTGGAGGCTATGCCTCTGGCTCGTATTAATTATTTCATCTAAGTTGTTCTCTTATTTTGAAAGGCTAGTATATTTAAGTGGATGGGCAGGGAAATGAAGTAGCGAACTGGCTCATTATTTCAGCATAGGTAACGTGCTCCTGCTTAGCTGTTACAATAAAGATTTCTACTCTAAGCATAATGTATTTAAATCACTGTAGGGTTATCACTTATGTGCTTTATCAAAATGTTCACACACCTAACTATACCTGGAGGCACAGAAAAATTTCCCAATCTAGCAATCACTTGCGAATGATTTCAAGCAGAAAAATGACCTTTTGTTAGTTACATGGGAAACTAGATACCTGTTTACCCTACCCGTAAGAGACCCTTAGGAATGTGTTTATTAGGGGAGGGGTGCCTCTTTCCCCAAATCATAAGCATCCTTGATCTGAGTCCCTGGTTACAGGTCCTCATCTTCTACCTGTACTATTGTGATAAATTTTTTTAGCGCTTTCTATACCTGTGACCACACAAAACTTGACCTGTCACCATTCTTATACTAATGAAAAATAAATAATAAAAAAAATGAAACTAACCATGCTCTCAGAATGGCTAACTTAAGGGCTGGGATGAGATGATCCTCAATCGGGCAGATAGCAAAAAACTGCCTTAAAAAGAGAGGACATAGAAATCTGCTGCAAGAGCTGTTGTCCCATTTTGAGCACCAAAATAATAAAACACAGTAGGAATGGTAAACAATTTGGGAGAAAAAATTAGTCAGGTGTTACTGATAATGAATGGATGGGCACATGGATGCTGGGGAGATGGATTTAGAGAGATATGAGAGATCCCCGGGTATCAAATACCGACGAATAAATCTGGAGGCTGTGCTGGAGCAGAACATTCCATGCACACCGTCATAGTAAAGAGTATGTGAGGCTCATCAGTGGATTATGAGTCTAAACAGGGATATATGAGGAATAAGATATTTGCATGGTAATAAAGTGTCCTACAAATTGCTTATTAGTGTTAGAGAAAAATAGTAATTAGGTGAGGAAATTGGACTATACTTGATCAAGATCAAAATTGACATCACCATTGAGAGGCATGCGTACATCCTGTATCTGCAGATGAAATATCCTAAGACACATATCACCCATGTGGAATTCTGGCCAAGAAAGTATAACCTAAGACTACATCAGACATCAAACAAATCCTCCATTGAAAAGCAGAAAAAGGAAGAATTATATCTTTCCAAAGTATCCCTACTATAAAACCCAAGGAAGGACTATGGAAATGTTCCATATTAAAGGAGTCATCTAAGGAGATGTAACAACTGACTGTAATACTTGGCTCTAAACTAGAGCCTATACTTAGAAGTTTGATGGTAAAGAAAATACCGTAAGAGTCATTGTTGGGTCAGTTAACAACTAGAGTATGAATGCCTGGTGAAAGTATTATCAGTGTTCCTTTTCCTTAAATTGATAGTTGAACTGGAATAATGGTGATGTCAGAATAGTTTTGTTCTTAGAAAGTAAATTTAGATGATATATCATGATATGCGTAGCTTGCAAATAGTTCAGTAGAGACAACCCCCCCCCCCGCCACACACGCACTCTTTTCCCCTCCTCTCTGTAAAGACACACAGTTAGTACAAAGAATGCATAAACAATAAAGCAGATGGTAAAATGATAGTAAGAAACAGTAACAGATGAATCTGGGTAAACGATCAAATAATATGTCAGTGTTCTTGCTATTTGTATTCTTTGAGTTCATTTGTTTGTTTTGAGACAGGGTCTTGCTATGAAGTTTAGGCCGGCTTTGAACTCTCTGTGTAGCCCAGGCTGCCCTTGAACTCGCTGCAGTCCTCTTACCTCAGCCTCCCAAGTGCTAGGATTACAGGTGTATGCCACCACTTCTGGCCTTGTATACTTTGTGTTCTTGCAATTTCTAAATTTGAAATTATTCTCCAATCCTGAATGTAAAATGCTTAAAAAAAATTTTGTCCAAATCAATTACTGTTTTCTAAGTAAATATTTCTTTTATTTTCTGTCTTCTCCCACTCCTCTTCCAACTTGCTTTGCCTCTTAGAAGTCCAAGGCTTGTGAGAAGGCCATCTCCGTGGGCCAGACAGTCATCACAAAGCATCGGAACACCCGCTACTACAGCTGCCGGGTGATGGCTGTGACGTCGCAGACCTTCTATGAGGTCATGTTTGATGACGGCTCCTTCAGCAGAGACACGTTTCCTGAGGACATTGTGGTGAGTGGGTCTCCTTGGCTGCCTGCTGCCAGGCTAATCTGTGTCAAGACCAAAGCAGCTGAATCTCCAGCAGTGTCTCCTTGCCTGTTTGAGCAGTTTATATCCCTCCATACTCATGGCTTTCGTCATACTAAATAGTATCCATGTGAACTTAGACTAATTTTCTGTGTGATGTTTAAAGAACAGAAATTTATTTCTCACAGTTCCGGAAGTTGGGTGTTCTGTGATCCAGGCTCAGGTCTTTGGTCTGGTGAAGGCTTCTTGCTGCACCTGCAGGGTGGGAGGAGAAGGGTGAGCTTGTCGTGTTGGGAAAAGCCTACTTAAAAGGGCCTCGGTTCCGTTAGCAACAGAGCCATCCTCGTGGCCTGGTAACCTCTGTGAAAGGCTCTTTTGACACTGCAGTATCACCTTAGCAATTCTGGAGCCATGCACAAACCATGGCAGAAGTACATCTACCTCTTCTTTTCTGCTACAAAGTGTTAGCAATTTTTAATTCTTCTGTGAATTCTTTTATCTTCTGCTGAACTAGAGAACATGGCATGACTTGACAGTGTGTTTAGATCTTTGGATTTTTCACATGGGAATAGCAAAAGTCACACAGGCTAAAGTCCGCAATGTTTACAGAGTTTCTTAGCTGTGGCTTAGGTCTGGACAGTGTGTGTGTGTCCATTTCCTCCTTCCTCGCCTACCGCAGCGAACACCTTGGTTTCGTTTAGAAGAGATACTGTCAGGACTGAAGACTGGCTTTTTTGTGGGCTCATTTTTAGCAGAGTGTTGCACTTTGCACAGGTTTTTCACAGATCAATTCCCATAGTGTGGACTTCAGAGGAGTCACTCTAGTGATGATCCTGTTGTCTGTCCGTTCTTTCCAGCTGTTTCAGTTTGGGAAACCCAGCTGTAATAGAATGTACTTGTCACTTCTGCCTCGTCCGGGGTGTCTGTGAATGCTGTGCTTTTCTTTGTCCTTGGAAACATGTTTCTTAAGTGA
The DNA here is from genome assembly GCF_000276665.1 of Chinchilla lanigera. Taxonomy (NCBI): domain Eukaryota; kingdom Metazoa; phylum Chordata; class Mammalia; order Rodentia; family Chinchillidae; genus Chinchilla; species Chinchilla lanigera. Next base: position 10,963,461 of record NW_004955434.1, read on the forward strand.
TTATTTGACAGTAATAATTATGCATTATGTACAAGTGTAACCTTAAATATAACCTTAGGAGATGACTAATAAATATTTCTGGGACTGTAGTCTCCTGTGCCTCATCTACTTTTTTAGGCTTACCTCTCTGTGCTGTTCAGAGTGGCAAGTATGGAAACTTGCCAAGTATGGAAACGAGAGGCCACATCAGAAAGTGGTGGAGGATGAGGTCGTGCAGCACACTGAATAATTTGCAATAAAGGCAGCGTGCCTTTCCCATCAGCTGCTGCAAACTCCCTAGTAAAAAAAAAAAAAAACAAAAACAGGAGGGCGGTGGAGGGCGCCCACCTACCTGGGGAACCTGCCCTAGGTGTAGCCGAGCAGCTGTGCGTGGTGGGCGCGGGAGGCGGGCTGAAGGTTGGAGCGAGCAGGAAGTAGAGCCCGGCTGCCCCAGGAGGAAACCGACCAGCAAGTGTGCTGCCGAGGGGCCGCAGCCACCGGGGACATGGAGGAGGCCAGCGGAGGCGGGGAAATGACCGAGTGCGGAACCTGCAGAGTGAGGTGGAGGGACTCAAGAATATTATGACCCAGAATGTGGAGAGGATCCTGGCCTGAGGCGAAAACCTGGATCACCTCCACAGCAAGACTGAGGACCTGGAAGCCACTTCCGAGCACTTCAAGACCACGTCGCAGAAGGTGGCGCAAAAGTTCTGGTGGAAGAATGTGAAGACGATTATCATCATCTGTGTCATTGTTTTTATCATCCTGCTCTTCATTATCCTCTTTGCCACTGGTGTCATCCCCATCTAGGGAGCCTCTCCCTTCTGCCCTCCTCTTCAGGGGCCGCCTGCCATCACGGGGGCCGTGAGGGGCCCTCTTGCCCAGCCTCCACAGGAATGCTGCTTGTCCCCCTGAAAGCCCCAGAGGGCTCCCTGGTCCCTCTGGAAGGAGAGAGCTGGACTGTGGCTGCATTTCCTGGGGCCTCAGAGTGGGTGGAGAGACCCCGCAGAGCTCACATGTGGCTGGGGACCTACTGGTGGCTGGTGGGCAATAAAGACCTTTCAGTAAAAAGACAAAAAAATAACAAAAAAATGACCTTGGGGCTGGGGATTTAGCTCAGTGGCAAAGCGCCTGCCTGGCAAGCGCAAGGTCGTGAGTTCGATTCCTGGTACCAGAAGAAAAGACAAAAAAAAAAAAATGACCTTATTTGAACAGTTTCTAAAGCAAATGAGCACAAACGCACTAAAAACTAAAGACCCCAAGGCCTGTTCATATTCCAGGACAGTGAGTTACGTTGTTAGGAGGCTTCTAGCAGAAGTTCCCTGTAGAGTGTCACTACTGGCGCCCCATAGACAGTCACCCTCGGTGATGTCGCGCTCCCTAGGATTACCCACTTCAAGCACTCAGTCGGCACTCACTGAGAAGTACCTGCTGGTCAGCGCGTCAGACTAGGGAGCATAAGGAGAAAGAAGGCATGATCCCCACTCATTCAGTCTAGGGAAAAGGCAGGCTGGTGATGAGGCTGAGAAATCCCAGTCCCAGTAACGTGCAGTCAGGCCGAGGGCAGGAGAAAATTCACGCCCAAGCCTGAAAGCAGTCAGGCAGAAAGAATTGTGTCCTCTGGGGGAGGCTCAGGCCATCCGCTGGTTGAAGGAGGCGTGCACACAATAAGGAGGGGAATCTGCATTGCTCAGTCTATCAGTTTAATTATTAAACTTACCCAGAAACACCCAGAGTAGGGTCAACCAAGTGTCTAAGCACCACGTGTCTCAGGCAGGTTGGTAAAAATTACCCATCTTAAGTCTGTCACCCCGCAGTGCTAGGACTGTGGGCTTCAGAAGAAGACTGCTTGCGGTGCCAGAAGCCCTGACGCTGTGGCGGAGTGTATTTTCCTTTTCTGTGAAGCACTGCATTGTGCGGGTCCATTTGCAGTAGTGCTCTGTAGACCTGCCCCGTCAGGGATGCATTTTGCCCTCATTATTATGTAAGTCCCCACAATGCAGAGTCACAGGCTTAAAAGGCGAGGCTTTTTAAATGAGCAACGATTGAGATCTGTGTTTCCCACAGAAATTACTGTATCAAACGACTAACTATCTTTGTGGTGTGTCAACTGCAGTTCAGTTTGAAATGGAGGAGTTTGAGGTTAAATTTTAAAATATAAGACATATATACAACTAAATATATCACAAGCAGTTTCCTATATAGCCTATGATGTAGCATAGATAAGTTTATAACACGCCATTATTCAAGCCATAGGACCTAATTGCTGTATCACCCCGCTTCCATTTTGATACTCATCTGCATGAAGAGTACCTTGGCACACTGGGAACAAGGTTGTAAGAACAGGAAGGCCTGGAGCAGTGCAGCCACTTCTTCTGCCTTCAGTCTCTGCGCCTTTGGAGCTTCCAGCAGGGGCAGGTCATCCGGAGGTTCACAACCTCCATGGTCCATCAGAGCCAGGAAGAATTTGCCATTTTCGGTGAAAACAAGGGGCAGTCCCTCGCTGTGATGACCTCGTACCTTGGATCTGGATTTGGTACACCTTATACTGTGTAAGACATTGATTACTCAAGAAGTAAGATGTTTTAATTCATCCATGTAACAGATACGGAGAATGTCTTGAGAGGTGCTGTCTCTTTGAAAATAGACTCAACTCTTGAATTTGTATAGCATACTAGATACGTGTGTAAATAAATTAGTGACATGAATGCTGAAAAAATGTGTATCGTTTTGGAGATGAGGATCCTGCTCCATGCCCTAATGGGGAACTTCACCAGGACATAAGAAAAATATAATCAGGCCTGTTTCTGTGTCAGTATCTTGCAGATCATGGCAGAATAATTATTTGGTAGAAACAAAATACTTTTCACATTCCTCGGAAGAACTTTTTAAATTAGATGATATAACTATGGCATAGGAAACTGCAGGTAGAAAATGAGTTTTTTCTGTCTGAAAACTCCAAAGGTGTGAGGTATGAATGTCATGAGGTATGAAGGTCACTGAGGAAAGTCTTTCATCAAATGTAGAGGAGCAGCAGTGTTACTGGCTATGGAACTAGTTTCCCCAAGTCTCAGGTACTTGCAGTTTCAAGTTTCAACTATGAACAAATTTAAGATACCAAGTTTAGCCTGGTGTGGTGGGGCATGCCTCTAATCCCAGCACTCGGGAGGCTGAGGCAGGGGGATCGTTGCGAGTTTGAGGCCAGCCTGGGCTACATAACTGAGTTCAAGGCCGGCCTGAACTGCATAGCAATACCTTGTCTCAAAAAGAAGAAGAAAAAAAAAAAGATACCAAGTTTAATGGCCCCACGTCTTCGTTTGTGTGTGACATAAATGTAATCCCTTATGTAGCTTAATGCTTTAATAAAAAAAAGATAATTTCTTTATATATAGTTAATGGTTACGGTCATTTCATAAACTCAATAGATGAAAACCTTTTAGTGCAGGCTGGCCTCTCCATATTTGAGCATCAGTTTAGCAGTCATTAAAATGCTTACGTTGGGATTGTGTGACTGCAGAGTATTTGGAGCCATGGGGAGAAGCATTCTTTGGACTGCCAGGAAATTCCTTTCTCTACCTAGATACTTTATTTCTGTGATAGCCAGAAGAAAATGTCCAAAACAGTTCTCTCAACAGTGCACCTGCAGAATGTGTGTATCAGCCCAGTTAAACTCCGTATGCAATCTGTAGCTGTCAAAGGAAGTAATAAAAGATGTATTACTACATGCCTCCATCTGTCAGTCTATGAAATTACAACACAGTCCTGATGGATTTTTTTGTCTTTCACTATTTTGATGGGAATAGAAGTCGCCCACCTGAAAGAACTCAGCAAGCACAGAGATTGTGGAGCCGCCTCTGAGCCACTCCAAAGCCTGGGGTCATGGAGCGTGCAGGCCCGTGTTGGTACGGGGTGGTGCCTGCTTCCTCTCATCTGCGCCTGAAGCCCATTTCAAGGACAGAGGAAATGCACTGGGCACTAGATTATTCCATGACAGGCACGGGAGACACAGTGGGCACGAGATCGTTCCATGACGTGCACTGCTAGGAGTGAGAAGAGAAGCAGAACCCTTTGGAATTAGAAAGCAAGAGTCCATCACTGAGACTTCCTTGAGGACTGGCTGTATTTTTCAGCCTCCGGTGAAATGTGAAAGGAAAATGAAAACAGTGCTCTTCAGTATTTGGGAGAATGGACAGCATAGCCTTTGGTTTTCAAGGGCTGTGAGTACACACTGTGGTTCTTACAGGTAATTTTCTCCCTCAAGTGGAAGTAATTTGCTTATACTTACCAGCCTCAGTTTTTTTTCCTTTACTAAAAGAGAACAATAATTTCCACCTTCAGGGATTACGGAAAGGACTAAATGAGCTAAATGCCTGGCACCTAGTAAGTATAAAATCAGATTTAGGGGGACGTTAACTTGGGTCTGTAAACTCTTCCATTCTTTTTCTTCCCCATCTCCTTTCTGCTGCCCTCTCTGGTCGTAACAAAATGTAGAGTTAGAATTTGTGCCTCAGGACCTCCCTTTACCTTGTTAGGTTACAAGGGGGTCTGCACCATGTCCAGCTGCTGTAAAGCAACCCTAGCTGCTTTTAGACGTTATCATAGTCCACTTCGCTGCCTTTGTGCTTGGATTTTTCTGAGAGTTAGAAGTGTAGTTTTGGAAGGTTTTCTTATCAAGGCTAGCTCCAAGGTAAGTTCACACTTCCCGAGTCATCAGAAACCTTTGATGTGGCCAGCTTACTAGTGTAGATGGGGCAGCGTTAGGTCTGGATTGTGGGTCAGTCAGTGCCTACTCTCCCCCTCTGCATTCCATTGCTTCTTAGGTCCCTCCTTCCTGGGACCTTTCCAAAGTCTGCTTTCTGTGGCTCTGGCCAGTGTGGTAGACCTTCGTCTGCATGGAGAGTAAAACCCGGTCTCCAGCTCCACAGTGTGAGGGGCTCGTGGGTACTCAGAACCCCACGGCCCCACCCCTCTGGCAGGCACAGGTGTAGCGTGATCTGTGTATTCTTGAAGCACAGAAAATACCTGAGTGGGTCTGAGAAATGAAAAATTTTTCCAAGAAATATTCTATGCTGTGGGATCCCGGGAGGCATTTGGATACCTGTTCAGTCTAGATTTTGAGGTACCCTGACGTTTCAAATCAGGTGGTCACGTTAGACCCATTACAGTGGCCGACACCAGGCTGACCAAGAGAGGCCTCTTGTCAGTAAGACCGCCTCAGCTTTGGGAAGTCACATCCCATCCTAGGCCATATTTATGTTCACTGCAGATTTTTACCTCCACCCTCTACCTGTCAGCTCTTTTGCTCCTCTAGACAGTCTGGTTGTAGAATTATGAATATATGTCAGAAAAGGTTATATTATTATTATTTCTGCCACTGTCATGAAATAACACAGGCTGTGTGTGAGCCAGAAGAGAGTTACTTAGCGCACAGCTTTGGAGGTTCAAAGTCCAGAGTCAGGTGTCCTCATTGGTCTGGCCTCTGGTAAGGGAGGTGGATGGTAGAACATCATGGTAGAGAGAAATAGTTTCCATCTTGCAGGAGAGAAATAAACAGACACAGACTGACAGACACAGAGAAAGAGAGACTGGAGTCCCACAGTCCCCTTTCAGTGCCTGCTCCAGTGACCTAAGGACCTCCCATGAGGCCTCACTTATTGAAGGTCCATAGCGCCCTGGGAACCAAGCCTTTACATGGGGATGTTTAGAGGACACTCAACACTCAGACCATAGCAGATGATCTAGATGCTTTCTTGGTTGGGGCTCTGAATGTGTAGCTCACCTGTCATTTCCTTGTTCAGGGTGGTGTCCTTACTCGTCTCTTTTGAGTGTGTAGGCCTGGGAGCCCACGAGATAAAAGGCTTCACTTAATCTCATTGGATTTTTACTTTTATTGGAAGACCAAAGTCTGTAAAAGGATCTGTTATTACTTTGATTTTAATTATTAAATTTGTTTTATTTTTAAGCTTTATAAAAATTCAGCTGACAAATTTTATTTGAAAAAGTAATTTTGCATAAAAAAAGAAAAACCTTTTTCCCCCCTTGGTTATTGGTCATATAATGCATAAATTTTACAGAGCAAATCATTACCGTCTTACATTTAGGTAATCTTTTAGGGCAGTGGTGACGAACCTATGGCACACATTACTGTGTTTTATCTTTTAAGACAAAAGATGTTAGTGTAGAGTTGAAAGTCTCAGTATTCAGGTTTAATCGTAATGTTAGCACTTTGCCATAAATAAGTGGGTTTTGGATTGTAGTTCGGCACTCAGTCTTTAAAAGATTCGCCATCACTGTCCTAGGACATCTTATAAAGTTAATATGTACATTTTTCTAAGTACTTAATATTACTTACTTTTATATGGTACCCAGTTTAGTAGTTTAAATTCTCCTAAGTATCTTCAAAAGCAGCACGCAAAGTAGTACAGTTATTAACAAAACACGATACTGCACCATTATAAACATAACTTTAGGTTGATAGACTGCCCAGCCAAGGCAAAAACAATGTTACCATTTGGGGCAGGATTTTACTAATAAGCACTAGAGAGCTCCTAGGCCATTTAGAAGCTGAATATGATTGCACCTTTGCAGAGCTGAACCCACAGTTGCTGGGTAGAGGCGCCCAGTAAGGCCAGTTTAAATCCTCAGTTTTCCCTGTGCCCTTCCCTCGGGCCCTGATCCATGTCACGGATTTCATAAACTGTCTCGAGATTTCTTTGTTAAGTATTTTCCAGGCCCTGGCAGTCTTTTCTTTTTATGTAACTCTGTGTTGCCCAGGCCGGACTCAAATCTGTGATCATCCTCTATATGGTACCGTTTAGTAGTTTAAATCCCTCAGGCCCTGATCCATGTCACGGATTTCATAAACTGTCTCGAGATTTCTTTGTTAAGTATTTTCCAGGCCCTGGCAGTCTTTTCTTTTTATGTAACTCCGTGTTGCCCAGGCCGGACTCAAATCTGTGATCATCCTCCCTCAGCATCCCAGAGCGCTGGGGTTCTAGCGTGTGCCACCACACCCGCCTCTCTCGGGTAGTTCTTTGTGTTAATGCTTGGTATATACTAGTGGACAGTGAGTCCCTTATTTGAGTTAAAATCTCACCAACCATAATTTTGTAGCTGTCACTTTGACAATTTCTATTTAGCGCTGTTGCGTCTCTGAAGAAAAGGGTGTCACTGCCCTGATGTCCCATGCAGGAGATTAGCCTAGTTGTCGTGAAGTGACACTGTCAGTTATGTTTTTCTTCAAATGTATACCTCCCTCACTTGAGAGGGTTGCTTTTATCTCTCCTTTGGTAATTATCTTCAAGTGACTGGTTTATGGAACTTACTCCCAGGGGACGGGTTCCTGGCACTTTTTCCCTATCCTTTTCTTTCCAAGAGGACTAAAAGTATAACATCTCATCTTAAGTTTAACAGAGTCAAAATAACTCCCTTGAACTTGAGGGCAATGCTATTAATTCCAGGACTGCATCCTCTCTTCTCAGCGCAGTGCTTAAACTCAAAGGTAACAGCCGCCCTGAACCAAATCCACGCTGTTTGGGGGAATGTCCAGTATCCTCCTTTCTGAGCTCTGTGTTGAGGTCTGTGTTAGCCATCGTGGGCAGTCAGGCTGCATAGGAATAGGTATAGGAATGGTGTAGGTGCTCTGGATAAAATAAAATACCCAAGTGAATTTGAAAGACTTAAAAAGTTCCTAGAAACATTCATGCCATGGGATCTTGAAAGGCATTTTTGATCCGTATTTGCTCCTAGATTTTGAAGTACCCTAGAGTTTCAAAGGTGGCCATGCAGACGTGGCAGTGGCGGACACCAGCCTAATCGAGAGGTACTTCTTGTCAGTGAGGCCGCCTCAGCTTTAGGAAGTCACACCCATCGTAGAGCGTTTAGGTGATGCCATTCCACATCGACAGGTCCCCCAGCTTTACCAGAAGCTGATCTACAAGATTTTACAGAAGAAAACTCCAGTGAAGGTTGATCACTAAGTTCAGTGGACTTTGCTGCACTTAAACATTGTGGTGGACCAAACTGTTTAAGGAAGTGATGTTGAGGAGGAGAAATTAAGTGCTGGGTTACTGACTCGTAAGAGTTGTTTCTGTATTCTATATATGTCGCTTTGTCTGTTGCCTTCAACTTTTTCTTGTAGTCTGAATATAATGTTCTGTTGTGTGGCTATAACATTTTGTTTATCCATTTATCAGTTGATAAACATTTTGTTTCCAGTTTAGACTATTACTAAAAAAATAGTGCTACTTTGAACATTTGTTTTCAAGTCTTTGAGTTGATGTGTTTTTATTTCTCTTGAGTAAATACATAGGAAGGAAACTACTGAGTATATGTTAGTGTATATTTTTAACTTCAAAGGCAACTACCAAACTGTTTTCCAAAGGGGTAATACCATTTTGCATTCCCACCAGCAACATCTGAGGTTGTGGTTTTTGTACATCTTTGCCAGTACCTACTCATGTCTTTAGTCTTGTGGATGATAACCATTCTATAGGCTGTGCAGTGGTTTCTTAGTGTGATTTAAATCTGTATTTCCCGAAGGACTACTGATTTTGAGCATCTTTTCAAGCACTCATTAGCCATTTGTGTATCTTTGTTGAGAACTCTATTTGAATTGGTAAAATATTTGTAATTGTATTGATTTGTCTTGTATTGACTTACCAGATTTTTTTAGTTTGTACATGAATCTTTTATCAAATGTATAATTTACAAATATTTTCTCCGTTTTTATCTTGTCTTTTCACCTTCTTAGTGGTATATGGAAAGCAAAAGTTATATATCTGAATGAAGTGCAATTTATCATCTTTTTCTTTATCTATCATGCTTTTTGATGTCATAAAATTAAGAAATCTTTTTTTTTTTTTTTTTTTTTTTGGTTTTTCTCCGGTACTGGGAACCGAACTCACGACCTTGCACTTGCCAGGCAGGCGCTTTTCCGCTGAGCTAAATCCCCAGCAAAATTAAGAAATCTTTACCTGGCTTAAGATCACAAAGATTTTCCTGTGTGTTATCTTTTAGATGTTCTAAAGTTTTAGGACTTACATTTAGCTTTTTGGCTGATTTTAAATTCACTTTTTCATATTCTGTGAGATTGAGTCAGTTTTTTTTTTTTTTTTTTTTTTTTGTCTTTCTGAGACAGGGTCTCATTATGCCAGTTCAAGCTGGTCTTGAATTCACTTTGTAGCCCAGGCTGCCCTCGAACTCCCAACAATCCTCCTGCCTCAGGCTCCTGAGTACTGGGATTACAGGTGTGCACCATGACACCGACAAGTCAGCTTTATAAAATGAAAGACACACAACTTACTGAAGTGTGTGCTGTAAGGAATTGTAGTATGAATGCCTATATTATTGCGGAGTAACACCTTAAACATAGCAGGTGCTCAGATATGTGGTTCTTTATGCTCCTTGACTTGCTTCTCAAAGTTGTAGTGTAGGAAAAGGAAGTCCGTATAAGCTGATTTCCCCTAACATTCTAAACCCCTAGAAGTTCTGTGGACAGCTCACCTAGTATTCACACTGTTTTGGAAATATGTGTGGTATCAGTCTTTAAAATTTGATTTCAGTGTTGTACTTTCTATACTTCAAAGTGAAAAAAATAGAAAATACCAAACAAAATAGTAATCCTTCTGTAATATCTTAAATATGGTTAATAGGCTTAAACCTAAGTTTTAAATTTTTTTAGATCAATCTTTTCAATATCATATTTCAAACTGGGACCTGTTTTATTTTTCCAAAGAAAGAAGAGGAAAAGTGCAGAAGTAGTTTTTGTTAGCAGTGCAGTGGAAATTAATGAAGGGGTCTTTACTTAGAAGAGAAATTAAACTTTGAATTTTCCATTTGAGCTTTAACTTTCTTCCTTAGCATTTATCCCAGGTTGATGACATCTGCTGAATCTCAGGTTTCTTAAAAAGAAGGACCAGGGGCTGGGGATTTAGCTCAGCAGCAAAGTGCCTGCCTGGCAAGCGCAAGGTCATGAGTTCGGTTCCTGGTACCAGAGAAAAACCAAAAAAAAAAAAAAGGACCATGTCTGTTTGAGCTACTGTCATGTACCTACTTCTCAGCATAAGGCCTTATTTATACTTCAAAGAGAGGATAATAAGTAGCTATTGAATTAAAGGCTAAATAAGTCACTATTAATAGCCATCACATTCAGGCATTAAATTGGTTATTCCAAGTCATTCTTTAGATAGTATGTTGTGTATTTTGAAGTTCATTGTCAGTATCAAGAACCGTTTTTAAATTTGAGTTCAAGTTCATATTCTAAGTTCCATGTCCTTGCCACATAAGGAATACTTAGCCTTTATAGCAACTATGCTATAGTAAGGAGCTCCCAGGAAAGTCCAGGCTTTCAGTGTTCCAGCTTCCATGTGAGATATTTTTTTTTCGACAAAACATCTCTGGCCTTAAAAAATCTGCAGTCACTGGAGTGAATTGTTGTGTACTGCCTCATGCCAGGAGAGAGAGACTGTCCTGGCAGGAGGGATAAGGGACCCACAGCATTAAAGCCGCTACTGCCACTTGTACCTGCAAGGAGCGGAATGCTGGGCAGTGTCTCAACCCTAGTTTTAGCAGGCCCCCATGAAAAGTTCAGTACCAAACCATGAGTGTCTGGGACATTGTTTTTTTTTTTTTTTTTTT
>NW_004955434.1:10974245-11026635 GCF_000276665.1 Chinchilla lanigera
AAGGTAGAGATGAATCAACTTTCATTTAATAGAAAAGATGAATAATGAGAACCGAATATCTGTGTTTACTATTGACCTTTCCATTTTTATTTAAATTAAGATAGCACTCCAGCAGAATTTCAAACTTTAAATCATTCTTTACTCTAACTTCAGTTTGACCTCAAACCTAGATGCTGTGGCCTTGAGTATAGTATAATCAGGTTGCTGTATAAATGTTTCATAAACGCTTAGACATTGGCAGAGCTGACCCTTCCTGTAGCGCTTGTGTGAGCACTGCTTTCTTCAGGCGGGTAGTCCACAGGGAGCTGCCGTTCACAAGCCATTTTACATTAGTTCCCACCCCTCTCCAACCCCAGAGGCTGATGCTCCAGGGTAGAGCACATAAATTGGGCACACCCCAGGAAATATGGGCCCACAAATCACTGAAGAATGTATCTCTGTATTTGACTGTAGGCTTTAAATTACTTTGGTAATAGAGTGAGCTTAGATTATTGTATATAATATATACATATATATTTATGTAGACTAATGTATATATTCATTACAAGTCAGTACTGTTACTTATGGCTCAGTGGTACTGCCTTCATTTTTGTATTTCCTCTTTGTACCATATTTGAAAGAGGTTAGTTGAATTTCATGAAGGAGAGAGAAACGGTGATAAATAATAAATCTTAATAGTCAAACTTAATTAATTATAAATAAATTGCTTGCTTTTATAAATACTTTATTTTACAATTATAATAACTAGATTTTGAGAAAAGAAGCAAAGGGAGAAGAGTGATATGAAGAAATACAGAGAGAGCATAGAATTAGTGCATTTTCCTCTGTAATGTCTAATCTTTCCATAGTCGGGGTATGCTGTGCTGACGAGTGAGAGAAAAACTTGGTTTTCATGACCTGCTGTGCCCTTCGATGGTGTATGTATTTCTGCAAGTCAGTGCCCTGAGCCACTTGATTTCTCGTCTTTATAAAATGAGGGGGATGTTTGGAAGTCGTCTGTGTGTTACATGTTTTATTCAATACCATTAAAGAACTTTATTTGTACATTGTTTAATTTCTAAATGTAATAATATTACAGTACGTTGAATAATGTCAGATACATGATTTTCAGATCATTAGAAGGGTTTCCACCAATACTTTAAGCGAGTGTGCCCCATACTTCAAAAACTGCCTTTTGAGAATTCAGGGAAATGGAAGAAGGAGCTAAAATTATGCATATTTTTAGTAGTGTGGATATAAAGATATATTTTTAGGTTACTATTAAAACATACCTGAATTTCCCCTATCTACCTCGCCTGTAATTACGCCTTTAATAATCTGACGCAGTGATTCCTTCCCGTGTTACATCAGCATCTGGTTTTTTTGAGGAGTCGGGGTGGGCAGATAAAATTGAATCTTCCAAAGCAGCTTATCAGCTTTCTCTCAGGAAAGAAAGTGATGGCACAGGACAAGTCCAGCATTAGTCCTATGTTCTAAGCAGCCAGTACCTGCAGGCCTGCTGAAACAGGGCCGTAAGAAACCTGTAGGAAGAGCGTGACCCTGCGCGCCATCCGTGTGGGCAGGCTCTGTAGTGACCTGACTCGTCACACAAGCCGTGTCCTGGGCTGCGGACAGCTTCCTTTGGCCCTCTGAGTTTTCTTGCTCTTCTTATTAGGTATTTTCTTCCCTGCTCCTGCTCGGTCAAGGAATTTTGAAATGATATATCTACTCTATATGAAATTGAGTACTTTACATTTTAAGATTTACTTCCATACTAGTAAACCCATTCGTGTATTTTTTATTCTTTATGCTGCTCCATGTCAATAGTTAATGTTTCTACATGGTCTTATGTTTGTTTTGTGTTGTGTTGTATTTTACTTTTGCCTTTGTTTGTAGGAAGTAGGAAGATGCAACAGTCTGACCAATATCTAAGAGTGGGTTCTTTCTAGGAGGATGAAATCTAATTGAGAAGGATGTGTGATGTTTAAGTCCTCTTCCTTCTTCAAGGGCAAAGGGCTTATAAAGTTCTGGAGGGCTGATGGTTCTTGTAGAGCTCTTTGCATTTATAAACAGACAATTCTGCAAGGCCAGGTCGTTGATAAGCCACATCTCTGTAGGTGGGTACTCGCATGTAGCGGTACATGGGTTCTCTAGTCAGGGGATATCTTACTCATCAGTAAGTGGTATTCTTAGTGCACCCCCCAAAATCACTTTACAGTAAGTACCTACTCTACAGTAGGTATTCTTATCTGTGCCTATATATTAGGCACAGTAAGGCCAGGCCTTGTTCTGGGCATTTAGAATTTGCTGGTGGGAAGTAAAATGATTTTTTAATTTTTTTTGACTCCATGGAATTTAGAATCTAGTGAGAGAGTTACGTGACAATCACACTATTAAAATTCACTTCAAATTAAGATTAGGATAATAGAAATATGGTTGTAACTAAAAAGATCTTATAGAGATGGGCAGTCAGGGTGACTTATGAAGACCTGCAAAGTGAGTAACTGGGCCCAGGTCCGCAGGATAATATTCCAGGGAAGGCAGAAGCATCTGTGGAAGACGGAGGATGAAGAGCCTGGAGAAGGAGAGGACCGAGCGGGTGGCACCCTGGAGGCCACGTGGCAGGGTTGGGGTCGCGTCGGTAGTCTTCAGCAGAAGTCAACGGGGAGAGATTTATTACAAAACATTTTTATTGGAGGGAGAAAATTAGATATTAATCAGAATCAAGCTTTAAAGAAAGACTAATGTCTGGCATGGGAAGAACAGAGAAGTCCCAACTTCAAAGGCTCATTAATGATCAGAGAAAAACCATGGTATAATCCTCCGTGTAATTCTGAACCAAGCAGTTAGGCTTGAGTACATTCACAAAGCTAAATTCACAGCCCTCTGTTCGTGTGTTTTAATCCTTTGTGGATTAAGAGCTCTTGTTTGGGTAAATCTGGCAATGGTGTGTTCTCTACACATCATTTTCATTCTTATTGCCTGGGAATCTGCAAATAGCTAAATTCTCCTTAATTTCACATTAAGATTGTTTAGATTTGACAGTCTTTTGGCAATACAAGAATGGCTTGTGAGTTTCTGACTTCCCTTTAAGGGTAATAGTGTTCAGTAAATAGAGTGATTCAGTGTTCTATCCTCAACCACCTTACTTGTGTGTCTACTGTTTGTGACAGACTAGTCTCTGTTGAAATTTGCTGGTGGTAATTACATAGTACTGTTCTTTAGAAGACAGACTATTATGAATATGATTGGTTTATGTATTTGCGTTTACTCTGAAAGGAAGGGCATGTTAACCCACAGGCATAGAAACAGAAGCTTACGTTATTGTGTGGAGCTGCTCACATTTTATTTGATTATTTATTTGCTATACTCAGGAACACATGTATAACTTCAAGGAAATTCTGGATTAGTTTGTACCTATACCTTCAGGACTCCTATTTCTGGACTTAACACCTTGCAAGCTGAATTTTGTGATAGACCATATTCTCACAGTTTCTTTGGTTTGTCTTCACCCGGTCCTGAATCTTCTTTTAAATCTCTTTAAAATCCTCTCCAGTTGTGCTGAGCATGGTGATAGACACACCTATCATCCTAGCACTAGAGAGGCTGTGGCACAAGGAGGGCCTCAAGTTCTGGGCCAGCCTGGGTTACACGGTGAGTGCAAGGCCAGCCTAAACTGCACAGTGAGACCTTGTCTCAAAAAACCAAAAAATAAAGTAAAATAATATCCTTTCCAATTGTTATTCTTTTCTCAAAATCCTGCACTGTGGGCTGTGAAATGAAAAATTAAATTCTAGCTGGTTCTTGGTGAGTTGTGACTCTGCAAGCCATACTACTGTTCATTGCCTCTCTTTAAAATGGAGCCATGAGCCTAGAGGATGGCTCAGGCTTTTACTGTTCTGCCAGGGGAGAAGCCGTGGGTGATCCATACTCATCTCTGACTGTAAGCATTGGGGTGAGGCCTGGCCCAGCCGTGCACTCCCCTGCACACACATTCTGCTAACTCCTGTGTGGTCTGCAGGAGCACATGCTAGGTCATCTTGGGTCAGATGGGTCATCTGGAATTGGCAGTTGATCAGGCACACAGCCCCACACTACCACACATGGCATGTTATTTTGTGTATTGCAGTTTCATTTGGAAACAACAGAGCTAAGCTATTCTTAGGTCCCAGCCCAGGAGTAATTAGTACTTGACATATTTTTTACATACTGTGATGTCTTTTTGCAGTTGTACATTTTAGCGCAGAAGCTTTGTAAAAAGCTATTTGCACAGCATGAGGCTGAGACCTACCACCGTCTCTCTCATCCTTTCTGTGCTTTTTGCTTCACACCTACATGCACCATCCAGTTGATAAAGTTAAAATAGACCTTCCATGGACCCCAAGACTGCACAGTGGTGCTGCATTACCAGGTCTTCTTGGGTGTTGATCCACAAGGGTGCGCCCTTTCTTTGACTAAGGAGGAAGCTGACATTGTGAAGAGCTAAAGGAATGCGGCCAGAGAGTGGCTGTGAATAGATGAAGGGAAAAGCTAATTACGCGTATGTCTGATTTTTCTTACTCTTCTTTTGCTACTCTGTTCCCAGTGCTGGGGTGAAGGAACAAGACCACTAGACTAGTGCTTGAGAAGTGTAGCCGCTGTAGTCTCAGCGCTGCCCGTATTTCCTGTGAGACACAGACAGGCCGCTGAACGGAGAATCGTGGCCAGGAGATCTCTTGGCTGGAAGTTACGAGTCGCTGTTGCTCAGCTCAGGGTTGGTGCACAGGTCAAACAGGCTGAGGGGCAGTGTGCAGCCCCCACCACCATGCTTCCCTCTCCCTGGCTCCTTGGGGCCTTCCTCAGACTCCCACCCACTCTAAGTGTCCTCTGCTCTGACACTGGCAACTGTCAGAACCACTGTGGGACACGGAAATTGACAAGTAGCGCACATCCTTTTGCTGTGATAATTGGAAAAACAATGGTGGCTTTAGGTGAAACCTATTCTTTGCAGCACCCAAAAGTCAGTCTTGCTTCTTGTTTTCTAGAGCAAAACTGAATAAATCTATTCTCTCTTACAGTCATAGCTCTGTGTGTATTTGTAGAGGACTTTTCGGGTCCCTCCTCAAGTCTTCTCAAGTCCAAACAAAACAGTCCTCATTCTTCAGTCGTGGGGGGAGTGATGTAATGCTCCCAAGTGGTTTCAGAATGCTCTTCCTCCAGGCCGCTCACAGGATGAAATGTTTTGGGCGGTGTCCCCCTCACAGTGTTGCTGTCAGGTGTGAGAACACAGTGCCCCAGTGCCGTGGGGCCGGGGCCAGCATAGTGATTCTTTGTTGCTGTGTTCTGTACGTTGACCACATAGGAGTGTAGCTAGAAGGAAGGTGAAATGAATTATTTATGTAGTTATTAAAAATCATGTTTTCAAAGGATATTTAATGGTGCGGTATAATAAATGGAAAAATCAGGCCCAACATTATATATATCATATGCTGTCAATTATGTATAAAATAGAAATATGCAAAGGAAAGATCCTCAAAGGAAATATATCAAAATGTTACTGATTATCTTTGGAGTGTGTAATCATAGGTTATTATTGTCAACTTTATCACCTCATAGTTTCCATGTGAGCATGCTTAATTTTTATAATCAGAAAAAAATTGAAAAAAAGAATTTCAAAAGATTTGAACCCTCCTGAGAACTTGTGTCCTTCCGTCTTTCCCCCAACTAACGTATCCTGGACTCTTTCCGAGTCCCTTGTCAAAATTCATTTTAGATCTCTGCGCTCTTGAGGCATCGTGAAGCTCTCGGGGTGTGATAGCTCTGTGAAGTGTTTCTTGCTTCATCCTGTGGTCTTCAGAGTTCTTACTCATTTTTTTTTTTTTAATTTAATATCTGCATTTTCCTCCAAAGAGGTATGTGAAGTAAAAATCCTCATCAGTTTTTTTCTCACCACCCATCTCACTCTCCCTTGAGCACAAACGATGCTCAGACATTTTCTGTTGAGTGAAGTCCCCCTGCTCGCCCCGGATATCTGCTCATTAGCGCTGTTGGCATATGTTAACACTTGCCCACGGACTTGCTGGGTTCCTATGTCAGCTATGATGACATGCCTGCTCACTTCGTGTAGTTCACGTGCCATGTAAGTTGTTCAGCTTTTGCACATCTTCTTTCATAATCTAGGTTCTGGGCGACTCAGTCTTGTCTTTACTCGTTATGATTCCAGGGCTCACTTTTTCCGTGCGTTTTGGCCCTGTCATCCTCGGGGTGTCCCCTGTGGATGAGAATTAAATCCAGTCACAGTTCATGCAACACTCAACAGCTGCCAGGCGGTGGGCCTTGCTTTTCCCCTCTGTTCTAGACTCCTTTTAAACTACATTAGCCCTCATTCACCCAGCGACCCTTCAGGGTTCTAGTAATATCTTCATTTTATTGATGAGGAAACCAGGTTGTAACAAGATTCAGTAGCCTGTGTGGAGTAACAGGTCCTCACTGACCCCAGGCAGACTGACTCCGCTGTGGAAGCCCTGCTCCCTGTTGCCCCAGAGGGGGACCCTGGTGAGTCCTGGCCTGGCCTCTCTCAGCACAAGGAGGTCTTCTGGTGTCCCACCAACACTCTGCTTATGCGTACATTTCCTTTCATCTTTCTTTTTCTTAGCTTTTGGAACTGACATTTATTTTGGAAGCCACTATAGAGGAATTCACCTCAAGCCTTTCTCTGTTAGGCTATATAAATTTTTATTGATACAGTAAAATATTTCATTCAAGCCATGTGTTTTAGCCCCTGCTATAAAAGGGGAGGGTCTGTTCTATATAGATGGAATTTTTCTCTTATTCTCATATCAGGACTTAGAGCCCTGGGATGCTTTTGCTTTATGTCTGCAGGAAAAATGCCAAGAGGACTTAACCAGCCCTACAGTGGTCAGGGCTGCTACCAAGTCCCTTACCTAAGGTGGGAAGAGTCATCTGTGTGGCAAACAGACCTGAAGGGCTGCTTGCTCTGCTAACCCACCCTGTGGCCCTGGGCAAGGGAGTTAACACCAGTTTTCCTGTCCCCTCCTCAGAAAATGGAGCTAATAATAAATACTATGTTTATTGTCAGCATTATTGATATGTAAAGTATAAAGCAGTTACATGGTGCCCAGCCTCCAAGAAACATGCAGGTAATATTTTGGATCTCTGGTGGTGATTGTTCATGGTGATAGCTAGCTAGTAATTTTTGGCCAGCTCCTTGGTCTAAGCATAAGAGTTTCAGTAACATACTTTTCGGATACCTTTCTTTAGAAAAGGATGGTTACCAAAAGGAAGGGGTAAGAGGAAACACATACCAGAAAACTCTAAACCTACACATTCCCTATATAAGTAGTGCATAGTCTGTCACTCTTAGGTGTCAAAGTTGGAAGATTGCCTCTTGCAGCTCCTCTTACGATGGGGCCTTATGCCCAGGATCGTTGTTGAGATTCCAGAACGTTCCTGAGAAGCAGAGAAAGAGTCCTGTGCTAACTTCTGTCTGCTTGGCCACACCACTCAACGCAGGTGGTGGATAGGCTGGCTGATTATGGGAACCAGATAAAGACAAGGTGTTGATGCCAGAGCCTTAAACACTCTCTCTCTCTCTCTCTCTCTCTCTCTCTCTCTCACACACACACACACACACACACACACACACACACAAGCACTGCAAAAGCTTTAATGTAGAGGTCAGTGATGGCAAACTTTTTAGAGACTGAGTACCATACTGCAACCTAAGCCCCACTTGTTTATTGCAAAGTATCAGCACAGCAATCCAACCTGAATATTGAGGTTTTAGTTTAGAAAAAACAACTCATGTAGTAACATCTTTTGTCTTAAAAGAAAACCACAGTAACACATGCCATAGGTTCACCACCGCTGGCATAGACTATTACTGTCCCCACACGTCGTCCTGACTCAGGAATCTGTCATTCATTTAATTCGTGTGGAGAGGGGACGTGAGGGGTTTTGCTTAATCATAAGAGGAAGACCCTTGGAACAGTGGGTGCTTGGGAGGGTGAGTCATGGACACAGAGTTCCTGCCTCCCTACCTGTTACCTGTGAATCTTACACAGCACCTTGAACTGCAGGTATCCCTGTGAATGTTTGAGTTCCCAGCTGGATCTGAAACTTTTGAGAGAAAGGCTTCTGAAATGGTGGGGTCTTCTCTTTTTTCTTTTTTTTGGGTGGTGGTAGTGGTGCTAGAGATCAAATCCAGGGCTTTGGGCATGCAAGGCAAGAGCTACCCCACTGGGCCGCATCCCCAGCCCCTGGACTGGGCCTTTTGGTCTGCTTTCCCAAAGCCGAGCTCAGTGCCAGCCCCAGAGGACATGATTGGTGTGTGCCGCAGATGGGAGGTCTCTCTCTGAGCAGGTATTTGACTTTCCTTCACACCCTGAGTTCCAAGGTTGCGGAGAACCTCTAGCCAGCACGTGGGCGTGGCCACCCTCAGGCCCATGCACCGCTTCCGCATCCTGCTTCCCTCCTCTGCAGGCCCTTCTGAGCAGGTTGGCCCAGTGTCACTTCTGTTTCTGGTTTTGAGCTTTCACTGTGCTTCCTCACTTCGAAGGAGCAGAAGGAGATTTCCCAAAAAAGCTGCATTTGTGTATTTTATGCCTTTTAAAGCTTTTGCATGCCAGAGTCTCGCCTATTTCTAGTAGTGTAAAGATCGACTTCTTTTATAAATACACCTTCTGAGGCCTAATACTGCAGTCACTTTCAGAGCAGGAAAGCTTTCTAGGTTCCAGTACCTTTTCCAGGCGTGCTCGCTCTGGGATCACGGCTGAGCGGGGAGAGTGCACACTGACAAAGCACTGGGCCTTCAGGGCTTCATCGGCACGTCTCAGTGCCCTTCTCACTGACGGGACGACGCTCAGGCAGGATCCGGGTACGGCCCTGTGTCAGGGAGTTGGCCGGGTGTCACTAGTGATAAAACGTGTAGCCGCTTGAGGGAGCAGGGTGGCTGTTGCTGCAGCTCGGCAGTGGCAACCACGGCATGCAGACATGGGTGTCACGTGTCTCTTAAAAAGAAGAAAGCCTACTGAAGAGGAAAACTGGAATCAAACTTGGGCCGGAGTCCATTAGCCCTGATCTTGGAATGACAACATTCAATAACCAGTAAAGAGTGTATTCAGATACCTTTGGATGGGAGCATTCCAGATTTTCTTTTAAGCACATGGGGGGGGCTCTTAATGTAAAAAAAACTGAAACATCAAAAAACAAAGATACAGTTAGAGGGAAGGGCACAGGAGTGAATCTTTTCTAAGTAATGGAATGAATAGCCTAAGCTGCAAGGTAAAGCACACTGCCGCATAACCTTCTAGGAAAGTGATGCTTAGCCTGGCTGAGCATCACATTGCATGGGAGGGAGTTTAGCTTGGAACCATCTTGGACCGAGCGAGTGAGAAGCTTCTGTGGTAGTTAAGATTAGATTTACTGCACTGGAGAAACGAGTCTCGTGTTGAATTTTTCAAAACTGATGAAATTAACTTATGAATAGTTTATGTGCCTTTTTTAAAAATCAAGTAATGTCTATTGGAAGAGTCTGTCCTAAGGATATAGTCAGTACTTTGGACAGAGACTTACGGAGGAAAGTACACAGTAGCATTTATACATCATGGAAGAAAATTGGAATGACCTAAATATCTAACAGTAGAAGTGGTTAAATTAATTGTGACGTATCCCTAATGTTGTATGTACTTGATGAAGTGGAGTCTTAAAAGAGTAATTAATAGCAAAAAGTGCTTGTAATAGGCTACAGTAAATCCCCAGCTTAGAAACATTCCTTTGTAAACTTTCACAGGTGTACTGTATGAGACTCATACGGTCAGACTTGGGAATAAATCTGACTTACGAACGTTCTCCCGGAACAGAACTTGTTCATAGGTTGGGGACTTACTGTAGCATGATAACCAGCCAGGGTCAGAATTACATGTTTACACCAAAGGACAAAAATTATGATTCCTTTTATATGGAGTTCTTAAAACAGATGGTGGCTCCCGGGACTGGAGGGAGGGACAGTGGGGAGTTATTTAATGACCACAGAGTTTCCTTTGGGATGATGAGGAAGTTCTGGAGATGAAGGGCAGTAATAGGTCACAGTATAACTGTACCCAGGGCCCCTGGGATGTACAATTAAACATGGTTAAAATAGTAAATTTTATGCTATGCATACTCCACCCCAGTAAAAAAAGAAAGGCACCCTCCCGTGCCCTAAAGCTGTGGAATAAATGAAGGAACATGGTGTGAATTGATAGGACTGAGCTCTTGGCACATGGCAACTGTGTGTCTCTTGAGAGAGCTCAGCTGAGCTTTGATGTGAAAAAAAAAAAAAACGTCAGAACTCTTAGGGGGTAGATTATCTGTGCATAAGTATGTGTCCTATTTCTAGGATGCCCTGATTCTTTTTTACAAACGCATACAGATGTAGAGTAAATGGTGACAGTGGTCATTTCTAGGTAATACAAAGACAGTAAATCCCCAATTTACGCACAAGTTCCGTTTGGGAGAACATTCATAAGTCGGATTCATTTGTACGTCCAACAAAGAAAGCTTTGTGCATCCTAGCAGTCGCCTCCACACCACCACTGCGCTTCCTCTTGATTCTGGACACCCTGGGCTCTGACTGAGCACTGCACTGCTCTGCACTCTCGCACTGTACAGCGAGCGCACAGCAGCACAGCTGTGACAGAGTCCGGCAGACATGCGAGCTACTTCCGGGATTTGTTCACATTGATGAAGTTGAGTAACGCGAGGTCCATTTGGATCTGTGAAAGTGCACAACTCGAATGTTTATAAGTCAGGGACTTATATAGGTTTTATTTTTCTATTTTTTAAAAAAATTATTACAAGTTTCCCTAGTGAATATATTAAAATGCAGAACAAAAAATTATTTTTAAGAAAGATTATTTTAGAATGTTTTACCTTTGATAACCTCTATGTGAAGGATGTTTTACTTATATTTAATGAATAGTCCAAAGCAGCGTTCCTGTCAGGGCATGGCTGTCCTTAGCCTTTCCTTAGCGCAGTGGTGGTGAGCCCATGGCCCCCGTGCCCCAGCGGCACATAGAGCCCCGTTGTTATGAGCTGGGCTGCCCCAGCATTGCTCTAACGGCCAGGCGTTCAGGTTGAATTGCATTGTTGGCACTTGGGATAAATAAGTGGGTTTTGGGCTTCAGTTGGGCCCCCGGTCGCTAAAAGGTTTGCTGTCACTGCTGAGAGCCTGGCATTGCTCTGGAGGCTTGGTGACTTGACTTCGTGGTGCAGCCCATGGCAGTTCCCGTGGGGCAGCTGCAGGTCACCTCAGATCATGCCTTGTGAACAGGTCAGCGCTTTCATCATGTGCTTCCTTCTTTTCTGTGGGGTGGTTTTGGTCCCGGGCCCTTTAAGTGAGGGCTGGATTCTGTGAGGGCCTCTGGTTTTGTATTCCATTAAGAGAAAGGTTTCTCTGCCTCTTGCGAGAGGAAGGACCTGCCATTACCCCAAACCAGCAGTTGTTTATCAGTGAGAATTGGTAGTGGCAAGCAGCAATAACTGATTCTGATTTAGGCGTGACAGAAGTTTAGTGGAGGGCTACTGGGCAGCTCACAGAATCTGCAGGACTGTGGAAGAACAAGGATAAGGAAACAAAAACAGCCCAGCACCCGAAGGCTGAGGCAGTAGGATCAGTGTGAGGAGGCCCAAGCCACGCTGGGCTACACAGTGAGTTCAAGGCTGGCCTGAAGTACGTAGTGAGACCCTGTCTCAAAAAACAAACAAAACACCCCTCAGGAAACAAAAACAAGGTTGCCCAGCTGGGACTGTGAGCAGGACCAGGACACAGCCCCAGTCCAGGAAGATGGACTGCCCCCTCGGAGGTCACATTGGCCTGGACTCTGCCCTTGGCATATCAGCACTGCTGCTACGGCTGCCTTTTGAGAGCGTTCTCCCTTTGCTTGTTTCTGTTTCTGATCGTAGGTTCTAAGTCCTAGGCAGGTGCCACCACCTGCCCAGGTGCCTGCTGATGTCTCTGGTGCCAGAGAAGCTGGAAAAGAGCCTCTGTGGCATCGCTGAGCGTCTGTCATGGCAGGGCGTGCTGCCTCCCACAGAGACTTTGAGGGAAGAAGGGGTTTCAGGTGCTGGGCAGCCCAACACATGACAGGTAGCCACTGCAATTACTACATGGCTGTCAGTCAGTCTTGTTAATCCCTGCCAGAGTCCAGTAATAAGCAGGTGATTATCTCAGAGTGCTAGCAGCTGCGGGCATCATTTTGGTCCAGGTCACTTAAACATTTTCCCCCGGGGGACTGGCCAGGGGCTCCAAGCTGTATTCCTGTTAACTACCGGGAATCCATGTGCCATGTCTTCATCTGGTGCAGCTGGGCTGATAATTCGGGCCGCCTGCTCTGTGGTCCTCGTGACGGGAATAGCGTGGCAGTGCGGATAGAGCCAAGGGAGGCTACACTCAAGGACACCAGTTTCTCAGGGTCCCTTTCAAATGGTGCAGTAAACATTCCAAGAGCCACAGCGATTTCACAATTTAGGTAGTAAGACCGGTGGTTGAGCTTTCTCTTTAGTTAGTGGAATCCCATTCCCTAACTTGGGTAGACTGCGATGTGAGTCCGTCATCTCACTTGGGTTGATGACTCAGGTCAGTGTTTCAAGTAACTGGACAAAGCCCAAGTCCGCTCCTGGCTGGGATTTTTCCTTCTGTCTTTTAGTTTTCACATCTGTTTAGTGTGCTAGCTGCAGGCTTACTGGCAGCTCCAGACACCAGTGTCGCTGTGAACAAGGCTTTGGGAGATTTTAGGTGCGTTCACCCGTCGCTGGAGGTGTGCAGCAAGTGGCCACCCGCTGTTTATGTCAAGTGAAGGCGTGTTGCTTCAGCGGGTCTGGATGGCAACTGAGAAAAATGCATTAGTCAAGGTTTTAATGCATATCATTTCCTGGCGGAGGTGTTTACTTGTTCCAGTAACACACCAGGAACTGTATCAGGAAGGGCCTCTTAGCATTTTATATCCTTTGTATAATTGCTCTGGGTTAGAGCTTTGAGGGACCCTGGATCTCATTTTAATATGTGCTTCGTCTTGGGGGTTGCTTTGAGAACTGCGCTCTCGCCTCTGGCTCCTCATGGCCCACGGAGATGGGAGCTGCCGAGACGTAGTGATACGAGAGGGTGGCCCCTCAAGCTGTTGCTTTCTGGAACTGAATCCCCACTTTCTCAAATGTGGATTTTTTTATTTATAAAAGACCTTTTATTTTTGAAGGATGCCATTCTTTTCCCCTAAGTTCTTTTACTCATAAACTTAGTCTATAAATCAGATGAAAGTGCTGCTCTGGTTGAAGTGGTCGTAGGCTACAAAGCTGGTGCTCTCAGCCCTTGCGGCCCCACCTCACAGAACCATGGGGTTCGGTGTGGCAGGTCCCCCAGTGTGGGTGAACTGCCCTGTCTGTCCCTCACTGAGCAGCGGGGCATTACTGCCTGCTAGTGTGACACACACACTGGTCAGAAAATCGGTATTGAATTAGTGATTGTAACAATTTGGCAGACACCCAGCCGCTTCTGCTTGGGAGCAATTAGGGAAACCTGAATAAAAAACGTTCAGTTTCTTTTCATCAGCCCACATGGTCTAGTTTCATTCCTTTTTAAAAGCTTTATACCCTACACGCTCATAGAACACTCCTGGACCAAAAATAGATATTACGGAAATAGGTGCTTTTGTGTCTTACTATGAGATGCCTTAAGTCTGCTTGGGAAGTATCCTGGGAATAAATAATGAATTGTACACACTAAATACAGTTATGTGCAAGTCAGAGTATACCCACACTTGCAGCTAAGAAACCTGGCCTAGGGGCTGAGGATTTAGCTCAGCGGCAAAAGCGCCTGCCTGGCAAGCGCAAGGTCGTGAGTTCGGTTCCTGGTACCAGAGAAAAACCAAAAAAAAAAAAAAAAAAAAAAAAAAAACCTGGCCTAGGCCAAGACGGTAACCCTAAGAGCAGTGCCTCCTGATCGTGGAAGTGAGGGAATCACTGAGCAGTTTGTCTCTGTATATAGTTAGTAGGTTATTTTTCATATTCTGATAGAAACTGTAAAAAATTCTGAAAGCAAGAACAGTGAGAATGTAAGCTGAAAGGACATTAAAGAGTGTGAATGTAAGTTTTATGGTTGGTATATAGCAGTTAGTGGAGTCTGAGCAGTGGAGTTGAGTTCAGGCACTTTCGACGCCAAGTTAAGATCTGTTTTAAAAAAAGAGTTAATTGATAGTAAAAATGACACCAAGCTGTCTCAGCATATAGTTTCTTAAAAACTTAAGAATTCCTTATAACTTGGTAAAATTACATACAGTTTACTAATAAAACTTCTAATGCTCAATCATTATAAGCCATGATTTAAAGTCCTTGATACTTGCCCAGGTGTCATTCTGTGGCCTCTTGCCTCTCCCTAGGGATAGGAAACCTAAACGCAGAATAAAGTTTATTTGGTGTTGCATTGTAAAGATTAATAAATTTCTCTGACGGTCAAATCTGCAGTGTCCTAACTCTCCCTCTCTGAGGTGGTCTGTGGCGGGTGAGTAGGTGGGGACTGTAATCGTCTGCATTCCCTGGGGCCTTGACTTGCCTTTGTTGGCGTTCACAGTAAGTGGCACTTTTCCTTTCCAAAGAAAAGTACTGCAGAGAGGCAAAGGAACTTATCACTGATAGAGCAGATGTCAGCGGATTTGGCACAGATGTGTGAGCACACAGGTTTCCTGATGCTGGGCCTGGACATTAGGCCTACCTAGTGAGTGGTGTTGTGGGAAACACCGGCTCTTCTCTGTGGAAGGAGGTGCAGAGGGCATGTTTCCTGCCACAGGCAGCTCCAAAGAAAAAGAAAAGGAGCTGAGCTCAAGATCACTGAACTCTCTTGCCTCACAACACCCTTAATATCTCAGCACAGTTTTTACAATGCCTCTTAACCCCCCCCCCCCAAATAGCTAACGGGTGTACCTGTTAATTGAGGTCCAAACAACTTAAAAGTATTAGTAAGCTGAGTGTCTCAGGAGTATCACTGTTTCCCCGGAAGGAATCCCACGGAGTTCTGTGAGTCAGTGGTGGTGCTCCACGTTGCCATCCAGGGCACATAGTGTGTGGAATACAGTTTCCTTCAGAGCTGGACAACAAAGTTAAGTCCTCCCTCCTCCTCTTGATAGAGGCTTTCCGGAGTGAAGAGCCCGGAGCAGTACCCTAGCAGAGCTCCTGCAGGCATAAGAAAGCTTTAGCAGAGGGAGGAAGTGTGTCCTCACCCCCACCTCTGTTCCTGAGGTGTCTGTTTCAGCTTAGCGATCTCAGAGCTGATGTGACTGCATCCTAGGGGCCTGGACGCACGCACTCGGTATGTACTCACAGTCTGTACCTCCACGTAACTGCTGGGAAGGGAAATGCGAGGAGAGGTGACAACCCCATGGGCATGTATAAAATACCACATTTTCTACAGCCTACTCTTTCAGTTGTGCGTGTTTTGAGATCAGGTATGATCTGGGCTAAGAATAAAGTCAATTTCACTTGACTAATTCAGTGTAGACTTTGGTTCCATAGTGTCTGAACATACAAGGTTTTTAGTCTGCAGTTAGAAAAATGAACAGCTGAACCTTTCATGCCCTCACCTGACAATAACATGGTCACTCCTTTATAAGCCAGAATTTCTACTAATACTAAAAAGAAATAAATGGTGGATTTCTAGTCATAAACAACTAAATATTTCCTGTGTGTGCTACTCATGTAAACTATTGAACATGCCTAGGCTGCATTTATAGCTTGATTGGTCAAGTGTGCATTTCAATCAGTCAGATTGGCCTCATCAGTGAAATGCCAGTATTTGCAAATCATGAATTGCTAAGTGTGTGAAAAAAAAAAAAAGTAGCCAAGTATTTAATTCCCTTTGTATTAAAATTTTATGATGTTATACGCCATACATATAAATGCTGAGTTTACAAACTGAGAAGATACTTTGCTGTTTTACCCACACCCTTGAACAGTACCTTCCCAAATGAACTGCACGACTCCGTGCTCCGAGTTTCCTTAGGAGCTACAGTGTGGACAGAAGACCTAAAGGGGGCAGGGAGTGGGCTGGTCATCCTTTGGGAAGGAGCAGGTTCTTAAGAGGTGTGCTAGACAGGACACACTGCATCTGCTGTGCTGCAGCGGCCCCTGCTGACCTCCTCCTGCTGCCTTGGCAAGTCCTACCCGCCCTGATTTCACTTCGCTTCTCCCCCTGCTGGTGTCCTCCTCTCTTACCCTCTTGTTTAGGTTCTTCAGCGATCCTGACGACTTAAGGGAGCCTCCTCGGAGGCTCAGTTTCCTTGTCAGTAAAATGGGGGTAATTAATAATCTGTCTACTTCTGAGAATGATTATAAGGATAAAATGAGATGTATGTTAATAAAGCATTCTATTAACTGCAATGTGCTATGTAAATGTTAGGTGTTATACATCAGAAGCTATTCCATTCCTCAGCTAAAGCAGTTTCTGTGCATATTTTAGTTACCCCCTGAACAGTTCTTTGTCAGATAGTGAATGTAAATGCTGCTGTTTTTCCTGCTTGGATTCTGGTGGTTTCTTTGCAACTTTATGATGTAGGCTGGATCTTTAAGTACTCCTTTGGTTCATATTGCTTCCCCCAAACACCCATGCAAGATCATAATCCATAAAACACAGAGGCAGTAACTCCTTTTAATTGCCCAGGAGTTCATCATTTGCTAAGTTCTAAATGCAGTCACTTAGGCACTTGCCTTGAAAAGCCTGTCTCTGTTTATTCTGCAGAGTAGAGACTGCATGAAGCTGGGCCCTCCTGCTGAGGGAGAAGTCGTCCAAGTCAAGTGGCCTGATGGCAAGCTGTATGGGGCAAAATATATTGGATCGAATGTTGCCTACATGTACCAGGTACGTGCGGTCTGTCCTCTCTGGTTCTTGTGGAGAGGGACACAAGATGTCAGAGGGACGTAGTATACGGAGTGTGCTGCTGATCAGTAAGCCACAGCAATTTGGGTTGATTCACTTTATGAAGGAGAAAAGCTTTAATGCCTGGTGACTCAGCTCGAAGCTGTAGAGTTTGGTTACTAGATTGGATACTAGGAAACCCTAACATTTGATGAATTGTTCAGCAAAAAGTAAGCAACAAGGTAGGTTACTTTACTATGTTTCCTTATGTGAGAGAGATTACGGGCTTCTTCATCTGACCTTAAGCCAGGACAGTGATGGCTGCTCGTGGTGTTTGCCAGAGAGAAATCACCCCTGAGCATATCAGCTAAAATTAACTCAGCGGCACATTGGTAAGAGCCGCAGCTAGTTAATGTCCTGAAGAGCCGGTGCTTATTAAAGGGGTGTTTGTGTAAGGAAGAGTGCAGCTCTCAGGTCAGCGTTCTGTTCACAAGGGAACTCGATGTAGTATTAGAGTATGAATTTAAAAATGAAATCATGTTACTCCTACTAGAAATAATAGTGAGTTAAGCGAAAAAATGGAGATGACATGGATAGCACATGTGCATTTATATTTCTTCAGAAAGGTTTTGGATATATGTATTGGAACCAACACATTGCAGTATTTTCAGTAACACTGTGGCAGAAATCAACATTCCAAGCTAAATGGTAGGATGAAAACAGTTAGATTGAAGTAAAAGGAGAAAAAAGCAAGCAAGTTCAGGCCTGTGAAGTTGAAAAACAGCTTGTGAATGATAAGCCTGCCAGTTTCAGCAGAGAAATTGTTCGAAGACTGATAAGAGGCAAGGGCTTAAACGAGAGTACGTTGTGAGACACTGCATCAAGAACTGGAGCACAGTATAATTCAAGGTGTTCAGAGAAGTTTGAAAAACTTAGAACATTTTCTGTGGTCTAGGAAAACCCAAGGGGAATAGGGAGGGGGAGGACTTATACATGGGGTGTGCGTGTGTGCGCATGTGTGTAGGCCACTTTTAGTGTGGGTGTGTAGATGTGTGTGGGTGTGTATATATATATATATAAATAAATATAAAAGCAGGCCATTTTCCCTTTGCGTGTGGTGTTGGTGACAGTATGAAGTTGCAGATTCAGACTATTTGTACTAGGGTAGGTGCTAGAGCTTCTTTGCATCAGGTTGTGCAGGACACAAGCCACACATCAGGCTCACAGGACTGGAGATTTCTGAACAAGAAGCAGCAGTACCTCATTCAAAAGAAAATAATTGCATGTAATTAAACAACAAGTGCTAAAGTGAAAGCTTCTTACATGCAGTAAATAGCATCACATAATGAGGACACATTGAAAATCAGGCTAATTAGTAATCAGTGTGTTAGCATCGGTTAAATTTATGATGGCCTACCATTGTAAAACTATAGGCATCTTTATAGACTCAATGAAAAGGTTAAGACTAATATTAAAATTGTCTCTCAACCACAGGGAATGTAAAATTCCTCATTAAACCAAGTGGCCTTTTGAGATCATTTTGTGTCTTGTGTTTATTCAGCTTAGCTGTTGACTATGCAAAGGTATTTATAAAAGTAGATATAACTTAAATACCTAGTGCGCAGTGCTTAAATATCTTAAATATATCCTAATAGTCCTGCAGAGTAGGTTTTATTGACTCTTGTTTTACAAATGGGAGAGAGGCTCACTGAATGCATTTTTAATAAGAAAAAGAATAAAAATTATGAATTTGCTCAAGAGCACTATATCAGTCAGGGTTTTACTAAAAAACTGATATAACCCAAGATATACAAATGCATAAGAAATTTCAAGATCAGCTTGTGGTGACCAGCCACAGAGGTGGATGAGGAAGCGCGCAGAGGGTGTCTGCGTGCTGGAGACCAAAGGTTTCAGCACACCTTGCCTTGTCCAGAGTTCACTGCAGTGTCTGTGCAGGCCCATCGCAGGAGGCTGGGTCCCTGTGGGAAGGCTGTGCACCAGAGGGCTGACGGGTCCAGAGGGAAAGGGGAAGGGTCTGTGCTAGAAGCCAGGAGGTGACATCCAAGCTAAGGACTGGAACTCCTAAAGAACAGAAGCAGATCTGCCCTCCCTCATCTCAGGGGACTACCCGCCCTGGGGTGGGTTTTCTCCGCTCTAGGACTTGGGATGCTTGAACTGGTTTAGTTAAACTTCTAAACTTCTCAAGTTGATAGCAGTCAATCAGCCAGTACAAGCACACAGCTGGTAAAGAGAAGGGTCATCATTTACTCAGCTGTGACCCAACAAGGATGAACAACTGACCCCGCTTGCCTGGCACTGGCTCTGATTTTAGTGCTTTTAAGTCCCACAGGGCCGCGTCCTGGAGACTCCTGGGTCCCTAGCACCCAGGGTTGTTGGTCACCCTATTCCTAGCATTCTGTACCATCTTTTAGTTTTGTAATTGGCTTTTTCTCTTAGAAGTTTTGAATTATCTAAAATAAAAAAAGTAGGTACAGGTGGTTCCAACTATGCTATCAAATGCTATAAGTGAGATGACACTGTAGCTCAATTAGAGAAACCATTCTGCTAAAACAAGGCCGAGAAGAAAACCATTCCAATTTCCAGCCCTTCGGGAAGTGGCTATACTGTTGTCTTGTGACAGAACCCTAATTTCACCTGATTGTCTAGTCTAATCAAATGTTAGGAGTACATGAGTAAATTTAATTTTTTAAAAGGAAAAAGATGTTTAATTATATATTTTATCTTTTGCAAACTCCAGCAGGTTTTTGTTTATTAACATAGCACAGCTATGTAGTATAACACCTTTTGACCAGAAATACCAGCATATTTTTGTTTCTTAGGACTAAGAATTTCAGAGCTAAAGGTGTAGGTCAGTTGTAGATCACTTGCCTAGCTTGAGCAAGGGCCTAGCTTTGATCTCCAGTACTGCATCAAAGTGAAACAAAACAAAACAGGTAATCAAACAAATAAAGATGTTAGAGATTTCTAGAATACTGTAAGTGGTTAACACATTAGGTGTGCCTCCTAATTGCACTGTTTCATTTTCTCCCAGAAGGGATCATATTGGAGTAAACCTGAGCCCACACACTCCAGGCTTCTGTTTATCTAGTGTCGTGTGCCCTTTTCCTGACGTAATCTCCCAAACTGTTGAAGAAAATCAGTATGAAATTATTCCTGCAATTTGGATGCATGAAAGAAAGTTTCAAACATTTTCATTTTAGATGATAATATATTTTGCACATTCATGAGGTTTACATGCTATGAAGTTGAGAGAATAGGATTTTCCTAGCCTATTTGAATTTAGAAAAAGTGATATTTAAAAGTTAAAGCTCTATAAGAACTTGAGAAGTTGCTTTATCCTGGAAGATTATACAGGAATAAATATATGATCTTTTCTTTCACAGAAAAGAGCAGCTGTCCCTTTTCTGTTTTCAAAGCGTCTTAAAAAGTCACAACACTATCGAGACTGGCCTATCTCAATGCTGAATTTGTCGCTCTCAAATGTTCTGAGAAATCATTTGATCAGTCCCTATTCCTCATATTTTAAGATTCCTATGTTCAGTAATCTTGCTGTTTTAAAATATATTTTGGCATTATGTACACGTACCAACATACTGATAAATTAAATTGTGGGTACTGCGAACATATACTAATAAAAAATAAAACTTTCAGTGATTAAAATAAAATAAAATGTATTTTGTTCTTGGGTGCTGCGGCGTAGCTCAATGGTAGAACACTTGCCTAATGTGTGAGGCCCTAGGTTTGATCCTCGGGCCTGCGAAAAACAAAAATGTCCTTTGTTCTTGGTTCAGTAAGGGAAAGAGCTCTTCTCACTTCCTTGAGCATTGGCTGGTTCTGTGTCTGGTCTGCTTGAGTCTTTTTTACCTGTTTTCTCGTAGGTAACTGGAACCCTTGAAATGGTCAGCACTTGTTTCTACTATGTAAAAGTCCTGATATCTTATATTTCACTAGGTTGAGTTTGAAGACGGATCCCAGATAGCGATGAAGAGAGAGGACATCTACACCTTAGATGAAGAGTTACCCAAGAGGGTAAAGGCTCGCTTCGTAAGTGCTGCCAAGTCCGCCTCGGGTCTCACTGGTGAAGTTCTCATCCTCTCCCTGGGTTTCCTAAACCTCTAGGAAACGTCTTGGGCCTTTGGGTTAGTTTTGAAGAAGCCAGGCCAGCTTTCCCTCATTTAAACCTACTGGGTGCAAACCTCACATTTAGCCAAAAACAGGTAAACCAGCGGCATGGTTTACTCTTCTAATGAAGTCAAATGACAGTTTTGTGTTAACATCTATTGATACACAGAAATGGTTACTGAATGTGCCTTCTGTACAAAGCACACACACATGTAGGAGCGTACAAAGGTATCGTCTGGGCTTTCCTGTCTTGTCGATAGACGCGGCACTGGAAGGAAGGGTATCCCGAAGCCAGTTGAAGGCAGTGGGTATAAGTGATTATGTGGTCTCCCAGGCTTACCCTGTACTGGTGAGGTCCTGTATCGAAAGATCACTGATGTTTGTGTCCTTTCATAATTGAAATAAGCTGTCGCTCGCAGAATAAAAGGCATAAACAAAGCCTGAATAGTAGCTGTGGGATTACTAAAGGAGTTTTAAAAAAGAGAAGATACTAGTTTCAACGCTAGTACATGCCATTAAGAGATAAATAAAGGTGGCTAATTTGGTCTGATATTAATCAAAAATACCATACACAATAATTTAGGTTTTATATTATTGTGTCATGAAATATTTAGTGGATCCTAAAATGAAATTAGTTTTGCTCATTTAGAAATATGTGTACTGCATTTGTAAAATGGTAAATCTTAGGGAAATTTGAGTGAAAGACTTTTCTAAGTAAAATGAAATTTGTTTTTCTGAATAAATGACACCCTTGTGATACACTTCTCTGGGATGACAGTTACTATAGGTTGTTTGACTATTTTGGAAAAACCAAGAGTTTCCTAAAACGTTGGTTCATGTAGTCAGCGCCTTTTCCTCATTGAGAATGCTGACACAGGGCAACTGCATCAGTGTGTGCTGACTTCCCTTCTCAGGGGCAGCCTGGAGAAGAAGGTCCTTCACGGGGAAATAGCCAGAAAAGGGTGTTAGTGATAGCACTGCCGTCCGCCCCACGAGAAATGTGGCACACAGAGGTCCACACACTGGTGAACAGATTAACCACCAGGTTAACTGTAAAGACGAAGAGCAAATGTGCCTATTGTAAAGACATCAGCTGAGTTCCAAAAAACCTACATAACTTGTCTGTGCTTTAAGAGCTTGAAATCTCTCAAAAAACTTTCAGGATGTTAGAGACCACTGCTTCCCCTCCACATTCCTGTCTCCCAGGACCCCCTGCCCAACCCACCCCCTTTGTCCTTTCTTTAGTGCCTAGAGATTTAGAGGTAGAGAATTGAGTAGGTGGCCTTCTGGAAGTCCCTTACCTCTGGTTTTCTGGTCCGTGTGTGGCTAAGCACTCTGTAGCCGAGTTGTATAGATTTCACATACTGTTTCTCAATCACATTAGGAGAAAGCGCTTCGCTTTCTGCACTGATCATAATCTCTTCGTTCTCACTGGTAGATTTGGCTCCAGTACCAGGATGCCTTCTCAGGTTTTTATCTGAACATAGCTCATGAGTTTTCTAAGGTCTCTCTCCTGAGCAAGCATGCTGATGGATAACATTTTTTTTTTTTTTTTAATTCTCAGGATATTTTTTACTTTATAAAAAAGCAATGCAAACTATGTAAAATGTGTAAATCATAGCCATTATGCCAGGCAACTGAGTGTAGTAGGAAGTAACCTTCAGGAGCAAAGGGCCCGGATGACTGCGTCCAGTTCGCCACCCCTGTTGTTACTGGGCCAGAGACTAATGCGCTGTCCTCTCGCCAGCCTGCCTTTCCTTCAGGCGGGTGAATAACCTTCTGGCCCTCAGGTCCTCTGCCTGTGACTGCTATTTTTTTTCCAGTTGGTGAAACAAATCTAATTGGAAAACTCACTGGTGGAAGATATTTTGTGGTTAGAGAAATCTTTTTCATTTTCTGAGGAGGTAGGTTAGCCATCTTCTTCAGGAGGCCTGCATGTTTTAATGACTTTGGCTCACCCAGACTCATGCTGGTGCGGGAAGAAATTTTTCAAAAGAGTCAGCAGTCCACCTCGTGATGGTGCTTCGTTCTTTTTCACTCACTTCAGAAACAGCCCCATTACCTTTTATTGTCTCACGGAATAACCATGGCAACAGCGCATAATTAGCTAGAGCCCCTGGTAAATTGGCTTTATTATTGTGTCGGAGAGGCTGACTTCTGCTGTTTCTGCAGTGGCAACACTTGCATAGACATTTTATTCTCCTTTGATAACTTCAGCATTTACAGATGTGGGCGATTGCTCAGAGGAAGTACTTTGCCAAGAACGAATGCAACATGTTTATCTGCTAATGGCAGAGGGCACCCAGCCAACCCAGTGTCCTGGTTGTCTTCCTGGTGTCAGCCACCAGCCATGGAGGTAGCCCGTACCCTGTGTGACCTTGTCCTGAGCTGGTGGGGGCTGGCGTAGCTCTGTACATGGGCCTGGTTTTAGTTTTCGGCCTGTTTGTGTCTGTTTCCTGGCCTTTCTTTCTTTGCCTTGTGTTTTCAAGTCTGAAACTGGACTCCGCTTTGTCACCAGTCGGGGCAGACGATCTTTTCAGGTGTGCTGCGCATTACGGTCGTTGAAAGTCACCCAGCTCACTGAAACTCAATAGGGAATGTATTTCAGGTGACAAAACAGGGAACTAGGCAGCAAAGAGAGTGCTTGTACTGTGCACTTGGGCTTCCCTGCGCATCACGGGAAAAGCCCGTGCAGCTTACTTGGCACTCACTGAATTCCGGGTGTGTTGCTTGGTGTTAGGAACTCCGAAAATTTGGTACACAGTTCCTTTCCCCTTCGAGAGTCACCTGGTGGGAAGGAATTTACCTGCCCCTTACCTCTGTTACCACCTCTGTTCTATTCACCGATACGAGGGGCCCCAGAATCTCAGGCTTGCCGTGGCAGAGAAGAGTGTTTCCCGAGGGCAAGCAAAGTCTGTCCAGGGTAGAGGCACCTGAGGCCCTTTGCCAGAGAAGTGTGGCCAGGAATGGGAGCAATTCAGTCTGTCCCAGAAGACGGTAGGATTATGCCGGGTTGTATGCGTGCAGCCTCAGGACTGTGTATGTCCCCGTGAAGGCCACAGGGCTACGGAGAGATCATACGCAGGGACACATCGCCGTGTCTAGTCATACGGTAGAGTCTCTGGAGAGCTTTCTGTCAGTGGTTTGGTGGGAGACAGATTGAGGCTGCGGCTTTGGTGTAGGTCAGGAGGGCAGCGAGGTATGTGGAGGCGGGGTCCTGCACAGGAGCCAAGGACAAGGGCAGTCTGTGATGGCCGTTAGATTTCTGGCCAGTGTGACAGGAGAGGTGAGGGTGACGGTGCCGTTTATGGATGTGGGAAGGCCTGTGCCGGAGGAGGGAGACTGGGGTGCAGAGGAACACTGGTTAATTTGAAGCGCCTTAGAGGTCCCTGTGGGGCAGGAGCGCGCAGGCCTGCGCACAGGAGATCTGAACTATAGCGAGAGCAGGGTGTCCTTGGCGTGGAGGCAGGCATGAAAGCACAAGCGTGGGCACCAGGGCCAAAGGAGCGTGCCTGGAGAGGGCAGGGCTGGCCTAGAAGCCCAGCAGCATCAGCCTTGAGTAGATAGTCAAGAGGAAACCCCTCGGCCGGGCGTGGTGGCTCACGCCTGTAATCCCAGCACTCGGAGGCTGAGGCAGGAGGATCACACTAGTTCAAGGCGAGTCTGGACTACACAGTGAGTCCAGGGCCAACCTGAACTGCATAGTGAGATCTTGCCCCAAAAAAAAACACAGAAAAGAAAAGGAACCCCTGCAACATGAAAAAACGAGCAATAGGAGGAGGAGGAGGAAGGGTTACGAAACAGCAGAGAAGAGAGCTTCAGGCAGTAGGCGGTGACATCATAATCATTAAGTTTAGGACAGAAGAATGTGGTTGGGCCTTACAAGTAGGATTTTAACAAGGACAGTTTCAGGGAAGTGCTGGGGCAAGGACCAGGTGTAAATCAGAAAGGGTGAATTAGGAAGGACTGTTGGGAACGTGCCAGAATCCTGGCTAGGCAAGAGCTGAGGAGAAACGAAGAATGAGGGAGGCTCACAGTGGGAAGATTTTCATCTTGCTTTCGTTTGAGGCTGGTCCCTGGGGTCGGGGGTGGCAAAGTTGGAGATCTTGGAGGAAGTGGGGCCGATGTAAGGGAGAATGCAAAGCCCCGGTGGGGCCCCTTCACCCTAAACCGGGTCCCGGTCTCTGTCCCTCGCCCCTCTGTGCTCATGGAACCAGATCTTCGTTCAGTCCTGTGCTTGTCAGATGCCGCAAAGTAACACTGGCTGTCTTTAGTCCACAGCCTCTGACATGCGATTTGAAGACACGTTTTACGGAGCAGACATAATCCAAGGGGAGCGGAAGAGGCAAAGAGTGCTCAGCTCCAGGTTTAAGAATGAGTATGTGGATGACCCCGTGTACCGCACTTTTCTGAAGAGCTCTTTCCAGAAGAAGTGTCAGAAGAGACAGTAGTCTACCTACAGCGCTGCAGGCAACAGAGAGGAGAGGAAGTGCCAGCCTGGGGGCGGTGCCGTGTGCTTTGCTGGGGCAGGTGGCTGGGTTTTTCCCTGGCAGTGGTAAACCAGGCTGCCAGCATCTGGTCACCAAACAAAGCGCTCATGCTAGTAGTTGGATTCTGCAACCTAAAGTTGTCCCCTAGTCTTGTTTTATTTGTGAACAATTATCTTCTATGATCCCAAAGAATTTTTCTAAGTGAAAGGATATAATAGTGAATGACCCACTAGCAAAAGCCACTGCCGGAGGGAAGGTAGGTCCCCATGTGCAGCTCAGGCCCCTCATCAGGAAACACATGGCGTCTTCCCTCCCGGACCTGGCGGGCAGGCGGAGCCTCTTACCCAGGTGGGAGGGTGATAATTTATATATTTTTCACAGTCAGGGAAGGACTCTCACTTATTTGTTTCAAATGGCAGTTTTTATAAAACATTTTTAAAACACAAATGGCATGTATGGTAATGAGATTTACCCGTGTGCTATCTGTATCCCCATGTACAGTACTTTTGCATTTTTTTATATTCCTATTACTTTTGATTGTGTCCGATGAGAACTGAGCTGGCCTTTGTGAAATGAAATTTTTGGCTCTTGAGGAAGAATTCTTAGGAATTCCATGAGAATTTTATATATTTAAAGAGGGAGATCTGGGGCGTTATTTTTAAACACTTTTTTTCATAATACCTATTCTAAGTAGATATTTATAAAATGTTTCTTTCATTATGTGTTTGTAAAATTAGAGTTTAAATAAATATGCTTTGATGCATAGTTTTGAACTAATGTAACATGATTTTCCTTTTTAAAACACCCTGAAAATGTACTAGTGTTTAAAAATAAAGATTTCCATTTTCTCCTATCTCGTCTTCTGACTTGTTGATTTATCTGGGTTTGAACCAGTTTTAAAGACATGCTTCCTTGGGGAACTGGCTCTGAACATATACTGCAGCCCTGGCTTTCCAGGCCCTTTCCCCGGCAGGTGAGTATGGAGCTGTGAACACCTGAGGCAGTCTGTGGTGAGAAGGGCTCATTGCCTGCCCACGTCCCAGCAGAAATCTCCCTCATTCCAGGTCTCTGGTCCCAGGTGTCTTTGCGAGGGACTCCAGAGATGCTGGAGTCCTTCCTCTCACTTCATAGTGCGGAGCGGAGGAAGGGAAGGCCTCAGACTCTGCTTCCCAACAAGAACACAGTCACGCTGCATAGCACACACACAGCCTTGCAGCAGCCTGTGGCAGGAAGCAGTGATTTAGCTCACAGGTCTTCAGGTCGGCAGAGCTGCGCCGAGGCTCTGCTGAGCGGCCGTGCTAACCTTGGCTCGGGCAGCTCACACGTGGGTTTCCTGTGCCTCCCAGCAGGCTCGTGGAGCTGATGTGCTAACTCAGCTGTGTCCTCGCCGGGCAATGGTAGAGGCAGGAGAGCAAGCCCAGCTGAGTACATTCAGGCCTCTTACGTTGTTGGTTACCATCCCATGGTGAAAGCCCGGATCCAGGGATTGGCAGGTCATGTCAAAGTTTCACAGCCAAGGGTGCAGGATATCCCGTTACTGGCTGGAGGGTGAAGTGTCAAACCAGTAACTGCAGAGCCACGGCACAGCTGAGACTCAGCCCTCTGCCTTGCGTACTGGCTCGGTGCTCATTTTCCGCAGTGCCTCATGGCCGACCTTGGAGCTGGGGCAGAGCCGCCAGCCTTGTTACCCCAGAGGCCGGGTACTTCATGTCCTCCGCCCCTGCAGTCCTGTATTTGACCAAGTCATCAGCTTGAATTTTCTCTTTGGGTTTTAAATGGAGCTCTTTCCACAATAGGCCAGGAAAGTAAGCCTGTGTAAGGCATTAAGAGGAATTAATCTAAATAAGATCATTCATTCAGTGCAAGCGTGCTTGTCAGCAAGATTTCTGATTGGCTGCCATAGGGAGAAAACGTGCAGAGCCCTATGTAATCTCAAGTACAGCTGGTCTTTATGGGCACACTTAACTAATGTTCCTGTAACCAAGTACAGCTGCATATGGCCTTAGAAAAGAGTCCTAGCTACAGATACACGCTGGCTAGTGAGAAGGGCACCTTTGTTTTACTGCATTCTGCATACAGTGATCATTAGCTCTATGACCAGACAGACCGTTAAAGCATTTTCACTTACTGTATGACACCTCCATTGTAATTTTAATTTCTTGTGTTACCCTAACTGCATTTTTATTGTGTATGTGTAGCATGAAATCTATTAAAGTCCTCCGAGTAATAAAAAAAATTGCTTAACTGTGACAATTCTAATGTACTACTAATTGCAAACCTTTTCTCTGGAAGTTAAGGGATTAGTAAAAGCTGGTTGGCATATTTCACAACATTTTAATTCCTTCATGTGTGTCTGGAATGACAATATGATCCTTGTCAGTTTACTCTCGTGAAGTGACTTCCTTTTTAGTTCAACTGGAGAGAAATAGAGAAGAAACAACCACTGGTGGATCACATGGCTTCCCAGCATGTATTACAGATTTCTACCGTGTTCAAGTCTGTGGAAGTGTGGACACTCGGAATGCAAGCTGTGTGGAGTGACTGCAGCTGCAGCCTCTCCCTCCGCTCATCCGGTGTGGAACCAGACCCTCCATGCCTTTGTTGCTGTGAATGTCCGGAGGGTCTTCGGAATAATCACTGGAGTAGTATCTGCTGCAAGATAACATTGTGCTTTATTTTTTGCCTTTAAGTAAAAGGGATCTGAAATGAAAAAGTCTTCATTTTAGATATAAATCAGCCCCATAAACTTGAAGCTAACTAGAGCTCCTGAGGCATTCTCATTACATGAAGTAATTGGTTAGTTGCAAGACTCAATTGACTACAAAGTCTTTCTGAGGACTCAGATGTGCACTCATCCGAAATGTTATACATCCTCTTAGCCAGCAAGTTGTAGGGAAGCATAGTCCTGACCAGTGAGGAAAATGATTTCTGCTCTCTGAGGAGGCCTGGACTCTCCAGCAAAGGGGCGGATGGCTCAGAAACTCCAGATTTAGTCATTAGAGGGTCCAGGTATGCCTGAGGAAATGGAACTTTGCCAAGAGCAGTTGATATTAATGATGTATTGAGCACCTATTGTGTACATCCAGCCTTAGTAGTATTTATTTTAGTTAATCTCTCTGATAAATCAGCAAAGTAAGTATCATTACCCTTTTTTATGGAGTGAGATTAAGACTCCATGAGGTGAAGTGATTTCAATTGATCAACTTTTGTAATGCATGAGGGAAAAAAGGGTTCTCAATCTGACCCAAACAAAAGACAGTGGATAGGTGAGTGTTAAACTCCAAAGAAAGGTTAGTACTAGAGATACAGATGTGGGTAGCATCGTCATTATTTTTGGGACAGTGTCATTTTCTGGGCCTTACACTGCTATGGAGTGCTCTTCTGATCTGCTTTACTTATATGTTTCCTGGAGGCCACCCCGAAAACATGCACACTGTTCCACTCGTTAGCTCGCTGCCCCTGCCTTTAATAAGTTCATGTGGGTCGGTTTCATCAGTGAGTAGGTCATTTGGTACCTGTGCAAGTTTAAAGAATGCCTTTCTTTAGCTCTCCGCTCTCCACGGTCGTCTTTCCCATTCTCTAGTTGGGAGATTGAATAGTCCTGCCTGGTCTGGGAAATCCCACTCCGTCTTAAATCATTTTGGCCAGAGGGAAATGGCACCTGGGACCGTCAGCTGCCGCGAAGTCAGGCAGCAGAGGTGAAGTCTCCACTCAGACAGTGCTGGGGGTGCAGAGAGAAGCATCGCCCTGGACCCGTTCCCTGCTGTCACTCAGATGTTTAATTATTCTTAGGGAACAATAATCTGCCTCAACCAGAACAGAAAGTTCTCATTTTTTCTTTTTGATGGGAGAAAGTAACTTATTTCTAAGGGCAGCGGTTTAGTTGGAAGTCAGAGATACAAGATCTAAAGTGAGTAATTGATAGAGGACTCCTGAGGGAGGAAAGATGTGAGGTTTAAAGGTAGAAAATATTTGAGGTGATCAATATGACAGTTACACTGATAGGATCAGTGTATTTTACATATATTTTATAAAATGTTTTTCCAGTACTGGGGATT
The DNA here is from genome assembly GCF_000276665.1 of Chinchilla lanigera. Classification (NCBI taxonomy): domain Eukaryota; kingdom Metazoa; phylum Chordata; class Mammalia; order Rodentia; family Chinchillidae; genus Chinchilla; species Chinchilla lanigera. Next base: position 11,003,795 of record NW_004955434.1, read on the forward strand.
GAGCCCAGGCCCCCTCACACTGAACTACATCCTCAGCCCATTTTTTTTAAAGACAGGATCTTGCTAAGTTGACCAGGCTGAGTTCAAACTTGTGATCTTCCTGCCTGAGCCTCCTAGAGTGCTGAAATTACAGGCGTGTGCCGCCATGCCTGGTTTATATACATGCGTTAAGGTATTACAGCACACAGCATAAAGAGTGACCAAAGCACCCAGTTACTGCTGCTCCTGCATGCCGTCCAACCAAAGGGCAGGCTCGGTAAAAAATTACGATGCGTCCTCATGCACCTTATTCACCAGATAGAACATCCTGCAACTTCTGCCTCTTCTGCAAAATCAAAATGACCATGAAAGCTAGACATTTGAAATTGATTCAGGACATTGAGGCAATGTTGATGGCTCAACTAAAGACAGAAAGGATGACTTCCACATCTGCTTCAAAAAGTTGGGAGAAGGATGGGTTAAGTAAGTGTATTTGAAGCGAGGTAGTATTTTTTTTTTTTTTTTTTTTTTTTGGTTTTTCTCCGGTACCGGGAACCGAACTCACGACCTTGTGCTTGCCAGGCAGGAAGCGAGGTAGTATTTTGAGGGGGATTAATGGTAATGTGCCTTTTATTGTAATAATTTAAAAATTTAAGTGTTCACTATATTTTTTATCATACTTCATATGTATAATTACTATAAGAACAGAGGTAGCAGTTGATTTTACAAAGGAAAAGGGAGGTTATGTCCAGAAACACCAAGCTCCTAATTTTAAGAACAGTGAGATAAATTGTAGAATTATTCAAGGAGGGGCTTTCTAGGTGGTTTGATGTAAGGAACACGAAATGAGAAAACTGAAGGTGCTGAATAGCTTCCGTCACCTTGGGGATTGGACAAGGCAGGGAGTTGGTGTTAAAGGAGAGAGTGACTTGGAGACAATGGAGGAATCTAGAAATTGGGGGGCTGTGGATGACAGCCCGGTAGCTCCCAAAGGTCCACACCCAGGCCCCAGGCCCTGTAAATATGTTACATTTCCTAGCAAAGGTGACTGGAGATGCTATGAGGATCTGGAAAAGGAGAGGCTACCCTGGATTATGTAGGGTGAGCTCAGTGTAATCTCAAGGAATCTCCCTAAAAAGGTGGTGGAAAGGCCAGAGACAGAAGCCTGTTGACGGAAGCCATCTGCTTTGAAGGTGAAGGAAGAGGCAGTCAAGGAATGCAGGTGAATTCTGGCGGCTTCTGGCAGCTGGAAACGGCAAAGAAACGTGTAAAGATCCGGCCCTCCCTGGCACCTTGACCTTGGTCATGAAACTCACATTTCTGGTTTCTGGAACTGTAAGAGAATACACCTATGTTTTAAACCCTGAATTTGTGGTGATTCATGACAGCATCAGAAGACTAGGATGACTGCTGAGCAGGTACGGCGGGAGGAGGTGGACAGAGGGCTGCCAGGTGAGGAGTAGCAGGGTCAGGGTGGTCATGGGACTGGAGTGAAGCGGAACGACGTGTCACCGACTTAGCTTACCGTTAGTGTTCTAATGGATAACCCACATGCTGTACAATTTACTATTTTAAAATGTACAGTCCGGTGTTTTTCAGTGTATTCACGTGGCTGTGCATCTGTTTATCAGTAATTCCACAGTTACTAGTCTTCACTGTGCAGCTTCCATCCTAACTTCATAATACTACAGCGCTCAGTATGTTTCTGCTGCAGTTCTGAAGACTGAGAGGCATCAGGTGAATACTTTCACAAGAATATATTCTCGAGTACCAAGAGCTTTTCTGAATGTAACATTTATTGTGCACAATAATAAATTGAGAAGAGGGTATAGTGGGCCAAATGGAGGCTGGCCTCCTGTTGATTTGGCCAGGTTTGTGGCTGTGGTAGACGTCTCGGAGGTTCTTTACTGTGCAGGAGAGGTTGCCAATGGGGAGAGCACGTGCTGGCCACGGAGCTGCCTGTGACCGTCAGGCCTGGGGATTGCAGGGGGCCTGGTCTTGAGCCCCGGGAGGCCCAGGAAAGCAGGAGTGCAGCCCCCTGGAGGGGATGCGTCGACTGGCCCAATCAGCAGTAGGCCTGACATGACTTTCCTTTGAGTCCCAAGGCTTCCAGGAGTGGTCAGCACCCTCAGACCGTCACATCTGTGTCCTTTCCAGGGTGCAAGGTGACCTCAGAGAGAAGATTCAAACTCATACAGTAACCCATAATATTAGTTCTTTTGTTCCCAGGAGAGTTTTCATAGCTCGTTAACTCATTTAGAAGCAGAATTTGGCCTGACTTGATATTTTATGAATCTGTTCATATTTGTTAGCCATTTAGTATAAGCATTCAAACATATTATTGCAGACCGTCCATGGCAGCAGGGATGGCGGGCCTTTTCGAAGTGAGTACCCAACTGCAACCCTAAACCCACTTACTCATCGCAAAGCACCAACACTGCAGTTAAACCCCAATACTGACGTTTTAATGTAGATAAAACCATTCATACATCAGCGTCTTTTGTCTTAAAACAAAAAACGTGTGCCACCACCGATGGGTGTATTTGGTAATATACTAGGTAAGAAATTACCTTCCTACAAATTGTGAATTTACACAAAACAAACCTAGCCAGCTCTAGGACTTATTTTAGGTAAAGGGTGGTGGACTTGCGTTCCCCACCCCCACCCGGCGGTGGGACACTCTGGCCCTTGGACACCAGAGCTCTAGGTTCTCTGGCTCTCAGACTCCATGTGTTCTCAGGCCTTCAGACGCTGAATAAGACACTCTACCAGCTTCCCCAGTTCTCCAGTTGGCAATCGAGAACCAACTCCCTGCTCCCTCCGCACCCATCCATCCCTCCTGTTGGTTCTGTCTCTGGAAAATGCCGATAAATGTATTGGGCTAGAGCCTGAAGGCATTTGTCGTGGCTTTGCTCACTACATTAACAGCACCAAGCCACCCCAGCACTGTTGACCAAAGGCGGGACGCTGCCAGTTGAAGTTAACTTGGACACAGCAGGGCGTGCAGGGGGGAAATGGCAGCCTTGTGCCATTCTGGTAGCTGCACATGAAAAGGGGCAAGTGTCACCAGCCGCCGAGAAGCCTTATCTGCCAGTGCGCTCACCCTCGAGACAGCCTGCTCCTTACTTCCTGGACCCTAGAGAGCAGATGGCTCCCCCACCCCACCCAGCTACAAAAAGAGGGGATGGGGCCACCTATTCAGAAAGAAGCATTTCTTGTTTGCCCTAAAACAAAAAGATATGGGCGCTAAAGGAGGGATGGTCTGAGATGTGAAAGGCTGGAAATTGAAATGTCTGTTCAGTCCGGAAAATGTCCTGCACTGGGGCTGTGAGGCCGCCGTCTGTGGACTCTCGGTGTGTGACTCCACCGTGATAGGACCAGGAAGCTACTTACTGCATGCTTCGCCCCCAAAATCCAAGCCGTAATGAGAAGAAGGACTTTGTAATCATTTCTGTATATTTTGGTAACAAAGGAAATGGCTGTTGATGATGATAATAAAAAGCTGCTGTTCATAAATTTGAACTCTTTGTTGCCATTTATAAAAGAAGTCTCGTACTGCAAGCTCATTAGTGGCTGAACTTTATTTTGTCAAAGGAAGTGGAGTCAAGAGAGATCCTGTTTCATCTTTAATATGGCTGTTCAACAGTGCCATTACCCTGAGTTTCAGATGGATTTAATTGAAGCTTAATGAACAAAATTAGTTGTTTTGTGCAATTAGAATCCTATTTAAATGGGTTAGAAAATGAATAGGATGGTGACTATAGTTGCCTTGATTTTCCTTACAACTTATTCTCTAGGCCCTTTTATTCCCTTGGGTTTCCTCACTGAAAATATGACTAATATTTTTCAAATTGACCAAATGTTTGGCTTGTCAGTTTTCTTCCCCCAAGCTGTGAGAAATCCCTGGGCCCTCCGAGGAGGTGAGGGACAAAGGGCAGTCGCCGTGAGAACCAGTTACGAAGAACGGAGGTAGAAGTGCTCTTCTGGCCCGCTGCGTCCAGCCCCTGGTACACCTCCTGTCCTTTGCCTTCCTGAGATGAGAAAGTAGATACTGAACAGCACAGCACAAACCATAATGGAGGAATGGGCTTCACAGGCAGATCGGGGTGCAAATCTCCCCTTTACTGTGTGTGTGAGTGTGTGAGTGCATGTGTGTGTGTGTGTGTGTGTGTGTGTGTGTGTGTGTGTGTGTGTAGTTCTTGGGTCTTACACCCAGCATCTTCACGCTGAACTACATCCCCAGCCCTCCCCACAATCTGAGTTTTGTTGGCTTGGCTTGGCTTGGCTTGGCTTGGTTTGTGCTGGACTGGGCTGGGCTGGGCTGGGCTGGGTTGGGTTGGATTTGAGACGGGATCTTAATAAGTTGCCCAGGCTATACTCAAACTTGCTGTCCTCCTTCCTGAGCTTCCCACATGGCTGGAATCACAGGTGTGCACCACCACCCCTGCTGCCTTTACATTTAATATCATTTGACTTGGACTTATCTCTTGACTTTTGAATCTCAGTCAAGTAATGGGAATGATAATACCTATTTCATCTTCTTTCCTTCCTTTCTTCATCCCTCCCTTCCTCTGTCCCTTCCTATCTCCCTCTGTCCCTCCCTTCCTTCCTCCCTCCTTCTCTGCTCATTCTTTCTTTCTTTCTTTTTCTTTTTCTTTCTTTCTTTCTTTCTTTCTTTCTTTCTTGCTTTCTTGCTTTCTTGCTTTCTTTCTTCCTTCCTCTTTCTCTCCTTCTCCTTCTCCTCCTCCTTCACCTTCACCTTCGCCTTCTCCTTTTCTGCTTCTCCTGGGGTCAAACTCAGGATTTCAGGCATGCTAGGCAAGTACTCTACTACTGAGCTATACCGCAGGCCAATACCTATTTCTTTAGAGTGGTGATAAGTACTCAGTGAGAGAATGTATATGAAGTATTTGACACTGTCCCCCTCAAAAACTGGGGGTTGCTACTGTTATTATCACTGTTCATGTTAATGATCAGTCTTGCAACTTCCAGGGACCTTGGTGCATTGAAGACAGTCTAGCTCCTGGGTTAAGCTGGAGTTCCTCACTGACAGTAAGCTTTCCCAAACATTGCCCTAAACCAGTAGTGGCAAACCTACGGCACCCGTGCTGCAGCTGGCTGTTTGTTATCACTGAAATCTCTGAAAGGTTTCCCGTCACTGCCCTGAACACTCACCTGTGAAAGGGATGAGATGAGAAAGGCAATGTGCTTCGGGGACAGCAGGGGTGGCATGCTTCTTGGGGACAGGAACAGGAGCTGGTAAGGTCTGGTACGGCAGAAGACCATGGTTCTGTAGAATTCCTGCAGGGGGGCCCCTACCATTTCATCAGTTCCCTCGTCTGTACAGCGAGGGAGTCAGAGGCCATCCCCGTGCACCTTTCCAGCTCTGACATGCTTATGATTCCAACTGATGCTGATTCTCCTGCCTAATGGACCACATTCCAGTGAGCCAGGCTTTGCCAAGAAATCCTTGCATCTTGCAGAAGAACTGCTGAAGTTCCCTGTTGAGTGCCCCCTACCAGCACCTGCCCGCGTTGACTAATGGCTCTGGAATTCAGCTGCCTGAGACACAGCATAGGCGAGAATGAGGTCCAGTGTGATTTGGCTCAGTTTTAATAAACATAGTGTCTGCTCTGTAGCACTGTATTGCTGAGGTAAGACAAAGAGAAACCAAAGTAAAGAGTTACTCATGTTCCCCTTGGTCATATCAGCCTGAAGGGTTTAAGTGAGTTATCAGTGAAAACGCAAAGCAGGGTTATTTTCTTTTTAAATACAAGATACTATTGCAGTATGTCCAGTGTGCTATCAGGTGCTCCGTAGTTGTTTCTGATGGTTTCAGAGGAGCATCTCAAATGTGTCAGAATAAACCTCTCTGGTTTCTCATGGTGACCACCATTTTGTTCTGTTTCTTCTCCAGCATAAGTTCAGGAGGGGCAGCTTTATCACTGCACTGCTCTCCGGGCCGAGAGAGAGGGCCCTTTTGCGTCCTGCTGGCTATGATAAGGCAGCCCATTGGGTGCCTAGAAACCAGCATGGTGCCACTGCTGTAATGCCTAAGATGCAGTGATGTGCTGCTGGGCCCTGAGAATGGAGTTGGACATTGTAAATCAAGGACTCCCATCTCTGTTCTTGTTCAAACTGGTAGTGCAGGCTGAGGTTGATGCTGCAGACCTGCCTGGGGCCTCCCTGTATTTTGTCTCTGACAGGGAGAACTGGTGCCCCACCTCTTTTCCTCTCTGCATCAATACTTGTCCCAAAGTTGTGTAACATCACATTCTTAACCCCTCAAGGAGATTGCTTTTGTCCATGCTGCCTTTTTTGGAGAGGTGGTCCTTGCAGTCCTCCCTTTCATGAAGAATTAGGGCTCCCTTACGGTCAAATTTTGGAAACTCTTACAAATAGTAACAAAAATTTACTCAGAGTACTTCAGTAAAGTTGGTCTCATGGTAGCACTAAGAAATAGAAAACTCAGCCATGTAGCTGAACCTCATGGAGCTCTAAGAAGAATCTCAGCCTGATGGAAATAACGTAGCTGACAATGGGAAGTTTCCTCAGGTGACTATTTATCTTCTTGGGCCCTTACCCTCAGCTCACTGGCATTCAACTTATGCCATCGGTGTCACCTTTCCTTCTAAGGCCTCTGCAGCCACACAGCCTCTGCTGCTAAACCTCACTGTTTGAATTTTTCACCTCCAATACTGCTCCATTAACTCTCTCCAAATATCTACACCAAAAGTCCTCAGGAGAAAGGAAGTCTGAAGGGGTATGGTTTATTGTCTCTTGTTTATTAAGCTATGCCTCTTACATAAAAGAGTGACTCTACCACATAATAATTAATGAATACTCCTGGAGGCAAGTTAAGCTTTCTATACCTTGCTTTTACATGTTCCAAATGAAGATAATAATAACAGATAACTTACAGGATTGCCATGAGCATTAAATGAGTTAATATTTGTAAAGGATGTAGGTTCGTGTCTGACACAGAATAGATGCAATAGAAGTATGTCTGAAATAAGATTGCTAAAAAGTGTTTGTAGCTCAGTGGTTGACTTCTTACCTAGCACCCATGAGCCCCTGGGTAACACACACACACACACACACACACACACACACAGTACATATTTGGTCCTTAATAAATGTGGAACAAATTAAATAAATTTCTTGAGGAATCAGATTGGGTTACTCCATCGCCCTGTCCCTGTTTGAGAACTCTTGTGACAGGTTACCTCACATTCACCTGTAGCCTCACCTATATCATTGGTCAGTATTATGGTTTGTGTCTGAATGTCCCCCCAAAACCTCATGCAGTTATGGGGCAGGCTTCTAGAGTTTATGATTGATTCAAGGTCCAGTGCTGGGATTATGGATATGAGTGCTACACCCACCCTGGGGTGGATAGTTTGCAAACAATGAAGAGAAAAAAGCAACCAACAAACACTCCTCCCAACGCCAGCCCACTGCTTGGCCAAACGTCCACGGCCATGAAAGACAACCAAGAGCAATGAGCCACAAGAAACCCCAGCAAACAAAGCAAAGAACCAAACAGCCACAAAAAGTCAGCCAAAGAAACCATTCCATCCCAAAGTTCGCAGGCCAGCTAACTAAGACAAACAAGGAGAGAAAACCAACCAAGACACTCAAGAGCCCAAACCAGCCCAAAGCCTCACTAGAAAAAACAGGCCGAGTCCGAAAAGAAAGATCACCTATCCAGAACAAACACCGACAAACAGCACCATAGACACAGAAGTAACCCAAAAAACAGCCCCCCGATCACGCAAACCCAGAGGCACCAATACCTCACACCAAGATATGCATGCCAGGCGCCCCCATCGATGCCCTGAAGACACTCAAGCTGCACAAATCCACACTAAGAAAAAAACGCAGAGCCCGAAGAAACCTCTCTGCGCCCGCCAGAAACCAAACACAGCCCCCAGATAAGCGACCCACCTAACTCAGAAAAGAGCCAACCTCCACAACACAACCCAAGGCACCAAAAAGGAACACCTCAGTTAAGATGCCAGGCAACTCCCCCCTAAACCGCAACCAAGTTGAAATGCAGAAGTCCAGACAAACAACAAACCAAACAGCAGGAGGTAACAGCGCAGGGCCAGCCAAAGACCCAAAAGAAAGCCTGAAGAGGCCCACCCGAAAAAGCCCGAGAGAGAAAACCAGCACAACAGAACATAGGAGACCAGAAAGAAAGCTGTCAGGAAAGCTAAATGGGAAGGTGCCGCGAAAGGCCACCAAAATCCAAACGGAGAAACCGAAAGAACCACCAAAGAAACCTGCAGGGCGGCAAAGGCCAGAGCCAGCAAAGAAGCCACAAGCAAATATCACCAAGGCAACGAGAAACAAAACAAAAAATAAAACCATTAACCCCAAACATGATAAACCAGGATGACGGCGAGCAGGACCGCAAAAATGATATGACCCGGGAATCGCCAACAGAAGCCATGCATGCAAACCTGAGCCAACCCGCCAAACACAAGCAAAAAGAATACAACCCCACTACGCAGAAAACCAACATGCCAAAAAAACAGAAGGAGCGACACGCAAAAAAAACATGCGCAAAAGCAAACGCACAAACTATAAAACACCAAGACCTGAAGTTGAGACTCAGAAATGACACAAAGCTGGAATATTCCACAGAAGCCCCGCAACCTCTCAGCCGCCAACCTCACCAATGAAAGGAAAAAGAAACCAATCCCACGACGGACAAAGAAACTCAGTTAAAAAAACAAAAAGAATAAAAACAGCAAAAAGAATACGCCAAAGCAAAGGCAAGAAAACCCACAGACAAAGACAACAATGTGAGAACCACCACCGCCAAAGAGCTGCAAAAGTACAAAAAAGGCACGCAAACTCAAAGCACGCAGCTCCACGAACCAAACACCAAAGAAACAATTACCCAGGCCGCAGCAGAAAAGCAGAGAAAGGAACAAAAAGAATAAACACAGGCACTCCACTAAAGCCCAGCAAAGTCAAAGGAAAACAATGAGAAAGAAAACAAAAAGACAAAGGCAACAAAAAACAAGAGAACCAAATACAATAGAGAAAGGAAGATGCAAAACAAACAGATCGAAAACACCACCAACCAAGAAGCAAGTACAGACCTAAAAGAGCAAGAAGAAAAAAATAAAAAAAAATACAAACCACGGTACAGAACACAAAGCCCAGCAAAGGCACAAAAAAAAGAGATTCAATCAACAAAAAAAACAAAGGCAAGAAAAAGGAAAAGAAGCCAAGAGGTAAAAAAATGCAAGCTCAAGCACCAAGCCATGGCAACAACAGCAGAAAAACAAACAAACACACACACAAACAAACAAACACAAAAACACAAAAACAAACACAACCCAAAAAAAAGAACACAACACGAAGGAAAAGATGAAAAAATAAAAAAAACATAAACATTGCAAAACGAAAAAATAAAAAAAAAATAAAACAAAGAGCAAAAGAACAGCACAGCCAGAAATGACCCCAGCGCCCCAGCAGCAGAAAAACACACACACACACAAAAACAAACAGAAAAACACAAAAAAAAACACAAAAACACCCAAAAAACAATAAAAGAAGACCACAAACAAGACGAAAACAAGAAAAAAAGCCAAAGATCGGTCAAAGAAAAAAAAAAAAAAAACTAAAAGAAATAGCACAATCACAGGATATCCTGAAATTTCCCCAGCTCCTCAGGAGCTGATGACCTCATGTTTGTATAAAAGTGAGGGTTAAAATACAACAAAAAATAGGAGAATTGTTAAAACACTATTTAAGAAGACCTCAAACATTCCTTTCACCAGAGAAGCTGCCTCTTTTCTGTCCCAGGAGAAAATTAGAAGTGCACTTTAAAGAAAAAATATGGGGCCAGAGGTCAATTAGCACAATTTTGAGCAGCAACCATGTTGGAAACAAGGGGGTTAAATGACGATTCAGAACCTGACAGACGCTGTCTTTTTCCTTACTAGTCCCCCCAGTGCTGGCAGACAGATTTATGATCTGCAGGCAGGACAGCAGACTCTGGCCCACCAGAAAAGCCCTTAAATTTCTGACATGGAAAATGTTCCCAACAAAATGACCAAAATAGTGTAGCTAACAGGAAAGCCAATGCTTTTGTTTGTGCGCTGAGCTCCCAAATTTGCTTTTTTGTTCATTAGTTTGATAATAGATCATCTGATATTTGAGGAGAACATCTAGCATGAAAGGTATAAATAGAGTCAAACAAGAAACTCAGTTGAAGAAAAGTGACTGTATTTAGAGAGACAATTTAAAAATCCAATCAAAACAAAAACCCCACCATTAGTACCCTCAGGAAAATAAGAGATTACATCCATAAAATAAGACAGCATGCTGCAAAAAGGAACATTCATAGAACTTACACGCATTCTCAAAAATTAATATAGTTATCTAAATCTCTAGAAAATGTGGAAGTACGAAAATAAAACAAAAGAGAAAAATATATATTAAAAAGTTAGTGCCAGAGGTTAAACATCTATTATGGTTTAGCACTAAAATGCACCCCAAAAGTGTCTCACGTCTGAAGGGTGGATTTTGAAGATCATTGGGTCTGGGGGTGCTGCACTCATCAGTGGATTTGTCTGTTGATGAGCTCGCAGTTGACTGTGCTGTTCTGAGACTGAGTCCGGCCAGAACAGGGAGCTCACTAGGGGCGTGGCCTAACCAGTATATTCTTGTTAGCTCCTCCTCCCCTCTGCTGCCTGGCCTCCATGGGAACAGCTCTCTGCAGCCATGTTCTCTGCCATGCTGTTTCTGCCTTGGATAAGCTGGTCATGGACTGGATCCACTGAAACTGTAAGCCAAAGTAAACTTCTCCTTTAAGTTGTGGTTCTCAGGCATTTTGTCCCAGTAATGGAAAAGCTGACTAATACAACATCCAAATAATTAGAGTTCCAGAAAAAGAGAACAGAAGTGAAGAAATTACAGTGAAATAATTCAAGGAAAGTTTCCAAAACTTATGGACATAAATTTTAAATTGTAAGGGCTCATTGAATATCCAAAACTCAGTGATGTAAAGGGAGCTATGTAAAAGCAATCATTTTAAGCTGGGCATGGTGGTGCATGCCTCTAATCCCAGCACTCGGGAGGCTGAGTCAGGAGGATTTTTGCGAGTTTGAGACCAGCCTGGGCTACAAAGTGAGCTCAAGGCCAGCCTGAACTGCGTAGGGAGACCCTGTCTCAAAAATAAATAAATAAATAAATAAATTTTAAAAAAGCAATCATTTTAAAATTTCAGAAGTCCCCAAACTAAGAATTCCCACCCGCTTTCAAGTTGTATTCAAAGAATCAAGTATTAGAATGACACAACATTTCTCAAGGGCATTAATAGATTATAAAGTAAGAGAGTAAAGAGGAAAAATTATTTCCAACTTTCAATGCTGTCTCCAGCCAAACTATGAATATAGTTTGAGACAGGAAGATCGCTGTAATATTTTGTCCCTGTGTTTCCTTGCTATTGAGTTTCCATTTGCTAGAGGCTGCTTCTACCTAAGACCATGACTTCTACCAGGCCACCCCTCTGCTATGACTCCAGCTCTTACCAAGTGCAGATAACAGTTTCTTGCTTTGGTGTTATGGCTTTTCACTACTGCTCTGTCGCACACTGGAGATCAACCAGGCCTCATTCAAACAGGCAAAGTGCCTTGGCAGAGATTTCATTTGAAAACAACATAATGCTTACTGTGCCGGAAAGTTCTGGGAGGAGAGACACAGAACTGGAGGATGGGTTTTCGATGGAAATAGCAATAAGGACATAAAAAAGCAAAGCAAATGAAAAATGAAACAATGAAATATTAAATCCAGGAAAGACAAAAAATAGTGGTGGAAGGTAAAAGTAATTGTAGGATACTATATGGCTCAAGGACATCCTGACCTATCCAAAGCTACCACGGGATTCGTGGGACAGGAGAGGGGAGACGTGCTGTCTGTTAGTGGCAGCCAGCGATTACAGCGGAGGTGAGTGAGATTTACCTCTTCCTCTTTCATAGTGGGAAGTCGGTAACTCTAACATGAAAACATGAAGAAATTTAATAGCAGAAATAATCTCTAGGAAGCTTATTTAAAATAATACCAAAAGATCAACTACCTGTCTGTGAAAAAAAGGAAAATAGTGAGATGAAGAGCTGTGTTTGTTTACCAGACACATAGAACTATCAGTTTTACATTGTGGTCAGGTGTATATTTGAGTAAAGTAAAACTTATAAAAAAATAAAATTTATGTTTCTTTAAAAGAGGAAAAAGCAGCTAACTTGCCGATTCTGTATTCCAAATATTAGCACTTCCTAAACATCTAAGCTGCCTTCCGGGAGAAGAGAACTGTAGGCAGAGAGGTCCAGAGACAAGGTGGCCGGGAGGGCGGGAAGGCATTGTGTATGTGCCGCCTGCAGGGACGGCTACAGCCTTGCCAGGGACAGAGGGCGGCAGCAGATGGAACCTGCACCCAAGGAAGCTCACATGTGAGATAATCAAAGGGTACAAGCAGAACAAGCTGAGCTGTTCTAGACATCAAGAGATAACCCTAGAGGAACGAGCACTGGAAATGTACAGAAAGCTGTGTTCGTTCGCTGAGCCTCAAATCTGCTGCCAAGCTCTTGCAGCTAAAAACTAAAAGTGGGACACAAACTGTTACACAATTCTCATGATCACAGAGAATTGTGGAATGTACCTGGGGGGTGGGGAGGAAGAGCTTTTCTGAGCGGTAAATTCTCAAAGAAATATCTCATGTGGGCTGTTATAGGATGTATTAAGTGATATAAGTGACAAGACCCTCGGTAATTTGGCTACGGTAAGTATAGGGGTGAGTTTCCTATGGCTTCTTTGAAAAAAACTCCAAGGCAGAGAGCTTGGCAGGGGCGAATGTAGAGCTGGTCACCTGGGTGTGGAGCATGACCGGACAGGTGCCCCAGGATGTCTGGCTATGGGGCTGATTATTAAAGACAGAGAATATGTTTTTAAAATCTCAGAAACATGGCGACTGGTGTGACCTGCAAAATAGAGCAGACATTGAGAGCAGCTGTCAGGCCAAGGAAGTAAAGCAGGAAGGTAAAAGGGGCATTCTGTGGGCAGGAGAACAATCAGAGTGTCTCCAGGCTGCCAGGAGTGGAACTGATCGAAGGTTCAGACAGAGAGTGCTGTGCTTCCCTAGGGGTGGAGAGGAACTAAAAGCCACAGGTAGCTTGCAAGTGGCCACTGAAGTTTTGAGCCTTGGGAATGAAGCACGGAGCCAGGACATTCTGGATCTGATGACTTAACTGTGGCCTATGTCCCTTCTTGGTGGGTTCTTATATGCAAAGCGTTCTAAACTTGACAAATCTCATTGTCTTTGCTTTGCCTGCACTTCAAAGGGGAACTTGAGAAAACAGACAGCCTTCCGGATTCACTCACCTTAAAAGGGTCATGAAAGTTAGGAGAAGTCTAAGTTTTATTCTGATTTGGAGGTTGCAGAAACTCAGGAGGAGGTGACTTTGGTTTAAGCTTGAGCGATGAGAAGGATGTGGACACTGGTGGCGTTGTAGCCAACCAGGGAGAAGGACCGGAAGGATCACAGGAGTGGCAGAGGTCAGGTGCGGCCGGGTGTCAGTAGTCTGAAGAAGGAGAAGAGAGATGAAGACTGAAAGCAAGACCAGGCCATGCTGTGGGGGATGCTGAATGCCAGGCCAGAAGAGCAGCAGGGCATTCAGCGGCTGATACCACCTTTTGTGGGCAGTGGTAGAGCTTCTGACTCAGAAATAAGCTGGTGGTGCTGGTAGCGGTACATGTGTGTTAGGAGTGTTGCTTCTCTCTCCTTAGGTCCATTCCCTAAGTAACATCCTAACATCCTGACCAGCCAGGCTGGAATCTCCTTGACAACTGCATGAACTCATCCTATGAGTTCAGGCAATGTGGCTGGTGCCTTACATTTCTTATCTCCAGTCACTGAAGCAGGAATTGTTTTATTATAATTTTATACCAAGTAAAGATTGATAAAACTTTGGTGTTTTGCTCAGCACTATGCAGCTGGTGATGGTGGCACCGGGCCCAGGACCCAGCCCCATATTTTTACCCCTCAGCCCTTAGTACCCTGCTTGAAGCCCCTCCCCTTCTTTTATAGCCTTAATGAACCCAAGGATCTGCGCAGATGAGGGGCTCAGAAGATTCCCTTCAGCCTCCTGACTTGCTAACACAAGGCTCCAGAGCAGGATGGTGGGAGAGCAGCCTGGCTCAGGTAGAGCGGCTGCTTCCCTGGAGGCAGACTGGGGATCAGCTGCTAGAGGAACAGCAACTCCAGTCTGCCAACCAGTTTTATTTCCCTGTTCTAAGCTTGAGGAACTCTCACAGGTGTCTCAGTTCTGGGTCAGGGTGGGGGTGGGAGGCAGTGGTAAATATGCTCATGATCTTCCTACTCAGCTGCAGGAAGCTTGGCCACAGGACTAGTCTTACCAGTCAGTCAGAGAGCAAGCAATCAGTCTTCTGTCCACCTCCTATCATGGTATGTACAATTTCATTACTAGAAATCTGTGTACTTTTTGCCTCTGGAATATCCTATTAAAATGAATATCTTCCTGGTGAAGACTATGCCTTAAATACCTACTACTACCTGATTCCCCTTGGGATATTTGCATGAGATAATTACGGGAATGCTACAGTAAGACCATGAAGAGGATGGGAGAGAGCAGGGTTGAACTTGAAGTTAATGTAGCTGTAGTAGGAGTGGGAGAAGGATACTGACTGGGAGATTTCACAGCTCCAGGGGCATCTCTACATAATCACATCAGCAAGACCCGTTTCTAGAATGGATATGACTATCACCATGCAATAAACTAAAATTGAAATGGATGAAGGACTAAATATTAAAACAGAAACACTAAATCTGCTGGAAGAGAGAATTGGCAGAACTCTTGAAGACATAGGTGTGGGCAAAGATTTCATGAACAAAACTCCAATTGCACAGGAAATAATACAAAAAAAATCAATAATTAGGATCTGATCCTGTTAAAAAGTTTTCGCACAACAAAAGAAAGAATCACCAACAGAGTGAAAAGACAACCCACAGACTGGGCAAAAAAAAATCTTAGCCAGTTGTCCTTCAGACAAAGGACATATCTAGAACATATAAAGAACTCAAAAAAAAAAAAAATCAGACCCCCCCAAATTTAAAGACTCAATCTAAAGATGATCATCTGAGATGAATGCACACTACTCAGATGAAGAAATACAAATGGTAAATGAATACATGAAAAAATGTTCAACATCACTGGTTATTGGAGAGATGCAAATTAAAACAAGGCAGAGATTCTATCTCACTCCAGAAAGAATGGCTGTCATCAAGAAATCAACCAATAACAAACACTGGTGGGAGTGTAGACTGGTGCAACCACTGTGGAAATAAGTATGGAGATTCTTTAAGAGGCTAGGATAAGAGTTCCCATTTGACCCAGCTATTCCGCTTCTGGATATCTTCCCAGAAGAGTTAAAAATATCACACTACAGAGATATATGTGCAC
Source organism: Chinchilla lanigera (assembly GCF_000276665.1). NCBI lineage: Eukaryota > Metazoa > Chordata > Mammalia > Rodentia > Chinchillidae > Chinchilla > Chinchilla lanigera. The sequence continues at coordinate 11,019,268 of NW_004955434.1, forward strand.
CCATGTTTACAGCAGCACAGTTTTTAATAGCTAGATCTTGGAAATCACCCAAATGCCTATCAACTGAGAAATGAATAAAGGTGTGATTTTTTTTTTTTTTCATAGAATAGAGTACTACCCTGCCATTAAGAAAGATAAATTTGAGGCATTTCTAGGGAAATGGATGCAACTTGAGACCATACTCTTAAGTGAAATAAACTGGGCTCATATGTGTAAGCATCACATTGTCTCCCCAGAGTGAGAAACTGAAAGAGCTAATAAAATGTACAATAGATATTGTGAAATAGAAAGAAACTGTTCAAAAGGAAAGGGAAACTAGAATGGGGAATGGGGAAGGAAGGAAGGGAAAAAGAAAAAGAAACAAAAAAGGGTAAAATGCAAAAAAGCTTAGGGAGGGGAAGATGTGTTGCATAGAGGAGGGGGGATTGGGTAAAAAGAATCAAAATATATCACGTATGGGTACAAATTCCCTATGATGAATATGATCATTATATATATCTAAAATGTACCAATAAGCTTAATTTTAAAAAAGAACAGTTTCTATGGTTTAAATAAATAGATTCATCAAAAAATATCAAGCCAGAGACAGGCAGAGACTTTATTCACCCATCCTTCCCACCTAAATGGCCTACTTCCTGTGTGCCAGGGAGTGAGCCAGGTGCAAGTGGGTTTACTTGGATCACTTAGACATGATTCTTTCCCTCAAAGAGTTTCTCCTCTGGTGGGACTAGGGGGGAAGAGAGAAGATGTCTGTGAAAATAATCCCCAAACAAGACAGTAAATGTTAAGCAGAAGGTGCTCTGATCGTCCCAGGGTGGGCAAGGCTATTGACACTGGGTAAAGCTTCCTGGATGAGGTGGCACCTGAGCCATGCCTCAAAGAATGGGCAGCATCTCAGCACAGGGGCTTAATGAAGAGTATCTGAGCATAGAAGGGGTAAAAAAGGAGGTATTAAAAAAAATTTTGGGAATGTTGAGGAGCTAAGAAGTGACCTGCAGCTTCACGGAGCACATGAAGGAGAGGCTGTGGAGAAGGGTGGAGGGCTCTGGTCTTGATTTTAAGGATCCGTGAGGGCTTTGACTCAGGGAACACTCTGTTGCTTTGCCGTGATGCTTGTGAAGCTTGGGAGGGCTCGTGATGGGGAACAGCGCGCTGTGAGGAGTAGAGTCCAGTGGAAAAGGAGAAAGAAGAAGGATGCGTTACACTGAGACAGACCTGAGTGGGATTTCTGGCTTGTTTTCACTTTGCTGAGAAATTTAAAGCAAGCTGTTTGGTTTTCAGTGCCTTTACTTTTTCCATCTCTAAAAATCTTTTCTTAGAGGAAAATCGTTAACATAACTAGACTGAAAACGTTCTCACATTCCAAGGTTAACGGTTACGGCCCCGGCACTTGCCACATTTCTTGGCTCTTGTGAGTTTCTGGGACACCAGAAGCAGTGTCTGGTTCAACTGTCCCATTCCCTGCCCGGCAAAGACAAGTTGCACCGCTCTGGCCGGCAGAGGTGGGGTTGGAAGAAGGGACATGGCTGGTAGAGGCCCGGAGTGATTCCTCCCACCTCTGCTGTGTGTTGTGACTGCACAGAAGGCTCCCAGTCCTAGGCGGGGAGTAAGTCTGGGCACAGGCAGCCCCACACGGGCTGATCTAGGGTGACCTCTCCAAGAAGCACATAGTTGTGTCACCAGAGTTTAAGAAATTGGCTCTTCATTTTCCATAACAGTGAAGAATTGGAAACAGCTGGAATGTCCAGCAAAAGAGGGTTGATTAAATAAATCATGGGAAAAGTAGGCTTTGAGTTACTCTGAGACCATGGTATTACATAAGTTTATTTATGAAGCAATATTACCACGAAATTATCAATTAACAAGTAGATTTTCAGTGTGTGTAACATTGGCCCACTACATATATCTATATATTTCCTCTGTTTTAATTAATAAATACCTACTCTGCTAGCAAAGCCGCATCACTCAACTTCTGCCCGGGATCCTATTCATCCCATGCCTTCTAGGCATGGATCCAGGGGCTAGGTCCCCTTTCCATCCTAATTATTTCCCCCTTCCTTCCTGGGTTGTTGCCATCACCTTAAAATTATGCCATAATATGACTCATTCAGAAAACTACAATATAAGATTTCCTTGACCCCTGTTTCTTGCCAGTTACCATGTCATCTCTGCTTCCCTTCACGGCAACCTTTCTGGAAAGTTCTTTATGTTTGCCTCCACTTCCTCTCTTCTCATTCTCCTTAAATCTGCTCTAGTCAGTCATGCTTTTGCTCCTGCTGCTCAAGCAAAACTACTCTTGTGAAGCCATCAATGCCTCGATTGTCTCTCCTTCACCAGTCAGCTGGTGGGTTTCCCTTCTTCCGCTTGATCTTTCAGCGGCTTTTGTTCCCCAACTGCCTGTGACACTTCCTTGGTTAGCTTTTTATCCATCAAACCCTCCTGCTTTTCCTCTTCCCTCTCTGGCTGGCTTTTCCTGGATACTTTTCTGAATTCTCCTCATTTTCTTCACATTTTAATGTTGCTTGGCTACAGAACTCAGTCCCTACACCTCTTCTGTTTAATTCTCTCGATAAGTGATCTCATCTGATCAGTGATTGTAAACACCATCTATACAGTGCAAATTCCAACATGGTGCTCTAGGCTGAACACATCTCTGCGTCTTGAACTTGTTCTTCAGGTGGAACTTTTGGTCCTCCCCGGCCTGCCCTTCCGCCTCCCTGCCCTACGTCTCCCAAGCGCCCCTCTGTGTTCTCAGTCATCCTGTCTGCTCCGCTTGCTCACACTCCACAGCAATCCATCAGCACATCCTGCTCTGCGCTGAGTGCCCAAAGTCCGGCAGCATTCCTGTACCTGCTGCTCATCGCCCCACCCCACTGAGCCCAGTCCAAGCTGCCCACGTTTCTCGCTTCCTTACTCTACTTAGTTTTGCTGCCTCCTTGCTTGTGTTTTCTATTCAGCAGCCAGACTTATTTGTGTCATTCGTGTCTGTGAACTGCAGTATCACACCAGGTAAAATCCAAAGTCTTCTTCACCCACCAGGCCCCAAGACCTGGCCCCCACTCCTTCTTGCACCTCATCTCCCACCCTTTTCCTCTCACTTCCTCCCCTCTGCTCACACCGGCCTCCGTGCTGGTCCTTAGTCACGGCCAGAACATCCCCGCTTTAGGGTTGTGCAACTTGCTATTTCCCTTGCTTGAACTCTCTGCTGTCTGATTCCCACTAGTTTTGCTCTGTCTGTTTAGCTAACTCCCAAATAGTCCCAGTCAAAGAAGTATTTTCTGATCTCCTAGTCCTAAAATAATATTCCTCCTGTGTTACCCACTGTTACCCGTCATGTGTGGTGCAGATTGTGTGCTGCCCGGCTCCAATGTCACGCATACGAATTGCAGTGCGTTTGGCTTCCTCTGGAGTTCTAGTGTACAACCCATGTAGCTGTTTATGGGAAACCAGCTAACACACATTACAGCATGAATTTACTCACGTGTTTGTTTTTTTTATGACTTCCCCACTAGGAGAGAAGCTTTTCAAGAATGGGAATTGCAGTATCCCACCTTATAGAACAGTACCTAAACCATATGTTCAAAAATTATTTGATGTCTGAATGAATATGTGCTTGGCCTGTGTGTCTGTGCGGATGCACAGAAGAAAAAGAAATATGCTAAACGTTGATAGTGATTATATTTGAGTGATGGAATTGTGTGATTTTTCACTTTCCTTTTTATCCTTTCTTTGGGGCATGGACATTTTAATAAGAAGAATACATTATTTTTAAAAGATGAACATGTTTTAAAGTCAGATAAATTTGAGACTGAATTCTAGCTGTACTTTTTACTGTCTAAAGCAAACTGGCCATCTCCGTGGTCTTTAAAATGGAGATGCTAGCTAGTTCATTGGATTGTGAAGATTAAATAAAACATGTGTCAAAGTTTGGCACGGCACCTTTCTGAGAGTAAGCCTATGGTAAATAGTATTCCTTCTGCGCTTCTTAATTATTATGTGTGCACGGCAGTCACTGAGATGTAAATGAAAGCCCTCAAATCCTGAGGGATGAGTTGCTCTGGGCTTAACCCATGATATCTTTCCCTGATGGCAAAAAAAAAAAAAAAAAAAAAATCACTGGGCCGGACTGATGTCCTAGACAGTGCAGGGTGATGAGTTAGTGAAGCAGAACCCAGGTCAATGACATTCATACTCAAGTGAAGATTCATCACTAATATCATTTGAAATCTTTTAAGACTACTAAATCCTTCTCTGCTTTCTTGTGAATGGTGGCAGGACAATAGGTGGGCGGGCAGGAAGAGGACAGAGGTAACCACTCTCTATTCTGTAGTGGGCCTGCAAACACACAGAATCCAGGGGAAAGAATGACTGGCGCATCTTGACGCAAACAGTACTGGGTCTCTGGGGTCTCCTGGAGGGAGGAAAAGCTGCAGGGAGCTTGTCAGAGTCGAGCGTGTCCTTCTGGGCCAAGTGCCCAGAGCCAAGAGAACTTCTGAACCTTGGCTGATGATTAACGCGGGACTGGAATAGGGCAAAGCTGCGATCTTATTGAGCCACCATTAGCTCAAACAGCAAAAGACAGGCACTCATAGGTCTGTGGTGAATTTATCTTGGTCAGCAGTCATGTTCATGTCTATCACAATAATGCACTTCATTGCTCGCCTCCTGGCTTTCCAGAGAGCGTACCAGGGAATGTTTTAGCCAACTGGCTCAATTGTTAATCCTGGCAATACTTCTGGCCTAAATCCTGCTACCTTCCCATCACAGGAAGCTCAGTTATATCAGTCTCTGCCCCAACTCTTCTTTAAAATAGGAACAAGCCCGAAGCAGTCAGCTCCCTTCTCACTGTCTCTGGCCCAAGATCACTCCTGCAGGATTTCAGAGTCATTCCAAGTAGAAAACATCCCGAGTCCCCAACATGAGATTAGCAATAAGACCATGAAAGATGGTCTGTGGTCAAAGGTCTTTAATTAGCCAAGTGTTTTCAGACCAAAATATGCCTCTCCACAAACCTTCCACCCCAAATGTGTCTCCCTAGACATAATTAGAATCAAATGAAGAAGACTTTCTGCACCACTTACCTAGAGGTGCTTCCAGGGCTCTTGTCCTTTAGCCTTTTGAATTGTTTTTCCTGAAGGACATGAAAGTGTGGAAGAAAACGAGTGTCCTTCTTTGGTCTTGAAGTTGAGTATACCAAAAATGTCTGTTGTGATGTCTATCACATCTACACTGAGAGAAATTGCCGTGCCCTAGCACCATGTTTCAATCCAGCATGAATGCTCCACGCCAGCTTCAGCTGGCTGAACAGGGTGTGGGGAGCTGACCCAGGGGCAGAGGAAACTTTGGCCTGTAACGTATGGTATAAGAAACTCTGCTCCAATGAGAAGAAGCAGAGGCAGGGGGACTTTTGCTTTCAGGAATTTAAAATGGAAAAGATTTGAAGCTGAAGGTATGAATCTCACGAGCCAAGTGATGAGCCAATAACCAGCTGATTTATTGAAATAAACCAAATTATGAAACATAAAGACATAATTCAGAAAAGGTCTCCATGTTAAAGGTGTTGGGGCCATTGCTGGGCCACTGGGAAAGGAGTGGAGACAGGCAGAAATGAACACTAGGGATCATTTACCCCCCAGGAGAACTATCTGTGGATTTGACAGTTTATAACTTTGAGCAACTCCATCAACCGACTCATGGTAGAGAGATTAAGGCTAGTTTTTTGCCAGGTATTTTTTTCTGTAGTACATAGATGAGGTAGTATCAGTGTCTCCTTGGGACCAATCACCAAGCAGACATCACTAACACATTCATAGTGTGGACAGTCTTGGCAGTCTTGTTCTTCTCCAACCACCTTTGGCCATTCACAAAGCTATTTTTCCACTGGGCTCCTTGGCGCTCATATGAAAGTGACATTAGAGGTACTTTCTATTTTCCTTCTGGCTCAAAGAGCACATTTAGTCTATAGTTTGAAGCCACAGCTTGTATAATTAGACAGGCATATTCTCCTCCCTCATATTCCTCCAGGATGAAGAACCAGTGGATTCAGAACCAGCCAAGCACACTTTATATTTGGTAATAGAGCCCCTAGGGATGATGTTGAAAGGATGCAATAGAGATCAAATCTCCTCAGACACTCTGCTATACACTATATCTTGGTTTTTGCCTTAGGTCCTTTGTTTTGTTTTCTATTTAGGGTTATCTGTTTGTTCATTTGCCTTTAACTATCTGGGAAGTTCATTTAATTACCTTGTAGAAACTTTGCCTAATAGAAGATAGAAAGATTGTAGAAGTCCCTATATAAGGGCTGGTTTAAAAAAGAAAAAAAGGTATGTGTTTAAATTTTTAAAAATTTATTACAGAAAAAGACACACTACCATTAATTACCCCCATAGAAAACTTCCTCCTTGCTTTGAATACACTTTTCCTATTCTTGCCACTTTCTGAAGGAGTACTAGAATTTTTCTTTTGTAAGTGTCTTAATTTCATTGTTGTGGCTTCCTTGATGTTCTGAATGGATTAAAAACATTTTTGGCAATATCTGTCAAATAAAAGCATTACTGTATGTCTTCACCCACCTTGTTCACTGGATCTGATGCTGTGCAATTTCTATCTCTTCCTTAAAGTCAAAATGACCACAAAAGGAAAATGTTTTGAATTGATTCAGGACATCCTGGCAGCCACTGTAGAGCAGCTGAAGACACTCAGGAAAGAGGACTTTCAGAACTGCTTCAGAAAGTGGAAAGAGTAATGGGACAAGGTCTTTAACGTGAGAGGTACTACTTGGGGGTGTGTTAATGGCAATGAGTCTCTTACTGTAATCAACTTTAAAAACTTAAACATTTACTGCATTTGTCAATCATAGCTTGAGTTCAAAGGTTTTCACAGATATACATAAAAACACTATCTTTTGAAAGCCAAAGGATTATAAAGTCCAATCTAATAATCTAAGCAGTTTGAGTGCATAGGTGGGGCCAATTTATCTGAAGAGATGAAAGAAATGGGAAGTAGTTCCTGTGATTATCAGATAGGAATCCATGTGCCCCATCCATATTGTGCCAAAATTCAATTCTCATCCTACAAGGAGCCTCTTTGGTAATTGATGAATCACAATAAGAGCAGAGGGCAACTCCAAGACTATTTAGAAGGGATCCTAAATTGCATGGGATTATATAAATTAGCATCATTAAACCTCAGATTTAGAATTAAGAGAATTTTTAAGAAAACCAAATATAAATCATCAATGTTTTTGCCTGAAGAAGTTTGTGCATATTTGGTATTTGACCAGATCTAAACTTAAAATAATTTAGCCTCTTAGAAAAAAGTTTTATTCTAATTTTATATGCATATTTCAGGGGGCTGGGGATTTAG
>NW_004955434.1:11027030-11056918 GCF_000276665.1 Chinchilla lanigera
GTTTATTTAGCTCACAGTTTGTGGAGGTTTCAGTCCATACTAGGCTGGCTCCAAGGCAGAGTGGCACATGGCAGAGGGCAACAGTTCATGGTGGTGGAAAACAGCAAAAGCAGCAAAAGCAAAAAGGGAGGAGTAGCAGCAAACAGCCTCTTTCCCTCCCTTATATTGTATGCAGGCTATACACCCTAGGGTGGGCGTAGCACTCACACCTGTAATCCCATCTTTGGACCATGAGTCAACCATAAACTCTAGAAGCCTGCCCATAACAGCATGAGGCTTTGGAGGCACATTCAGACACAAACCATAACATTATACTTGAAGAGGGTATAGAATGGTAAAGAGAGTAGATTTAATACCCATATAACTTCCCTCCCTTTTGAAACCTCACTGTAATTATAGCTAAAGGATTTTTTTTTTTAATGGCAGAAACCCAAAAGGATGGGAAGAAAAGGCAGGAAGACAATGGCAATAAATTTTGAAGGCTGAAAAGCAGCACAGTCATTAACTTACTATAGCAGATGCAGGAAACCTGAATCTTAAGACGAAATGGAAGCAGCCAGGAATATCCTGATTTAAACTATAGAACCCTCAAAAGACACAAGACAGAAACTGAGGAGGAAGGTAATGACCCAGAAAAGGGGACTGGCTAAAAGTAGACTTAGGTTGCCCATCTAAGCCTGTCGGATCGTGTCTCTCATCCCCAGCAGAATAAATGTGGGTATTCTCTTCTGGGCAGACCTCTAGTTACAGGTGGCAGAGTGAGTGCAGGGGCGAACACAGGGCAGCAAGATGAAAGAAAGCGCATGCGTGCTGAGTGCAGCGGCTCTCTCACCTGGCCCTCTTTCTGAGTACCCCTCACCTGCCCGTCTTTCTTCCCCACGCAGCTCTGAGAGAGCACTGAGAACTAAGATTCTATCTCACAGGCAGATTGGAAGCCTATACTCTGGGAAATCTTACCTTCCCAAGAGGAAAGACCCAGAGACAGTGGCACCAGAGATTCCTCATTAAGTAGTCCGATCAAGTCCGATCTTGGTTTTTAAACAAAAGCAGATACACAAAGCTTGCCAGACACGTGAGGAAAGGGTCCCCTGCAGAAAACTGAGACCAAGCGAGTCAGGAACCAGCGACTTGGAGGAAGGAGAGACCATAGCTGGGAAGAGAACTTACTAAAAATAAAACCACGATGATTCAAACAATCAAAGAGATAAGTGAGGATACTGCATCCATGAAACAAGAACAAAATGTGACACAAAAATAAAAAAGGCTCTTGATAATGAATTACATGGTAGCATAAGTGGAAAAAATCCTAAGTAATTTTACTGCCCTAAAAATATTCTATTCTCTGCCAATTCCTCCTTTCCTCCCCTCGAGCCCTTGATGAGTTTTGCATTTTTCAGAATGTCACCTAGTTAGAATCATACAATATGTATATATATATATATTATATCCTTTTCAGATGAGTTCTTTCACTTTGGAATATACAATTAAGATTCCTCCCTGTCTTTTCATGACTTGACAGCTCATTTCTTTTTAATGTTGAATAATATTCCATTGTCTGGATGTACCACAGTTCATATATCTATTCACCTACTAAAGAATCTCTTGGTGACTCAATTTTGGCAGTAGTGAATACAGCTGCCATAAACATCTGTGTGCAGGTTTTTTTGTGGACATATTTTTAATTCCTTTGAATAAATGCCAAGGAGTGTGATTTCTAGGCCATATGGTCAGAGTATGTTTGGTTTGTTAGAAATGTCAATTGTCTTTTAAAGTGGGCTTGTCATTTTGTATCCTCACCAGCAGTGAATAAGAGTTTCCATTACTTCACATTCACACCAGCGTTTGTTGTTGCCAGTGTTTTGGATTTTGGCCATTCTGATAGGTGTGCAGTGGTGTCTCCTTGTTTTAATTTTCATTTCTCTGATAACTTATGATCTTTTCTTATGCTTACTTGTACATTTGGTCCTTTTAAGGTAGCTAAACTACTGAATAATGTGCTCCAACCCAACATGGGGGTCAACCAAGAAAGAAGAATACAGGAGATCCAAGAAATAAGAAATTCTTCTCAGAAGAAGATGGAATTCCTGGCCTGACAACCAAAAGCAGTCACAGGGTGGTTTGTGGTTAACTTATCTGCACCAGCCCATGTAGGAGAATGGAAGGCTCTAGGGGAAAAAGTGTCAGTGTCTATCATGCTAAATCCTGACATGATAAAATTTATGGGATACAGTGGGAATTTTGTGCAATATTGTGAGATTCATGGAAATTACAGGCAGAATTAGCAATAAGTGAAAACAAATCAGTAATTGTTTACTTCAGGAAAAACAACAACAACAAAAACTCTAAATGTGATCATTGTGCCCTATAAGACTCCAATTAGAATATCATTTACATGAATAAGTAGTGTGACCACTGAGAATTGTTTTTGCCAATGGTCATATTGTAACGACAATGAGTCAGTGGGCTGGGAAAGCAAAAGTGTAGGTGGAATGTGAGCTAAATCCTCATCTGCTATTATAGGTCAGGAGACAGTAAGCCAACTTGAGCTGAGCAAAATTAGTACCATATGCATATTATGTAGAAGTGTAGAAAAGTGAGCATTCCAAACCAAAAATAAAGTTAAGAAAGAAGCATCAAAAATAGCTGCCTCTGCAAACATAGAAGGTTAGCCAGAGAAGCGGGGCAAAGAAACTCTAGCTTGAGTATAGTATGTCCCCTCTAAAACTCATGCTGAAATGTGTGCTCCCATTATGGGACATTGAGAAGTGGAATCAGGTGGGACCTTTAAAAGTTGTTCAGGGCTCTGCTTTCATAAATGGATTAATCCACTCATGATTAATGGATTAATGGATTATCTTCATAGTGGATGTGCAACAAAATGAAGTTTGACTGGTTCTCTCAAGCTTCCTATCTCCTGCCATGTGATGCCCTGAACTTCCTTAGAACCTTGTTAACAAGGTGGTCATGAGGCACCTTAGTCTTGGATTAGAACCCTGAGCTGAAATAAAACAAACCTCTTTCTTTATAGAGTACCCTATCAGTGGTATTGTGTTAGAACAATAGAAAACAGACTAAGATAAAGCCTTTTCATGCTACTTGACTGTGAATTATGTGCACGTGTTACTTTAACAGTTATACAAATAAATTTGACAAAATGAAATACATTACATTTATAAATACTATTTAAAGTGTTTAATTAAGTATATAAAGTGAGACCAAGTTTAATCAAAAGCTCCTGAGAAAGCTTGACAGATTTGCCAGAATTATGTATAAAATAATAGTTTATATGTCAAACTTAAAAGTTCAAGGAAGAATTAGTTTTGATTAACTTGAATAAATTCAATGTTGTTAGTATTTAATTAAAAATCCAAGCAACTTCTTTCCTATGCTGAAACGCCACTCTTAAAGATATGAAAGTCCTTCATGTCATCAGATCTGAAAGCCTTTGGTGGACTCTGGAGGAAGAAGGGGAGATTTCCAGAGGCATGCAGCGAGCGTGCTCCTTTGGGAAAAGAGCAGAGTATCTTCTGCTGAGATCTTTCACCCTCCGATCTCTGAGGAAGTAGGGAGAGGTGGGTGCTGTAGCCCCAGCAGGAAAGTTGACCCCCAACGCCACCCCCAGTCTGCATCAAGCACCCGTAAGGAGGTGAGTGGGGGTTGCCAGGTGATGCTGAAGCTCTGGTTATTCTCTGAATCAGATACACATTGTGCAGAGCAGCCTTCTTCACAGCTCTTTGCAGTTCCCAATGGGGGAGACAGTAAGGCTGACAAATTGCCTTCTCTATCCTGTTAGTGATCTTCCCTGCCTCCCTGTCATCCAGCTTTGGGGAAATGAGCAGTGGTTGCTAATTAGGAATAGATTGAGGGTGGAGGTAGTGAGGCAGCAGGGGATAAATGGTGAAATAGGGACACAAACACTTCTGTCTAAAGATGTCCAACTTGAAAGGGCCTCCAGCCCTTCCCCAGAGTACGGGGCTGGAAATGCTGAAATTAAATAGGCAGGACAATTCTAAAGTAACTTTGAAAGAGTCCTTACACCAGAGGTGTAGAACCATGTTCTATAAAGGGCCAGATGATGAATATTTTAGACATTGTGGGCTCACTGTCTCTGCTCAACTCTTTCATTTTAGCTCCAAAGCAGCCATAGTGAGTAAAGAAATGTGGCTGTTTGATAAGACTTTATTCGTTAAAATGCTGGTTGTCCAGGTTTGGCCTGAAGACTGTAGTTTGCTGATCCCCGACTTAGGTAAATGTGTGAGAAGGTAGAAATGAGTCCTTAATGGTAGAATTTCAGGTTTTTTGACAAGTGGGTTAATGTCAGTAAGAATCTTCTCTATGGCAATTATTGAAAGACTTTCATAATTTGAGTAGGTCAAAGGGGAATTTATTATTTACATAACTGAAAATTCAGAGGCAGGTTTTCTTTAGGGGCAGCTGCATGTAGGGATTTGAATGGTTTCTCTTTTCCTTATCTTTGGGCTCACATTCTTCTCTGAGTGTATCCTTAGCTTGTCTTCACAGGTCATAAGATGGCAGCCAGCAGCTACCAGCCTCACACCCTATATAAAAAGCATGGACATCCTGGGGCAGCCAGGGAGGTACTCATGTCCTGGTTGAAGTCCGGTGACTAATCAGTCTTCGCATTTGCTGGGACAAAGCTCCTTTGGCTCTGCACCTGTGCTCTGCATGACAAAAGGACCATCTTGCTCATCAAAACAAATTCCCAAGACCATCCAAAACCCTCTCAGGCCTGCACAAAACTGGAGAAGCTTTATCTTGTCCTACCTGAAGACCCTGAGTCCAACTTGCCTCCTCCGTATATTCAGAGGCCTCAAATTGCCCAGCTGGCCTTGGCACCCCCACCACCAACCCAAGTGCTGGTGCCACAGCTGCAGAGGAGGGGTGGGCAGCGCTGACCTTCCAGATTTTCAACTGCTGCAGCCACCACCACCAGCACACAACCATCACTGCAGGGGCTACGGCTTGCCCCTCATCTTCCCAGGTTCCTTAGTGCAGCTGTTGTCACTGCCGCCAAGCGTGTCCCAGAACTCACACCCACTTTTGCCTGCTCCAGCTGCACCCTCTAGAGGTTCCTTGGCTCCATCAGCTATTCCTGATTCCACTGGACCCATGCTGCCTACCCAAGCCCCTACTCCTTCTTGGTTACTTTTCTCTCGTTACTGAGACAAAATACCTGATGCCCAATATTAAGGAAGGAAAGGTTTATTTAGTTCACAGTTTGTGAGGTTTCAGTCCATACTTGGCTGGCTCCAAGGCAGAGTGGCACATGGCACAGGGCAAAAATTCATGTTTGAGAAAGATAGCAAAAACAAGAAGAACAAAAGGGAGGAGTGGCAGCAAGCAGCCTCTTTTTGGCTAAAACCAAAACTCCCCACCACTGTGGTTGATCCCAATGCTTGGGTGAATACAGTCCTCCTCTGAGTTTATCCAAACTGGGCCTGTGATATGGCAGAAGGGCGTGAGGCCCTTGACCAATAGCACACCGCTCCTCTGACAGAGCTCAAGGAAGGAGGCAAAAAAAGCCAATAAATCTGTCTAAGATTACAGAAATTATTCAGGAAACCAATGGAAGTCCAGCCAAATTTTATGACAAGCTCTGTGAAGCCTACTGGGTCTATACATCCTTCAAACCCAAGCCTCCTGAAAACCAACAGATGGTCAGTGCTGCCTTCATTGCCCAGTCTACCTCTGACATCTGAAAAAACATTCAAAAGATCAATGGCTTTGCTGGCATGAACACCACTGAGCTACTTCAGATCGCCCAAAAAGTTTTTGTGAATGGAGAGAAAGAAGAAAGAAAAGAACAATGACATGAAGCAGACTGTAGAACCAGCAGAAAGCTGTTCTCTTGGCTGCAGTGTTAGCAAAATCTGGTCCTGGTATATCTTGCCAAGGCCAGTTCCACCATGGCAGTTGATACAAGAGGGCCCCACAACCCTCACAACCTAAAGCTGGTGGCAGACCCTATCCCCTGGCACCTGACCAGTGTGCTCACTGCAGACAGTTTGGACACTGGAAAGATAAATGCCCCCTCCATCTCTGGGACACAAAGAAACCTGATTGTCTGGGGCCAACCCAGCCTGAGCGTCTTCTCTCTTTCTTTGACGACAATGAATAGGACAGACCAAGCTCCATTAGACTTGGCCTCTGGGAACCCATGGTTGTTACCAGAATAGGTGGAAAGCCTATGACTTTTATGGTGGACAATGGGGCTGAAGATTCAGGTGTAACTCAGCCTGTTGTTCTTTTGACCTCTGGTGAGTCCAGGTTATTGGTTCCACAGGAATTGTCTCTGAGAAGAACTTCTGTCAGAGCAGGTCCTGTGAGATTGGTGGACACTTGATCAAATATGAATTCTTATACATGCCTGAGTGCCCTATTCCTCTTTTGGGATGTGACCTCCCCTCCAAGTTGCGAGTTACCATTTCTTTTACTCCAAACCAGCCAGCTTCCCTTATGCTCAGGTCCACTGCTTCAGACCTGATATTGACTTTGACTGTATCCCAAGAAGAGAATAGCACCTACATCAGTCTGAGATGCCTGACAATCATGACTCTGAAGTTTTGAGAGTCTTGTTTCCAGAAGTATGGACAGAAGGCTCATCTCTGGGGCTTGCGATCAGTCATGCCCCTTTGGTGATTGACCTCTGTCTCACTGCAATCCCTGTTGCTATTAAATAGTACCCTATGTCGAAAGAAGCCCGACTTGGTATCCAAGCCCACATCTTCTGCCTGAAACAGTTCAGAATCCTGGTGGACTGACAATCATCTTAGAACATGTCTCTCCTCCTGGTAAAAAAGCCATATGGGGACTACCAGCCAGTGCAGGACCTCTATGTCATCAACTCAGCTACCACAACTCTCCACTTGATAGTCTCCAACCCTTGTACTCTCCTGTGCCTACTTTCCCCTGATATTGATTGGTTCACCTGTGTGGACTTGAAGGATGCTTTCTTCTGTTTGTGAATTGTACTTGTCAGCCAGCCCATATTTGCTTTTGAATGGCAGGACCCAGAGATGGGATGAAAAGGCCAAATTACTCAGACTCCTTTACCTCCAGGTCTCAAGAATTCCTCCACACTTTTCGGGAGAAGCACTGGATGCTTACTTGGCCTGGTTTCAACATGCAGACTTTAACTGTACTCTCATACAGTGTGTTGATGATATATCAATTTGTAGTTCAAACAAGACAGATTGCTGGAAGGGAACACAGGCCCTTTTCTACTACCTATTGGCCACAGGCTATAAAGCCTCCTGGAAGAAGGTCCAGATGCATAAACAAAAAGTACATTATTTGGGTACCTAGGGAAAAATAAGAAATGATACATTTTTCCTGAAATAATTTCTACTGACATACATTTTCATGGAAAAACTCAAATCACTTCAAAAGTATAAAAAGAAAAGAAACCTTTCCTTTTTAATCCAACCTCTTTACCTGAGGGCACTAGTGGCAATTGCTCTCCTGATCAAAGAAGCTGACAAACTAACTCTGGAACAAAATATGATGGTCCAAGTCCCACATTCAGTTCTGGAGACATTAAATAGTTGAGGACAACATTGGCTTTCAAATAGCTATGTAATTCAATATCAAGGACTGCTTTATGAAAACCCCTGGCTCACCTTTGAAATGACTAACCTCTGAACCTGGCTACCTTCTTGCCCACTGAACTTGGTCCTCCTGGCTAAGACTGATGAGCTTTTCACTAACCATCCAGATCTGCAGATGGAACCCTTGTCTGATGCTGAGTACACCCTGTTTATGGGTGGAAGTAGCTCAGTCAAAATGGAAGATGCCAAGCCAGCTATGCAGTCATCATCACAGAAGAGGTATTCCTGGCCAGGCCTCTTCCTCAAAACTTGTCTACCCAGTGGGCTGAATTACAGGCTCTGATACAAGCTCTCAACTGGAGAAAGGGAAAAAAGATAAACATCTATACAGACTTAAGGTATGCTTTTGCTACTGTCCATGTCTGTGGTGTGCTATACAAGGAGTGTGGATGCCTTACAGTGGAAGGAAAACAAATTAAAAACAAGGACGAAATCTCCTAGCTTTTGACTGCAATTTGAAAGCCAGAGTTGCTGTTATCCATTTTTAAAGGACACCAAAAGGTAAAGCACACCATCACTCTCAGAAATCACAAGATCGAAGAGAGTACAAAAATGGCAGCTGAGGGCTCCACCTGGGGAGTGAATGATCTGAAATAAAACTTGGAAGCCAAACATGAAATATCCCCCAAAACTCTCCCCAGTCTCTACCATAGCCCCTCCACTACTCCAGGGAAAAATTTAAGAGGGCACAATGGGAATGGGCCCACATGAATCCACATGGTGTTTGGACTTTACCAGATGATTGAATGATAGTTCCTGAAAATCTGGCCTATGCCTGGGTAAAAGGCCATCATAACATCACCCACGGAGAAAAAACTGCTATGAATCAGCTTCTAAGCCCCTACTGCTATTTTTCCAAAGTTAGCCTTGATCTGTGCCTCTGTTAGTTAGAGATGTCAAACCTGTACAAGGAGTTGTACAAGAACCTCTGTACAAGAACCTCTAACTGGACCTAAACCCCTACCCACTATCCAACATGTTGGACTTTCCCCTTTTGAAGACCTACAAATAGATTTTACAGAGTTCAAGCCATGTAAAGTCTACAAATATCTCTGGCACTTGTCTGTACTTATTCTGGGTGGCTGGAGGCATTTCCTACTAGAACAAAGAAAGCCAGTGAAGTCTGTAGAATGTACTGAGAGAAATCAGGTGGAACTTATATACAGCATACTGGCCACAAAGCTCTGGAAAGGTTAAAAGAATGAATAGGATTTTAAAGTCTATATTGACTAAATATCACCATGAAACTCAGGCACCATGGGTAGATTTGTTTCCCATGGCCATCCTCAAGGTCTGAAGTTCACCAGGTCTCATGGGATATACACCCTTTGAAGTTTTGTATGGGAGATCCCCACCCATAATTAGGGGTCTCCAGGGAGATCTACATCAGCTAAGTAACATATCTCTGCAGGAATAACTTACACAGTTAGAAAAAACCTTTTCTCAAATACACAAGAATATAGCTGAAAGGCCAGCCATCCCCACAGGGACCCCTGCACACATTTTCAACCCCAGGGACCTAGTGTGGGTAAAGAACTGGAAAAAAGAGCCCCTGCAATCCACCTGGAGGGGTCCTTACCTAATTATTTTGACCATTCTCACAGCAATGAAGGTTTCTGAGATCCAACAGTGGATCTATCATTCTTGGGTCAACTGCAATTTGAAAGCCAACTAGTGGAATGAGTCAACTCCATTGAAAACAACCCTGAGAAGATGATGCACTCAAAACCTGCTCCCATCACTCTGGAAGCTGATGGGTCTATGCATGGCTGAAGTTGGGGGGACACCATACACTGAAGCATCTACCATAATTGATTTATATTCTGCTACTTGATTGGGGTTCTAGCCCCTGTCCTCTTATTAATTTCAGTGTTTACCCTAGGGTTCTGGGCCATGTCCCCAGAAGATTAGAAAGTCCCCCATAAGGTTATCTTTGTTCTCTTCTATGCAATGTATCCGCTGGGCTGTGTAATCTAAATTGCCTTTCCTAGGGTCAAGATGACTACCGCTACTAATCTGTGTCTGCTCCTACTCAGCCTGCTTAGCCCACATGCTTGCCATGCAAATTCAGGGCACTGGGAGTTCCAAGTCCAATTGGCTGGCACTATTAACTGGGCCAGATGGGACCCCTCTCAGGTTACTGTGCCTCTGTATTTTGATGCCAGCTCCAACATAACCAGCCCCTTTTCTTTGGGCTTTGGAGACATTCACTGGGAATGGGAGTGTTGAGGCAACAATAAGTATGTCTGCCTAGTGTGGGAAATAGAACCTAGATTTAAGAGAGGTTTTTGCAAAGGTATGAAGGATTGTTCTGTCTTCACTGGAGCTGCCCGAGCCTCTACTATTGAGGTACATTTGGAATCTGGAGTGGGGTATATAATATGAGCCCCCGCCCTCTTACTCATCTGCCATCGAGCCCAAACAGTCAACAGGGAACCTGTAACCTGATAAATTATACAGTCTCTGACCTTAACCATGAAGAATGGCTAGGAGGTCATCAAATTGGTGTTTGAATCGATGGTAGGGGAAAGGATCTGAGAATGACAGTAATCTTTAAGAAGGTTTTTGTCATGTCCTGTATCAAGATCCCTACACCAAAGCCCCTGGCACCCCAATTCAATAGGTACCAGACAACTCCCCCAATGCCAGACCTACAGTGCCTAGTTAACAACACTCATCATGTCCTCCCAGCAGTAGATCCTAAATTGGGAAATAATTGTTGGCTCTGTGTACCCCTCACTGCCTTCTTATACTGTGTCTCAGGCTTGACCCTAAATGGCACCATCCTTAACTCTGCTCTGTCCCTGGGCCCTTACTCCAGTCCCACTGAACAGAGGTATGGGGGAATGGAACATGCCTCCTGGGTTCCTCTATGAAATCAAATGACACAGCTGACTGTACAGATATTTTGATTGCTGCCTCAGGATCCCTGACCTTCTTTATTTGCTTTAGTGGGGTCCACTGAGTATTTTTATCACAAAAATGAATCTCTGTGTGCTTGCCTATCTCTTGCCTGAGCTCTCTGTCTACTCAGGTCAACAGAACCCCACATATGCCCACCAGCCCCACCAAAAGTGTGACCTGGTGATACTGCCAATTTTGGCCAGGATAGCAATAGTAGGGAATCTAACCATCAGTGCCACTGCCATGGGTGTGGGCCAACAATACTCACAGCTAGGTACACAAATAGAGGATGACTTCACAGCAGTTCAGGGAGCTCTTGACACTCGACAAGATCATATTGATTCCCTAGCTGCAGTGGTTCTCCAAAATCGCAGAGCTATAGACCTTCACACTGCTCAACAGGGAAGCACTTGCCTCTTTTTTAAAAAAAAATGCTGCTATTATGCTAATAAATCTGGTATTGTTAGGGAAACTGCCCACTAGTTGCAAGAACAGATATACCAGAGGGCCTAAGACAGACAGACAGGCTCCTACTGGTAGAGCTCCCTGGGAAACTGGGAGCCATGTTTGGGAGCCTTATTAGGACCACTAACAGGCCTCATCTTCATAGTCCTAACAGGACTTTGCCTATTAAATTGGCTTACCTCCTTGATTACAAAACAAATAAACAGTATCAGCCTTCAGATGACTCTCAGATCAGGTCCCTCTTACATAGCTCTAAATTTCACATCTCTGAAAAAAACTAAAAGGAGTGAAGGAGAATTAAAATTTAAGTAAAGGCCTGCTAAGAATGCCCACCAAAGCCAAGTGGACATGTCTGGGCAAGCCTGATAACAAGAACACTTGTTCTTTTATGTAACCCCTATCTTTATTGTCTTTGTGTAACTGATGGCCTTGCAATGTAACTCAAGATGTTTAAATTTCCTTGGCAACCCATGATGTCACTTGACCCTCCAATCATAATGCACCAAATCTGCTGCTGTATTTCCCACTTGCTGTCCCCTTAAAAATCCTGAATCTCCTCTGGGCTCTGACTCTTTGGAAGCGATCCCAGTCAGGCCCACTGGTATAATAAATTGCTCTCTCCTAGACCTCCTTGGTACCATGTCTTCCTTTGTCTGGTCTTCTGCTGTAACAATTACAGTCATGAAAAATAATACAACTGAAAAACAATAAAACTAATACAATGATCTAACCTCAAAGGTCACATGGCATCACTTCTGCCACTTGCTCTTTGTTAGAACTGAGGCATTAAATCTGGGTCAGTTTCAAAGAAAAATATTACATACCACACTTTGAATCTTTTGGGGGTGGGGGGAATCTGAAGAATCCCCATAGTGTAAGTTTTTGTTGTTTTGAAATATAATTTAGTAAGCATTTTCTATACAAAGTCCATCCTGACCTGAGTCTGGCTACGATCCTCTTTCTATGCTTCTCTCAGATGCAGGCTTCACCCCACAGAGCAAGATGTGGTTCTTCTCTCTGGTGCTTATTTCATTTGAGAACCTGCTTACCATTGGGATCCCTCTGCAAATGTTAGCTCTGTGGGGTGAAGCCTGCATCTGTCCAGTTCCACACAATATTTGTGAAGCTCATAATTCTATATGGGGAAATGCAAAAGACAAACAAGAAGGCAGACACCTTGTTAGAGACAGATGCTGGTGTCCAACTGCTGTCTTTCCCTTTCAGCTTTCTTCATTCACCTCAAAAGCCAGCCACAACAGAGCTTTAACCATTTTGGCTTTGGCTTGCTTGTTTGTTTTTGCTTCTTTTTGCATAGCCTAAAAGCTTATTATGTTCCAAATGAAATAGCCTCTACAGAAGCCAGCAGTCCTGTGAGAAAACTAAGAGCCCAGCAAGAGACAAGGAAGGTAAGAGCTGATGATAATGGCTGGGTTGCTGTGGCAGAGGGACTGTAGCTGTGTTCACTGTGTGTCCTTTCCCTTCTCCATCCCCTTGCCCCACTCCCTCATTTCTCTTAACTGTCCATGTCTTGACATGCCCATCTTGCATGGTATTTCCAGGAATGGACATAGGTAGAAACTTAGTGTTTTAAATAAGACAAAATATTCACTACCCAGTTTTGGCTTATGGTTTCTGAGGAGCAGGCTCCTTTTGTGTGTATGGAGGGCCACTCCCCTCCCTTTATTTCCACAGCAGCATCTGAGCTGCCATTCCTGTCTGTCTCCCACATGCACATGACGGTGTCGTGTGGTAACCTGTGGGGCAGGAGTTCCTCCCTCTGCTTTCTCCTTAAGGGGTCTGTGTTACAGCTCTCGGTTGCTGTTGACAGACAGTGGCAAGGGTGCTGTCAGGAGTGAAAGACAGAGACTGTCACCAAAGCTAGGTGAAATACTTCCCTCTTTGAGACTCCAGATGCATGAAATAAGCTGGATCCCATATGCCCAATAATCTAGCTCAGGGCTTGGCAAGGTATCACTTGTAAGCTTGTGTTTATAAATAAAGGTTTATTGGAACACAGTCATGCCCATTCCTTTCCATTATTTTTTTCTTTGGCTGTTTTAGTACTACAATGGCAGAATTAAATAGTTGTGACAGATCATGTCTGGCCCACAAAGCTTAAGCATTTAAAAATATTTACTATCTGGCCCTTTACCAAGTTTGCCATACCCTGCTATAATGGAATGTTGATTTTCCTCCATTTTTAGCAGTGCCTGGTCATAGCCTGGTCATGTTTAAAGAATCCAGCTTGATCTCATCTATGCTAGTGGACTTAAATATTTATTTTAAACTTTTTACTTAGAAATAATTTCAAGTACAGAAAAGTTATGAAGTATGAAGAATATCATATCTTTTATCAGATTCACCTATTGGTAATATTTTATGCTTCTTGCTTTATCATTTGTACTCATTTTTTCTATGTACACATATAATATTTTATTTCACATCTATTATGTATTATTTTTAATAATTTGAGGTGAAGTTACATATATCAAAGCCATTCATTTGCATTGACAGGCTTCCTAAGAATTGGAATATCCTCTTTTGTAACCAAGTACAGTGTTCAGCTTTAGTAAATTAATTTTGAGGTAATACTTTTATCCATTCTACCATCCAGTTGCAGTGGATGTTCTTTATAGCATTACCCTGCGTAAATATAAGATTCAGGGAAAAGAATTGCATTTAGTTGCTATAAACTTTTGGCTTTAAAAAATACATTTTGTTTAACCTTATCCAAAATAATATCATTTTGTGGGATAGATAACAATTAACCATTTTGCATACATTTATATATTTTGATCAACTCCAAGCCTATTGCTCTCCATGGCATCTCCCTTACTTCTTTACTCTCATCTAATAATAGTCTCCCTCTACTTATATGTCATTTTTTTTAGATTCCACATAATAAGGAGAACATATGTTTGTCTTTCTGAGAGTTCTCATTTCTTATTTCACAATGCTTTCCAGTTCTAGCTATGTAGCCTACTTTCGTTCTGTACTTTACAACTAAATAATACTCCACTGTGTACACGTATCACATTTTCTTTGTCCATGCATTTGTTGATGGACACCTAGGCTAGTCCCACGTTGGCTATTGTGAATTCTGATGTGATTAACATGGTTATGCAGGTATTCCTATGGATCCTGACTTTCATTCCTTCAGGTATTATGGTAAGGAGTGGAATAGTTGGGTCATGTGATATAAACTTTAGTATTTTGAAATTTGAGTCTATTAAAGAATGAAGTACTTCCTTTAGAGTTTATATCTCGGGAAAAAAAGGAACCGGAAACCTTCTCTTCAGTCCTTTAGCGGTTATACCTGGGGCGCATCTTGAACAGTAAAAATTTCTAGATACAAGTCCATGGAGCAGGGCTTCTAGAAAGTCAGGTTCCTACAGCTGTCAGCCTTGTTCTCTGAAGGTGGTGGAAATGCCACACATTTGGAGACTTTGTGAGCATCCAAATGACCCCCAGGTGAAGATTTCCAGCTAAACCATTCTACTCTGGCTGCAATGAATCAGAGATCCTTTTCCATGATGGACTCCAGCTAGACTTTTCTACCATCCTGAAAATTTGGAGTTTAACCAGGAACCTAAAGCCAAATGTGTAGCTTTGGAAGCTATAGATCTGGGAAAGATTAGAGCTTGGAAATTTACTAAGAATCAAATATGCATGACAAGCTAAATTTGATTATAAAGCTGCCATTTAAAGCACAACTAGTGACTCTTATAAAAAAGAAAGAGGCCAGGGATATAGCTCAGTGGCATAAGTGCCTGCCTGGCAAGCACAAGGTCCTGAGTTTGATTCCTAGTACCAAAAAAAAAAAAAAAGAAATTGAAAGATACTTTTTGTTTGCCTAAATAGATTAAGTAGAAATGAATTTATACTAGGTGCAATAAAATTTGATTTGGTGTATGTGTATAGCTCATTCAATCTTGTAGGAATATTATATATATGTGTGTGTATATATATATTCATTTAAATGTTCATTCATTTTTTTCAACAATGATTTCTTGAGAATCTATTGTGTACTAAGTGGTGCTGTGGATAGAGAAGTGAATCAGACATTCCTTGGTAAACTGGAAAGTGCTGTCTTCTTCGTTTTCTTGTATTAATTTGGCTTATCTTTCAGAAAGAATAATCCTCATGGGTGCTGACCCTGACCAAGGCATACAGGTTTGAAATTTGGAGCTTTCTGAGGAGGGGCAGTGGTGTTTTGGAAAACATGAAGCCTAGCGACTGTCTGTGGCTGAACTGAGAACATTGGTAAAAGGTTTAAGACTCTAACGACTCTTCCAGAACAACTAGCCTGACAATGAGTAATATGCAGTTTGATGTGAAAATTAGAAAACTGGCAGATGAACCTGCAAGAGGGAAATTAGATTTCCAGAGAGACGAATGGGAAGCCATGCGGCTGAATAGAGTTCATAAGATGCAAACACATGCAGGGAGTTGCAACCCTCTCTCCTTCCCAGTGCGCAAAATAAGTCCCTGAGCCCTGTGCCTGTTATTTATTTATTTATGGGTGAAAAGGGAGCGTTCCGTGGTCCTGGTGTTTATTATCAAAATGGATGGATTCAATATCAGGCAATGATGTGTTCAAAATGAAAGCCACATCATTAAATGTCACAGGCATTTATTAACACAGTTTCCTCCTTAGTTGAATAAAAAAGGCATTATCCCACCAAGTCCCACATGACTCTGTGTTGCATTTTTTTTTTTTTTTTTCAGTCTGTCTTTGTTTCTGGGAAAAGCAGAGATACACAGAGAAATGTGATGAGGAAAGAAAAGCTCCTGGATAGTAGTTTTAACAAAGAGAGCTCCTCCTCTGAAAGCCTAACTTCAGTCTGTTAACTGACTGTTCTCTCTCCTTAGCCTCCCGTCATCTGTGCTATTAGCTCATCCATTTTGTTTCCTGTCTTTCCTCTCCTCTCGCTGCATATTAATTGACATCAAGAAATGGCTTCCCTTCTCATGAGCTATATCTTCTAACCTGACAGTAGGTGGGAAGGTAGCAACCTTCATCTCTCGGGGTTCTCTAAATTGCACCATGCCCATGTTAAAAAAGCCTGCATAGTTTTGAATGCCCATACTCAAACCACACAAATCCTCTTTACTGCACTGGAACCTCTGCTCCAGGCAGAGGAGAGAAATTACCACCCGAATGACATGAAGTTAGTTTGAATATTTCATTGGATCGAATGAAACATGATGTCTGGAAAGCTTTTGCCTTTTAAGTTAAGAACTAAAAAATTGCTATCAGGCCAATAATAGACACTGTCATTTGCATACATTTCATCTCAAGAGACTTTTGATATTATGCAATATGCGAGTGGTTAATTGTTCTTCACACTCCTGACATTTCAAATTAAGGCTCAGATTAGGGAGGAACCCATTCGTGATTGGGATGATTGGCAGGAGCCTACAAGGAGAGCATCCTCGAGGACTGAAGTAGGTCTCTTTTCTGTCTGTACATGTGGACCTCAGAGACTACAGCTTCTAGATGGTTCCATCATAACAGAATGGAAGCTTCATTAGTCTGGATCCCAGAATGCAGAATAGTTTACAATGGATTACAATTATAAGGTGAGAGAGAAATAAATCTTTATTGTATGAAGCCTGAAATATTACTTAATTATTCTGTAGCAAAGCAAATTCTGATACATACATACCCAGTAGATTTCTCCTTCTTTCTCATTGGCCAAATCTAATTATATGGTCATCCAGAGCTGAAGAGAAAGTTGGGAAAAATGGAAGAGGATAACTTGGGCAATCTCCTGGGGCTGTTGTGTGTATAGGAGGAATTGAGATTCAATTACAAAAGAGAAGTAAGAAAGACATTGGGTGGGGAGCTCAGTGTCTGCCAAATCAGCAGACACTATTCAGGCTAAACAAGGAGATGCCAAAGCCAAAAAGGTAGAGGCAGGTGTCCAGGTATCTCTATAGTTCCGTGCCTCAGTGTAAGTGTCCTAGAAACAGCTGATCTCAAGTGGCTCCTTCTCCCTCTGAGCTGTCAAGATGCCTGGTTAAGTGACTGTTAAAAAGCCTCTGCCTCCTACCTCCTGCCTCCCACTGCCCAAAAGGCTGCCCTTGAGGTAGGGAGGGAAGTGATCCCACTATCCCTTGGCAGACTCTTTCAGAGAGGTTATGAGGCTGAACAGATTTGTGTTTGAAAAGGGCTTTGAGGCTCTGCCTTGAAAGGTACCACAGAAGTGCAAATGCCTGCAATTCATGGGCCGGCTGAATGGAACAGAGACCAAATTGCTTTAAACTAGAATTTCAGGGCCTGTGCCGGGTGCCTGGGATATGTACAATGGCATTTTTAAAAGCATTTTCTCCTATGAAAACTGCTATCTGTTCTCTGGGCTCCTCACGCAAGTTAACCCTCAGCACTATGGCAGCTTCCTGTTGGAGGAAGGCACTCAGATGTGTGTCAGCTCTCCAGCTGACCTTGAGTGCATTTGCCTCTTCCACCATTCACGATCTCCTCAAGCTTTTCCTGTTCTGGAGAAACAGCCCTATCAGGCAGACCTAGGAATTGGCTGTAGAAGGCCAGGAAAGGAGCTCTGGGGGGGGGGGGAATAGTCTAAATCGCCTGAAAAAACTACCTGAAAGTTTTGTTAAGAGTGCACCTTCCCTGACCCAGCCCAACGCTACTGTTCTGGGACCGTCAAGTGTGATTTCTAGGAATTTGCATTTTTTTCAAGCTTGGGAATAATTGCCAAAGAGGCTGCTTAATAAAGTTAACTTAAATGATGCGTAAATTATGAGCACTCCTCATGTGCCAGGTCCTGCACTGTCTTCCCTTTTGAGTTCGCAAAACACCAGGAGACACTGCAGTCCTCAGCATTTCTGTATCTTTCCAGAGGACGAGGCTTGGCCAAGGAGCTCAGAGACCCAGGTCCTGCCCTAGCACCCTGGCATGATTGAGATCTCTATTTCCCCTCCCAGGAGATTAACATTTTTAAAATTTCAGAGCAAGCGCTCAGGGGAATGGATCTCCAGCAGTGCCGCCTCTGGTGGCAGAGTTGGTGGAAGGCTATTACTCGGTGCTGGTGCATGTCAGGAAGAGTTACATCTTTTTGACAATTCAACGGCCCCCTTTAGGTTTGCCCAAATGGCACGTGTTGTTGAAGTCAATAGAGCTTACAATTTAATTTCATCTGCTTGCAAACAATCTCTTTCATTAAAGGAAGGGACCATGATAAGATTCTCCCAGCCACGCAGTTTCACTTTCTACAGTGGCAAAACATAAGAACACTGCTTTCTGCAGAGAGGACCCCTCACCCCACAACTGCTCACAGTGAGGTAGGAAGTGTCCGGGTAAGGTAAGGGATGAGAGGCATGCAAAGGGGCAACTTGCACACTGTGTTCTGAAGAGACCGCTCTGTCTTTACCCTCTCCGAGCTGCCAGCTGTCCCCTTGCAGCTAATCATTATGCTCAGTGAAATCTGAAGCTTCCATTATCCAAATGACAAGGAGGGAGTTTTTCATCTGTCAGAGAGGAACTCACAGCATGGACTTGAGGGACGCTTTCTGCTTTTTAACTCTGAGCTAAGTGGACACTGGTTTAGCAATAAAGGTGATATTAATAATCATGATTCCAGTAGTGGCAATGTTAGGATTTGCTTTCTACTACACTACGTACATGGCATAACTTATTTTTTAAATTCTCACAACAGACCTTGCAGTGAAATTTCATGTCCGTTTCATAGAGGAAGGTGCTGAACTGAGCTAGAAATAAAAACCTAAGTGTGCTTGACCTCACATGCATACCTTTTTCACCACCCCAATGTTTCTTATGCTCCAAGTGACTTTCAGTAATATGATAAAGACTGCGTTCTTTCATTAACCTCTGTGGATCAGAACTATATCCATGACAACCACAAAACATTACACCTTACAGCTGGAGTACTGAGAACATTTAGACAATCCTTTTTTTTTTTTCCTACCCTGGGGGATTTCTTAGAGAAACTGGTGGAAGGATACTTTGGAGATTTCATTTTGTTTTATGAGTTATTGGTGATAGAGGGTACGTGTGTGTTTGCATGTTCTGGCAATACTGGGGTCTGACGTGTGACCTGTTTTTTATTAAAGTAATAGCTTTTGCAGGGAGTCAGGGTTATTACTAGTGCTTTGGGAAAGCAGGTGTCAGAGTTGGACTCACTCAGGAATGTGGAAGGTGATTTCAAGTTCTTTGCCCTGGAGATGTACATGCTAATAGGAAAAATGCTCTTTCTTCTCTTTAGCCCAGGTTCTGAAAGACCGTACTAGCCCTGAGGATTGCAGAAGGAAAATAAAAGTTCAGACATGGCCCTGGGAGGCAGATTTAAAGAGAGAGAAAAGACAAAGTACTACTGCCAAGGAAGGCAGGCAGTGGGAGGGGGGTGGGTGAGGGGGAAGCCCTCTCGCACAGTGCTCCGGACAGCGTCATGTGGGGTGAACCTGGCCACCTGCCTCTTCCCATAAGTGCTCCTTTGTCTGCTCATTCACCAGAACATCAGATGTCTCTTTCCAATCCAGCTTCCCTTCTTCCCTCCAGAAGCCTGCTGTCCCCTAGGCTAGCGCCTTTATCTTTAGCCTAAACCAAGGCTCATGCTTTCTTGTTCTGTGCTGCTTTTAGACTGTGATCACTGAGAACTTTAACTTCTGCCAACACCCTGATTTCCCATCCTTTATCAGGGTCTTCTCTTTTCTCTCTTTCTGCTCTTTTCTGTCTTAGTACCAGCGCTTATCCTCAATGCCTTCAGAACCCGCACTATTGACCCGATGCCTAACGTCTTCATTTTTTCCTGTGGTTACTCTCAGAGATGTTTCCGTCCTCACAGGAAGCCTTATTCTAAATCTTGCAGCTGCTCAGGACTTCTTTGCTGTTTACTTTACCAACTATTTTGCAAACTCTTTGAGGGTAGTGCTGTAGGCAGCTGAATTAGATAGAAATATTATAGGCAGTCAGACAGGGCTGGGCCCTCAAAGGAGCCAGTGTGGAAGACAAGATACCGTGCAACTGTGGGAGAGACAGGCATTTTGCTATGGACCAGACCTCAAGATTAAACAAATGGGTCCACATACTTCCCTAGGGATGGACCTCAGGGACTGATATTCTAAATAGGTATCAATCACCTTGAAAAAGCCAGAAAAAAAGCCAATCCCCCACAGGAAAGCTCCCTGTTCTGTATTCATGTCCACTTGCTACGTGACTTGCTTCCCCATTTGATCCTGATTTAGTAGATTTTACCTGAACAACTATATTTGTAATCTTATTGGTTAACCATAGTTTTGTCCCACCTCATGCCCACCTATTGAGTTCCCATGTTTTCCACCTTGGACCTGCCTCACTTCACGGTTTTGCTCTATAAAAGTCCCTAGAAAAGGCATGTTCCTGGGCAACCCACCCAGCCCCCTTCTGTCTCTGTCTCAGACAAAAGCTTTCTTTCCCTCAATAAATATATTCTGCTCTTAACCTCCACTGTTCCTAAATTTCATTCTTCGATTTTAGAGAACATGAACTCATCCCAGATATCTTTCAGGTTGGGAGTATCTTTCCGCTATATCAGTAGGAACCTAATTTAATATTCATTGCTGTCTCCAGACTTGTCAAAGTATACAAGATTTTGTACCCAGTGAATGACTACAAAATGAATAAATTATGATACTCAACTCAATAAGTTATTAGAGCTGATTGCTATAGAAAGATTGAATTCATATCATGTTTCCCTTTCTCTCACTTCATGTTGAATAGGAACCTCTTGACAGCACGGTGAAGCAAGTGTGTGCCCCAGTCAAGTGCTACAGTGGACCCAGTTGGGGAACCCTACATTGCTTGGATTTTCACCTTACATTTTGCTCATTTTGTTTCATTGAGACTTGCATTCAAACCACTCTTGATGCTAAAACCAGGCATGTGACCCAACTTGCACCAGGAAGATGAGCCACACAAAGAAGGTCACATCTAGAACCTGCCATTCAGGAGGCGATGGCAGGCAATGGCTGAGCTTTCATGGACAGTGGCAGACTACGCCTTGTGGTCAGGCACTGCTCTGCACCTCAGGCTCCATGTCTAACGGGTGAGCTGTGTGCTGCATCTACAATGCTGGAATCGAGCTGTGTTTGAGTTTTCTTGCTAGCTGAAGAGTATCTGAGCCTGACTCACGAGCTCTTGAGTTTCTGGAAATTCTGTGAGTTTTACATCTTTAATGATTTTCTTTCTTGCCGTGTACTAGCTAGAATGGGTTCTATTATTAGCAATTATTTGGTATTATTAGCAAAATTCTAACCTATGTAGGTAGAAATTTCTGTTCTTATTGTGAATGAAAAATGACATTCTCATTTCCCTGATTCTAGGCTACTCTGGGTTAGAGACGAGCCAAGCTCCCACATCTGCAAGGCAGACAGTGTCCAGCCCTGGATCCTGGATAGTGGTGGATTTCTTAAGGTTCCCAATTGTCAAGTTTTCAAATGCCATTTGGGGCATGTCTGCATGATCATCTAATTTTCTTCAGGTAGAATTCTCAGCATTGTTGTATTTCCTACTGATTTACCGTTTATAAACTCATTATGTAGCTGTTAGAACTTAAGAGGATCACATGTCTGTAGGCGTCGATTGGTCTCTATAGCTTCTTGGCTTTTACACTGTCTTTGATTTTTGGTTTTTCTCCGGTACCAGGAACCGAACTCAGGACCTTGTGCTTGCCAGGCAGGCACTTTGCCGCTGAGCTAAATTCCCAGCCCCTACACTGTCTTTGATAGTTTTATCAACACACTCAGGAACACTTAGTGGCTTCTTGTTGTCTATTGTAAAAATTTCAGACCTAAAATTCTAGTATTCAATAGCTCCACCTTTCAGCTCTATTTCCCGTATTCTTACACTACCACCTAAGTACAATTATTTGCTTATCCATTTAATTAAAAAAATGTCTGGCTATTGGCCTGTTTTCTCTGCTTCAAGAGAACTGTCTTGCATCTCTGTCTACCAGAATTGTACCCATCATTCAGATCTTCTCATGCCTTCAAAGAAGCCTTTTGCAATGATTCTTTGCAGAAATATTTGCTTCATCTCTTGAAATCTTCTCTGCCATCAAAAACATCTATCCCATTATGACTTGCAATAGAATTCTTCACACACACCTTCCTATGTGGACTCACCAGCAGATGGCGACCTTCAGAAGAGCTGGAAGAACAGAAGTCTTGAGTGTCAGATATCCTGGTTTCTCTAGTTTTGATTCTGCTGCACGGTGGGTCACCTTACCATCTACTCTAGGCCTTTCTTTCCTTGTGCAGCATTTAGCCATGGGAATGTTTCTGCTTCTTTTGATTGCTGATAAGTCCAATGGATGTATTGACACTTTGGGGGTAAAGGAGACAAAGTTACGGACACAGGGCAGTGGGGAAGAGAGAAAGAGTAATAAGAAGGGAGAAATAAGTGTGGTGGAAAATAAAATATATAACAGAACAAGAAACTGGCCTCACACTTTAGATGTGGAGGGGCCTTCTTTCACTTGAGAGACATCAGAGACTATTTCTGAAAGTGTTTCTCAATGCTAAGCAGAGACTATTTTCTTGCCCAAATCTCACTTTCCTATTCTTTAGTATCATGCTCCTATGTCAGTAGGTATAGCTGCCTTGTAAAGGGTGTGCTTTCCATGTTGTTTTCCCCTCAAGCCTGGGTCAAGGGCCTAGGGAAGCCCTTAGATAGTGTAAGCCTTCTGCACCTCTTGGCAGAGGATCGTTGTTGAAAGAGCAATTGTGAATTTCCTTGTGAAAAACTAACTTGGAATAGACCTTGATAAGTTATCACAATACCAAGCGCTGTTTACGGGTTGTGGCATGAAGAGATCTATTTTAACTGGTTATTTCCTTCCTTTGTTCCTTCTTTCCCGCCCTCCCTGCCCATTCCCTCCCACTCCCTTCCCCCTCCCCAATCCCTCCCTTTCCTTTACCTTCCTTCCTTCCATCTAGTACAGTCATGTAGTCAGTGTAAAGTAGCAGAAACCAATGCTAAGATTTTCCAAAAGCCCTATCAAAAGATGGATCCAAGTTTACCCAGTGGGCCCAGGCCAGCATATTGTAATCTACACTCTCACCTGTGTTCACTGCTGCTGCAGCCTCTTCTTCCTCTTCATTGTGATGGTGAATTTTCATCATGCTGTTTCCCAAATGAAGAGATTTTTTCGAATCGCCAGGCACAGCCTCATTCCTGTGGTCCTGCTTTGTGCCAGCCTGGCCTGAGCAGGACAGGACCGTTTCCTTCTCATTATCACCTCATCATTCAGTTCCCCTTGTCTAAGTCAGGTCATAAGGTGGGGTCAGAGCTGAGTGCGGAGACTGAGGTGCTAATGAGGAGAAAGTGTTCAAGCTTAGACCCTGCCCTCTCCCTCAGTCAAAACGGTAACACTATGAGCTCATCTTGCTCTTCACTGCAGAGTTCAAATGGATTTTAATGCTTCTGTTTTCCAGGGTAAGTAGAATCTAGAGTGCTTTAGCTCTCAGCACTAAACTGTCCTGGGGGAAGGAAATTAATCAAGAATTAGGTTGGTGCATAAGGTTCCTCTCCTTATGAAAAGAGCGACATAATTTACATTGTGGGGAATGTTTCAGAGAGCAAGGTAGCAATCAATCTGGTATAAAAATTAAGTTTTTGCTGAACAAATGTTGTTGGAGCACCTGCTACCTGTTAAGATTTGGGCTGAGTGTTAAGAAACAAATAAATACTTAGCATTGCTTAGATGCTTTCTTACAGACAGGAATTGTGCATGCAGAGTCTTTGTGATGGGTTCTACTTTTTTGGCCTAGTGACTGGAACCCCGTTTCCCACTTCCCTGCTGGAGTGGTTCTGGGTTAGGGTTGACTACCAGAGAGAGCTGCACTAGACTTGCAAGACAGAAGAGAGGCAACAGCAAGCCTGCTTGGAAGGTGAGAAGGTGTGCTAGGGCAGCAGAAGCTGCTGCAGCTTGTGTCTGTCCTTATGCATCTGCTGCTCACCTTGTGGGCAGGGGTAGCACCTGAGCCTATAGATAGATCTTCCAGGTCCTGTAGACTCTCCTCCCTCGGCCTCATGAACCAGACACGCAACAATAGACAGCTGTGGGTTTCAGTTTGTTCTGTGGGTTCAGGTTTGTCCTAATGGATTTCCGTCTCTCTTCCTCCCATTTCACATCCAGCTTTCCTTCTTGTCCACTGGCCCTGTGACCTACAGCAACTTCAAGCCCATTGCCAGATGCAGAGCCAGCAACACAACACTGACTTCACCAGGTCCCATTTATGGTGCCTAGTAACCGTGTTTCCAGACCTTCCAACTGTTCCTTTCCATTCTTTTACTTCCCTGGTTTTCCCCAAGGTTGTATAAGCACCACAGTACTGGAAAAAGCCATGAGGCAGAGATGCGAGCACATAAGACTGTGCTAGGTATAGTGAATCCCTTATTCCATGTCATTTATATGGCACTGGTTTTGAGATTGGCAGAGGCTTGAAGGAAGTCAGGAAATGGATATCGAAGGCTGGATGAAAAGAAGTCCATGGGATGTGGTGGTACCAAGTTCGGCAACACTGTTGTCTACAGTAACGCAAATAATAGAAAATACTTCATACTTAATAAATTGGTAGGTTTTGTTAAGGAGATTTCCAGGAAGAAAATCCAAAGCACCAACAGGTTTATTGCAGAAATGTAGAGATAAGAAGAAATAAGCTGAAGAGGAAACTTTGTTTTCAAGCACAGTTGAGAATAGCAAGGGCCCAACCAAAAATAGCAAAAGCATCTCAAGGTAACAAATAATCTCAGGAAAAATCAATCTTGGACCTGAAAACATTGTCTTATGGTGAAAATGAAGTAAAGAATATGACTGTAAAACCCAGTGTGAAGAGCATAGGAGTTCTTAAGTGTGCATTTTGTAAACACCACGTAAATAATGGCACTTTTGAGAACCTTTGTGGTACACCTCATTTTTTGCTTGACAGCAGAGTTTCTAAGAATCTTAAGGGCTTTGTCCCAAACCACACCAAGCGTTAACACAAGAAAGATTAGGAAGAAATCTGGACGGGGCATTTTCTCAGTGAAGGGGAATGTACACTAAAAGCATGTCTTTTACAAAGCATTGTATTAACTTGAAATCAACAGAGGTGATTCCAAATGGAAAGAGACCCCTGGTTTTTAAATTCCTGCAGGCAGGAGGAAGGCTGCAGAGAGGTACTTTGGGTAGATCGAAGTCACTTCTGAGGGAAAAGGAGGATAATCAGTGTGGAGCTGACAGCTCAGGGGCAGGACCAAGAGAACCTCACGTGTTTGCATCTTACCTTGAGGCTTTTGCTAGCACCGTGCGCTTGCTCAGATGACTCAGCAAAGCCAAGAGTGCTGCACACCTAAGAGGCAAACCTCACACAATGAGCAACAGGTGTCAGGGGACAAGTACTCCACTTTCCTCCTCTTTGGTGGCAAGCATATTCTCCATGGATTTTCAAAGTCTTCCCAGGAGAAATGAGCCACAGTTGCGACAAGAGTACTCTCCTCATTAGAACACTTTCCTGGCTTTTCTAATTTTACTATCTCGCTTTCATTATTGATTTATTTATGCTTTCTAAAACTATCTCCAAAATAAACCACTGGGGCCCGGTGTCTCAGGGCTTGCTTTTGGAGGAATCCAAATGAAGATCAGAAGGAAATGATTTACCCTGACAAGAAGTGTGTGAGGACACAGCCAACAAGGATTTTCTTTGATTTAGAAACATTTTCCATAGCAGCAGGGTGAGTGGGG
This sequence comes from Chinchilla lanigera, assembly GCF_000276665.1. NCBI lineage: Eukaryota > Metazoa > Chordata > Mammalia > Rodentia > Chinchillidae > Chinchilla > Chinchilla lanigera. The sequence continues at coordinate 11,052,772 of NW_004955434.1, forward strand.
TGGGCATTTGTAGGAGACATGTAGCGTGTGTCATTTCCTGCAGGTAAGAAATGCGGTGGTAAATCTGGAGAACCGCTAGCAGTCTGTATTGCTACCCAATATAAAACCTTCATGTACAATAGAACAGGTAGGCGCCCTGCTGCCATGGGGTGTAGGAAAGAGAGAATAAGCAGAAGAGCTAGGTTTAAGGCTGCCCCAACCAAAGAGAAGCAGAGGGTACTCACTGGGACTACACTGTAGTAGGAAAACTAAGCTTAACAGACAGGTGACTAAAAATGCTATGTATGTGAAAAGTCACAGGGAAATAGAAAATAAGCATGATATACATTTCTCTCCAATACAGGTAATTGGAATTAATAGTAATCTCATACAAGCTAGGCAGGGCGGGTTTTTCATGGCTAGACCAGCTATGGTATTTTAAATTTCCTTCTGGTCACCTGTCCTATGTCTCCAAGGATACACTCCTGGATAGTTAGGTAATAAATACCTCCATGCACAGTAGTAGAAAGAAGGACTGATTCCTGGAGAGGCTGAATGGCTTAGAGTGAAGAATTAATTTTTAATCCATCTTTTTTTTCTTTTCCCCATTACCAGTCCTTGACCAATATGAACATGTTTACAATATAATACACACACACACACACACACACACTCACACACACACACACGTATAATCACACTCACCCACACTCCCACATCAGGAACACAGAGATGCAGTCATAGAGCATAGATCTTGTTGAATTCTCTTACTTATCTTAGGGATCACCTTATAGGAAAGCATGGAAAGGCAGACTTTCCCTAGAGGGGCATTTTTGCTTATCAGACATTAGTGGAAGCATCTCCAGGATTTGTACTCTCTGTGATTTTTTATGTGATGCCTGGATGTATGGCTGTGTCAGTGCTAACTTTCCTCACTTGGGTTATCTCTCAACCTCCTCCCCACTCCTGTGAACATCGAACATCCGGCTCCCCAGCGCTGTAGAGCCTATTAAATTAGCCTAGACAGCAGGTGGGCGCTAAAGAACTTGGAAAACAACAGCTGATGTAAGTCATGGTGCACCGCGGACTCATGTGAAGGGGACATGAGATACCAACTCTTATTCAGCAAGGGGCCATCTCACCCTCTAGCCCCAGAAACACTAAACAGCAGCTCCAAACAGCCATAGTAGAAAGAATGTTGAGCTCCCTTAGCAACCCTTTCACCGTCTCCACATAGAGCTGGCAGACTATTTTAGGCAGTGTGGGTTTGCGTTGTGTACATGAACTCATGTGCACCGTACAAGAGTGGCTACAGAGTGATGGTCTTGTCTCCTACTGGTGTTGTAATCAAGGGGGCTCACATTTTGCAAGAATGTAGATGATACTGAGTAAAGATGAGCGACAGGAAATGATAAAAAGGGCCAAAGTTAGTTGAGTAATCACCTATATGCTAGATGCCATGTTTTACCTACAGTGTTTACATGTAAAGTTTCATTTAGGTTTTCCCTCAACACCATGATTTAATTACTATAATTTATGAGCACTTACAAAGGAGGAGACAGAAACATAGAGAAGACCAAAATCAGAGTTGGAGCCTTGGCAGTCTCATTCCAGAGCGTGTCCTCTTCATAGTATGTTGGCATGCTGCTAAAATGGATGGAGAAAGGGAAGCAGGAAATAAGACATGCTATCCTTACCTCTTGGAAAATACTAGAATAGACTCTAGAAAGTTCAGTGGAGCTGAGTAAAGAGAACCACTACCTCCTTTCAGCTCTAGTTCAGATGCCTGATGTAGATGAGGGCTTGCTGGCTCTGTGGAAATGATTCTGCCCTAAGGTCTCTGTTTGCTAGAACTAGCTGATTTGGATTAGGTGGTTGGGGAGAGGAGATACTCTCCCCACACTTTCAGAATGGTTGGCCAGGAAGATGGAACTGAACCAGCAGCTTCAGCAGCACAAGAGCAGTAGCAGGGGCTACAAAGAGAATGGCCCAGTTCCTATTATTGTCATTGCTAGCCATTCTGACGGATCTCAAGTTCCTGGTGGCAAATGCTGTGGTAGTAGTAAAGCTGCAGTAGAAGCTGAGCAGAACTTTCCTAGATGCTGGGCCATGTTCAGAGCATTTCACCGTGTTACCTAGTTATTCTTGCCAGTAACCCTGGTGTTATTATCATCCCCATTTTAGATGAGGAAACAGAGGTATATGGAGGTTCATAGTGCCTAAAGTCACCTAGCCAAGAGAAGCTACCTAGGTGTTGACTAGGGCAGTCTGGCACTGGAGTTGAAGATTTTACTACAGGCTACCTTCGGAGAGCTTGACTTCTGAGAGATGTCACAGACACTAGTGAATGTGAAGGCTTATTCCTTTCTTTCAAGAGTCTACTTGGGTGACTGTTAGGGGCAATGACTTCCTTTCGGCCACACAGACAGGACCTGTTGCCAGCTTGAAGCAGCGGCATGATAGAGCTGTGAACACAGAATGTTGCTGCCATACTCTGTACCTCCAATACCTGTCCTCGGTTGTGCTGGGTAATTCACTAAAGCACAGATCCCTGGGAGGCTGAAAGGCCATGTCCCATCTTATCTGTGCTGGAGGAGGTGCTGAGATCACTTCTTCAGGAGAGGAGGGCACAGATGTGTACTGCAGGAACCTTGAAGCACCAGGCAAGAAAGAAGGACAGTGAGAAGCAAAGGTCTCCCATAGGGAGAGCAGTGGGCCGGGTTAACCTCATGAGAGCTTCGGGCAATCTTACGATGGGTATGAAGGTATCTCTTTGCTATTGCCCATGAGGGAGGGTACTTATGCTTATGAATTCCTTTTTGTGCCAAGAGCCATGCATGCATAAGTGTCAGGGCTGTCCAGCCATCTCAACTTTTTCAATAGGATGGTATTTTATTTTCATTTTGCACAAAAGAAAACTAGAACTCAGTGAAAACTAAGAAGTGTATGTAATGATCCCCACTATATGAGAAAAGTGAGGCTTCAAGACCAGTTCATCCTACTATTGAAGTTCACAGGTGATTGTGGATGCCAAGCCAGTGTAACCCACTGAATTATATTTTCAGGTAGGCTGGTGGACCCACTGCTTCATGCAGGTAAGTCAATGCATTCTTCCAGACCATGTAGGTAACCCGAGTCATCAGGTATGGCAGTCCAATTGGTGGAAGTGATTTTATAGGATGGGATAGAGCAGAGAGAACCTCAGATGTTCACTATGAGAAGTTACCACCATCAACAAAGGTGAGAGAATCTTTCAGGGTTTGGGTTTAAGATAGAGAAGGGAGAGTTGCCTCCACAGTGGTCTTAATGATTTGAAAGTTTTCTTGGCAGCATTTTGGAGATTTGTTTGTACCAAGAGTAGGAGATAAAGGATATCTGGACTATATTTAGATCAGAGTGTAAGGGAAAAATTGCCTTTTCAATGCAAAGGGAATTACATCCAAAATAATATAATCTCCATTCCTGAATCCTTTAAATAAAGGTAAAATGCCTCATGGAGGGTAGATGTTGAGGGCTGTGTAACCCGGCTGGTCTTCTCAGCCTTGCTCACGAGCTGTGTAAAATACATAGCCCAAGTCGAGACTTCCTGGGTTAGAATTGGAGGTGAGTTCAGCTATCTGTGCAATAAGGTCCTGTGATTTTGATACTCATGTGAAATTGACATCCACTGCTGAAAGCTTTGAGTCTCCTCCAAAGCTGTGACTTCAGGATGATGTGGAGTCCTTTGAATCATTTGCACTCAATCACATAGCCATTCTGTTAAAATTAGGTTTCTTTCTGATGGGGCTATAACTGGCTTCAACAGCCTCAGGGACCCAATAAAACTGAAGGTAAAGTTCTGTGTATATGAGTTTTCTTGGGGAGAGGCCCCATTGTAGTTAGATTCAGACAAAGAGCTATGATTCATACAGCTTAGAAGCTCTGCATGATAAGTTTTGGTGACTTCTCTGAAGCCATATTCAATCTTTATAAGAAAAAGAGGGACACTGATTTATAGACATACTTTTGGTTTTATGTGTATTTGCAGGTGTGTGTGTGTATGGTATGTGTGTGTTCATGTGTATGTGTATGTGTGCATGCATGTATTGGTGTGTTGGTGGAATAGAAATGACACTAACCCAGAGAAGCCACTCAAGGTGTCCATAAAATTTAGCTTGAATTACCTAAT
>NW_004955434.1:11057018-11094333 GCF_000276665.1 Chinchilla lanigera
AAAAAGAGGGACACTGATTTATACACTTACTTTTGGTTTTATGTGTATTTGCAGGTGTGTGTGTGTATGGTATGTGTGTGTTCATGTGTATGTGTATGTGTGCATGCATGTATTGGTGTGTTGGTGGAATAGAAATGACACTAACCCAGAGAAGCCACTCAAGGTGTCCATAAAATTTAGCTAGAATTACCTAATAAATATTACATTTAATAATAGTCTTATCAGAAATTAAGCAAAACATATGCATCAACATTTCATTGAAGAAGATACACAAGCAGCAAAAAGCACATACAGTAAGTACTGAAAAGACATTCAGTGTCATTAGCCATTAGGAAAATACATATTAAACCACAGTGAGATATCACCTTATACCTATTGTGATGACTGAAATACAAAGTAGTGTCTGATAACAACTAGTTTCTATCTACTGTCATCAGTCACTATTTTTAATGGTTCAATATGGATAATACTCTGCAGAGAATGTAAACTGGTAGTCATTCACAGTACTGGCTGTTCTGAATAAATTAAATATGCAGCTACTCTATAGCCTAGCAATGGCACTCTTGTCTATTTCTGCCAGAAAATTAAAACTTATGTTTACACAAAAAACTGTACTTGAATAGTAATGGCAGCTTTAACCACAATACCCTCAAACTAGAAACAACATAGATATCCTTCACTTGGTGAAGGGCTAAACACAGTGTAGTATATCTTTACTATGGAATACAACTCAGAAATGAAAAGAATGAGTTATGACAAATGCAGCATATTGGATGAAACTTCAGAAAATTTTGAGCAAAAAAATCCACTCTTCACATATACTATATGATTCCATGTATATAGTATTTTTTGAAACGACAAAATTACAGAAATGGAGAACAGATTAGAGGTTGTCAGGCACTGTGGATGGTTGTGTGTGTGTGTGTGTGTGTGTGTGTGTAAAACATACCATGACAATCCTTGTGATGTCTCTTGACAGTATCACTGTCAAGGTCCTAGTTGTGACACTGTGCTATAGTTTTACAAGATGTTACCACTGGGGAAACTAGGTAAAATGTGGATTAGATAGAGTGTAGACAGGGTCTCTCCATGGTTTTTTTCCTCACAGCTGTATGTGTGAAACTGCAATAATCTCAGAATAAAAGTTTTCTGAAAAACATTACCTATCCTAGAAGAAGGAAGTTTTGCCACCACCAAAGGCATTCCAAGGAATGCACTCTGAGTTTCAAAGTGATTGTGGCAGGGGTGCCAATACGAGACAATGGGCAGTCTCTTCACGGTCTCAGGGGAAGGAGCACAGATTACTTGTGTGTAGCAGCTCTGACATGCTGGCTCAATAGTCAGCCCAATCAGCTAAGGATGCCCGTCAGCATGCATGAAGAATTTGGTTCTATGGACTCTCACACACTGTTTCCACCCACTACCTCCTGGCAGTTTAATTTCAACATTATCTAGGTAGAGCCAGATCCCACAAGCTAAAGGGCTCAGTCCAACAAGACTGCCCCAACTTCAGATGCTAATTACAAGTCCAGGCCTTCCTATACTTCCTGCACTTCTAGGCTTCCAGGATTCCTACAACCCCTTCTTTGGGTTCAATAATTTGCTAGCATGGCTTTACTTATGTTTAATCAATTTTAAAGGGTAGAAGTCAGGAGCATGCAGAAGGAAGAAATGTATGGGAGAGGAGGCATGGAGCTTCTGTGCTACTCTTCCAGGAGCTGAATGTGCGCATCAAGCCACAGGCTCAAGTCTCATGGTTTAAGGCTTTTATAATGTTTGGTCACCCCACCCTCTTCCAGGAGGTCAGTGGGTGAGGCTGAAAGTTCCAGCCCTCTAATCATTTGGTTTTTAGGCAACCAGCTCTATCCAGAGGTTGCTGAGGGGACTTTAAGTCACCTCATTAGCATAAACTCAAATGTGATGGAAAAGGGCTCTTAGGAAGAACAAAACACACCTCTATCACTCAGGATATCCAAGAGTTTTATGAGATTTTTACCAGAAACTGGGGACAAACACCAAATATACTCTTTTCACTATATCACAAGGTCATATGGTTAAATGAAATGAGTATTCATGTTGTGTGCATACATAAGACGTGGGCATGTATGGAACTCACATTTGCAGAAAGTTAACGAGATATCAGCTACCTATCCTCACATGCACTATTGCACGAAATCTTCATGATAGCCCTATGGGGTTTGGTCTTATTATCCCTATTTTGCAGGTGAAGAAAGGAAGTCTTGAAAAGTTAAAGTGAGTTGTCTTCTGCTGTAAAACTGCTGTAAAACAGTTTATATTGAAATGAGAGTTTTTGGACCTTAATAACCCTGGTACCGCCATCACATTGTGTGTAGGTCTGCACAATTGCTCTCCTGGGCAGGGGCACTTACAGCAAGCAAGCTAGGGATGGAAACCAATAGCCTTTTGCTGTTTCTGAACATGTTTTAACCTGGTGGTTTGAATGGCTGTAAAATCAAAGAAAAGCTATGTCAGGGAGTCTTCGTGAACTGAATCTTCGTGAAGTCAAAGGCAGACTTATTCCTTTGCCCTTTATCAGAACCTTTCCAGAAATCAGAAGGGTAACTCTGGCTCACACCCGCCTCTCCACCCATCCCATGTCAGCCCTGGTTCTCTGTTGTACGGAGAGAGTGCACAGGGACAGGCTGTGGATATACCTGCACCCCCCAAATCTGAATTATCTGCTTCCCTTGCTTGGGCAGGCCTCCGGAGCCCTTATCAGAGACCACTGGGTGCTTGGCACCACATATCAGTCTGGGACAGACAGAAGATGGGTGGTACCCTTGAGCTGCATCCTCTAGAGTTCTTCTCCCACACCCCATCCCTTGAACTAGTAGAAAGAGAACTTAGCAGAAAACGTGAGCAGACCAAGATGTAACAACATAGCAATTGCTTAAAAATAAAATGATAGCTATGTAGCAATTGCACTTCAGAAAAAGCAGGAACAAAGGGGAAACCTTGTAGTAATGTTACTGAAGGAGTGATTGACAGAAGAAGAGCTGTAACTGGAAAAAACATGGATTTATAATTTCATTTCTGAGTATTATGCACTAATCACCAAGCTGAGCATTTTTTTATGGATGTTGTCCTTTAGTCCATTCAAGAAACGACCAAGTGATATGTTATTCCCAACTGACACATGAGAAATAAAGTCACAGAGAGAAATTAAATCACTTCTTAATGTTCCGTGGTTAGTACGGAGGAAGCTTACGTAAACTCACTTTCTTAAACTCACTTTGCTGACAATTCAAAACAATATTGACAATGCCTTATGACAAAACATCCTCTTTACAGATCTAGAAGTAAAGCTTTGCAACTTTTTCAAGCATTGCATGACAGCCAGACTTCTCAGAATGCTGAACGAGTATGTTTTATAAACTGTAGTGATCTGCTGATTTAAGTGCATGAATGACAAACTTTAGTTACCCCCAGGAACTCCCTCAATGAGTTATTGTTAAGGAGCCCTTTCACTTAGGTGAAAACTGAAGCTTCTGGAATTGAGGAGCTTTCTGAGGATCCACATGACATGCATTTGAGGTATTCTGAGCCATCAGAAAAATCCTCAGAGTCCCAGTTTATACTTTGAGGAAATCTTGACATGTAAGACCTAATCAGGATTCCCGGACAGGTCATTTCCTTTGTTACATTTTCTGGTAGGTCCCTTAGGACTGAGTAAATACAGATCTGCTGAAAACCAGGTCTGTAGGAACAGAAATACAACAAAATAAAACAGAACAAAACAAACAAAGGCAGGGGAACTAAGTTGCCTACTTGGAGGATCAAAGGGGCCCATCAGTATCCCTCAGGACTCCAATTTAGGATCAAGTCTGTGAATTAGTTAGATTGTCCTTTCCCTGAATAAGGCCATGAAAGCCTCTAGGTTTGTATGGCTGGAAAGGACTAGGGCTAATGCTTCACCAATATCTTAATTGTATTTTCTCCAATGTCTGGAGAGACCCTTATGGCATCCAATATTTAAATATAAATGGTTTCAGGCTCTTGTTAGGAGAAGGTTTCAGTAATTAAAGAAAGTAGGAATTTTTTTCACACCCAACATTTCCCATTTGTAATTATATTCTGAAATCCCTTTGTAATTATTCTTTTTTTTTAAAAAAAAATCTTGTGTATTAGCATATTCAATGTAAGTTGTTTAATTGGATGATGGCTTACTCCGATTAGAGATGAGTAAGTTTCTCATGCAACTCTCAGAAAAGACTGCTTTGTACTTTGATTGATTGAGAGAGCACACAGAAAACCAAAAACAAAAGCAAAGTGAAGCAAAACCAAACCAAACCAACCACCCCTCCAAAAAAAAACAAGAAGGAGGAGGAGGAGGAGGAGGGGTCGAGGAAGAAGAAGGGGAAAAGGAAGAGTGACAGACCTGGCAGGCGCAGACAGGTGTTGGTGTTTTATTTATTTATTTTTTTTGATCTTTTTTTTTTTGGTTTTTCTCTGGTACCAGGAACTGAACTCACGACCTTGCGCTTGCCAGGCAGGCGCTTTGCCGCTGAGCTAAATCCCCAGCCCCTAGGTGTTGGTGTTTTAATCTTACATGTCTCCAAAGGCTTGATCCCCAAGATGGCAGTGTTCAGAGGTGTGGCCTTGGAAGGTGGTTAGATCATGAGTGTTCTAACCTCACTGGCAGATTAATTCATTACTGGATTCATAATTTAGTGGGTTATTGGGAGGTGGTGGAAACTTAGGAGGTAGAGACTAGTTGGAGAAAGTGGGTCCTTGAGGCGTATCTTGAAGGGTTTGTTTTATCCCTGGTTCCTTCTGCTTTCTCTCTCCCTCTCTCTCTTCTTTCCCCTCTCTCTTCTTTTTCCTCTCTTCTCCTTGTTCACTATGAGGTGAACAGCTTTGCTTCACCACAAAGGAAGTGGCCTGGTATTTTTCAAGGGCTGAAACCAAAGATCTGCTAACTCAGCATTTTATATCCAGCAGAAGTATCCTTCCTGAATGAAGGAAAAATTAAGGACATTCTCAGGTGAAACCAAACTAAAATAATTTGTCACCAGCAAACCTACTCTAAAAAAATGGGTAAACATTCTCTTGTGGAGACTTCTGAAATCTGTTCGACCATGGAAGCAAAATTTATAACATTTCCTGAAGTGTTACAAGTTCCATCTTATTTTGAGGAAATATTTTAGGCAACTTCAGTAGATCATACACAGGAAGAGCAAAGAATGTGAGTTTCTATATTTGACCATGTAACATCCAGTAGACAGCAGTGGTGTCCAGGGACAGAGCATGGCCTCGTCTTTTTCAACTTGGCACCTCAACATCAGGTGCAGAGCTCTGTACTCCAAAAATAGTTTTTGCATAAAACAGAGAAGGGAAAAATTAAAACAATCTTAAGGTCACAGCTAAATATGTCTGATCTTTCTAATATCAACCTACTAACCTATTAGGCAGTTTTCCCCTAACAGATGCTCCGCAGGGACCTTGGACTTACCCTCAAATGGTGTCTAGCATGCCCTTAAGAAAGTACCATTGTTTGATCTACAGAAATAAAAATCCTTTGAAGAGCTGGTGTTAGAGGACAGGTATTGATCAGGCCCCTTCAAGAGCTAATGGCCCTGCACTGGGGGAACTTCTCAGAATCTTCCAGAACATATTCAAGAAGCCTGAGGAACCCAGGTAGCAGGTCTCTGGTGCACTTCATTCTGGGTTCAGTGTGAGTTGCTTCAGCTCATATTCATATTCTTTACTTTCAAACAGTTTTTGCTTTTCTAAAGGCCATCTTCCTTCCTTCCTTCTCATACTTTCAAATTTTCTTATTTTTAACATATACGTCTTGAACAGATTTTTTTTTGAAAGAATGGGTTTTTGGGGTGAGAAAAACATAGGCCAAGAAGCTATATGGAATAGTTTTGTTAATTGTTTTATAGTTGCCACACAGTAGTACAGAGAATGCCCTGTGCAGAATGTACAATAAGGACTTAAAGATGGACGGATTCCCTTATCAGGATGGAAGACTTCTATCTCTGGTATTTGGAACTTAAGTTCCAGTCCTTTTTTGGAGCCATCACTGGGTTTGTGGACAGTGACATACCATAATGCTACTGCCATCTGTTACCTTCTGGGGAGACTGCCCAGAATTCCCACTTTTTGATGTGGATGGGAAGGGTCCTCCCTGATTTCTAAAGCACATTCATAGAACTTTTTAGTCATAACACCTGATCAGGGATCCTCACTTCTTGGTGGTGGGGTTTTTAAGTTTCTTCTGAAGCAGACATTTGCTGGGAAGTACCTGGGTGTGTTAGGAAGATCCTTCCAGAAGTAACTGGGGCAAAGGGAAATAGAAGAAACTAAACTGAAAATCACTTAAATCTTAAATCTGAAACTCAGTTTTAAAATCTATGAAGTGGCAGGGGCAGATGCAATGAGCTGTCACATACAACAGACATGTGGTAGGCACTCCCAAGTTGTTACAGCAGTGCCACTTGGGGAATTTAGGCAGCCTTCTTTCTCCTCAATCCTGCCAGCATGTGCCAGCATATGATTTCCCATGTTACAGCATATCTTGGATGGCTTCTGGGCCCCTAGTCCTCTCCTTGACAGGTGGCAGAAAAGAGGAAGAGGAGAGGTGCTAAAAGGTTGGAACACCCCGAAGATTCAGCTCTTTGTAGCTAATCTGCTTAAATGATGTGCATTAGCTGGTGGGGGGATAAGGAAATGTAATTTTTTTGTTAACTTAATGCTGCGTCCAATCACATAGGCATGCTGTGTGAAGGACAGTGTGGTGGGGAAGGTGGCACTGGGTAGGTCACCAGCAGTTCTATCTGTGACTATCCGGACTGGATGAGGGTAGGGAATAGTCCTCAAGGGGTATGTGTGCGGGGTGTTGTGCAAGAGAAGGTGAATTATTCTTCTTACAGCAACTTGGTATTTTGATTTTTATTCTGTCAGTTGGGACTCGTTCAAGGCTCTGTTTGGTGCAGAGTGGAAGATCGGAGGTTTATATGGAAAACAACGCAGGCAGCCACTGGAGATGCACAATATATTACTGCTCGTTGTGGATAAAAGCAAAATTGCTCTGAGCAGTAATTTTCATCTTTCTCCTCTTTTACAAACATAAGGCCACAGAATGTCCTTCACAATGACTGTTGTTTTAGCACCAGTGTTCTGAATGGCTGATGTGTGGGGAACTTCAGAGGAGAATGTTATTTGTTATTTCTCTCATCTATAACATGAAGTTGGGACATGCTAGTGGTACTTTAGGTGGAAATTTTTAGCTTCCACAGAGGCTCAAGATTGTTCCCTCTTCATTCTCTTTTATCCTTCAGAACTAATCAATAACACTTGTGGCATTTTTCTTTCAAATATCTTCTACATTTATCCTTTCTTCTCTAGTCAAGTTGCTAGTGGGTCTGGATTATTTTCTCACTCCCTTTATAATTAACATCCCCTAACCATCCACTTATCCTAAATAAGTCTTTATTAAAGATATTTTTATTTCTGTTCTCTACCTGCTCAAACCCTTATACTACTTTCTCTTTTTAAATGTAACTATGCATTTATTAATAGACATGTGAGGGTTAAAGTTTATGTGTCAACTTTATTTGCTTGGGGTTCGCAGGGTGCACTTCTGACCTTGGCTACTGTGTCTGGTCTCTTGGTCTCCATGAACTAAACAGTTTTGCTCTACAGTGCACTTCTGTAATGATATTCCTGCTTTGGAACACAAGACCATGGACTGAATCCCCTTAAAACATAAACCAAGTCAAACTGCTTTGCCTTTAAATTGTGTGCCTTGAGCATTGTATCCAGCAACAAGAAAACTGCCTAATATAACTATAAAAAAATCACTGCAGGTGAAGGTAGAGGTTATTCAGATATGGGAGTGTTAGGTTTTTCTGTAAGATGGCATGCCTAAGTTTTATTTTCTATGTTGGTTTAAAAAAGGATTAATATTTAACACTTGTCCAAAAGTGAATAGAATAATTTCCTGCCTCATCTTTCATGTGGTTTATTTCCTGTATTTTGTACAGTCCTATCAGCTTTTTATGTGTGTGGGCATGTTTCTCTTCTTGGGAATTTGGTATGCTATACTCTTCCTACTACACTCATTCCTTCATTGATCCAATTATTAATTATTCTAACAAGTTCTTTTTGAGAATTTTCTGTTCAGCAGACATCATGATTGCTGCTGAATTTTTATTTGTATTTCAATCACAGTATCTTTACTCAAGTTGATATGGATTGCTCTCACCTCTTCATTTTGCATATCTAAATTCTTTCATCTTTCAAAGCCTAATTCTAGTTTAAGTGCTGTCAGGAAGTAATCCCCTTATGCCTCCAACATTTATGGGTGGATTCTGCATCTTTATAGGAATGGGATGAAACTGTGTTATCAGAACTCTTTAACTGTAAGGGACAGAGACCCAACTCAACTTAGGGTAACAGAAAAGAAATTGCTTAAACTTTCATGGTCAAATTGTAGAAAGGGCAGGAACTGAGTGTTTCAGAATCTGGCACAAGTGTACCCAGACCCACTGTAATTAGCATATGCAATGTTTTTGCCCCAGTATCTGGTGAGCAAGACTGTTCTTTCATGTGGATGTCTCTCTAGTTAGAGTCACCCATAGCCCATTCTGCTTTAGGACAGCTCCTGTAGCCAGTCACGAGGGCTGATGGAGGTAGGAAGACAATTTGAGATGAGCCCCATGTTGAGAGTTTTGATATTGAGACTGTGGGGTCTATGGCTAAGTATGTCATCAGACTAAGCTTGTTTAACAGATTATTAGCCTTGAGATCTCTTACTAGAATTTTTATGTGCCCTAATTTTCTCATCAGTAGACTGAATATAATCTGGTATCTGGTTAAACCTTAATGATCTTCATGGGTGCTGACTAATTAGACCAGTGATAGCAGACATAGCCACAGTCCCAGGACCTAAGAGCCCAGACTCTGCTAGATAGAGATGCAGAAGATTGCTGAACGTGAGGCGATACTCAGGGATCAGGGGGTGCTCAGGGAGTGAGGCAGGTGAACAGAGGGTGCTCAGGGAGTGAGGCGGGTGATGGAAGTGGTTGAGGATGTACTGGGGACTTATGTTTTGACTTTTGACCACCAGCAAATATTTTAGTACAGCATTTTGAGCAACTAGTAGTACTGCTATATTTGTGGGACAGGGTAAATATTAATCATGCGATAGTCCCTGTATGTTGCAGGGTTCCTGCCAGGGCCACCAGCATTGGTCTCTGAATCATTGCAGATGTGTGGAGTGACCATGACCGTATCCTGCACACAGCAGTAGAATGTTGCAAGGAGAGAACATCTTTGCAGTACATTTCCCTATGAGATAGTGAAGGGAATGGCTGGTGTGAACAGTAAAGTTGAGCACCCACCCAAAGTGTTTAGAGCAATGTGAGGGTCAACTAAGGCGTCTGTGTAAGTTAATTATGACTCTTTATGGAATGAAGTGGTACTAACTCACTGCCAGCATGCCAACAATAGTCACTCATCATTCACTTTCAGACTTCCTGTACCATACTCTCTGTAATGAATATGAAGTCATGTTAAACAAAATTCCAGGGGATGTGGGTGTAGTTCAGTGGTGGAATACATGCTTAGCATGCATGAGGTGCTGGGTTCAATCCCCAGCACAAACAAAAGAAAAAAATTCTGCTTTTATCTTCTTCAGTCAGTGGTGCAAAAATCTCAATTTTGAATTTTTTTGAATGGAAAAGTTAAAAATAACAGATGTCCCAAATCTAGATTTTAAAATTAGCATTTCATTGTATTTGCTTTGTAATGTATCCCTCTATCCACAAATCACGTAATTTATTTGTTTATTTATGTTTAGTGGCACATTTTAGGTATAGATATTGATTGCATTCATTACATGGAATTTGTATGTATATATGATATAACTTGATTCTTTTTTTCCTTATTCCTTACCCTCCCTTCAATCCTTCTTTCCCTCTTTATTTACAAAAGTTTGTATATAATTTTTCCTTCTTTTCTCCTTTTTTTTTGTATTCCCTTCCTCCCTTTTCCCCGCCCCCTACTTGTTTCCCTTCCTATTTGAACATTTTCTTCCTGTTTCAGAATATCTATCATACACTTTGGTCCTTATTTACACTTTTGCTTTCTCACACCAGAGAAACAATGCAGTAACGTGTGTGCAATTTATTTCACTTAAGATTATGGGCTCTGATCAAAGCCATCTATGACAATCCAACAGCCAACATCATTCTCAATGGACAAAAACTGAAAGGTTTCACTTTAAAATTGGGAACAAGACAGGGGTGTTCGCTGTCATCACTCCTGTTCAATATAGTTCTGGAACCATTAGCCAGGGCAATTAGACAAGAGAGAGAATAAAAGGAATAAGGATAGGAAAGGAGGAAGTAAAACTATCACTATTTGCAGATGACATGATACTTTACATGGAAGACCCCCAAAACTCCACAAGAAGACTCCTTGAATTAACCAACAAATTCAGCAGTGTAGATGGATACAAAGTCAACACCCAAAAATTGATAGCATTCCTATACACAAACAACAAACAGACTGAGAGACAAATTAAGGAAACCATACTTTTCACAATAACATCCAAGAAACTGAAATATTTAGGAATCAATCTAATGAAAGAAGTAAAAGATCTCTTCAATGAAAACTACAGTACTCTGAAAAAAGAGATCAAAGAAGAGTTCAGTAAATGGAAAAATATTCCTTGCTCATGGATAGGAAGAACCAACACTATGAAAATGGCCGTACTCCCAAAACTGCTGTACAGATTCAATGCAATTCCCATTCAACTACCATTAGCATACCTCACAGATCTTGAGAAAACATACCTTCAATTCATCTGGAACCAGAAGAGACCCAGAATAGCAAAAGCAATCCTGGGCAACAAGGATAAGTCAGGTGGAATCACAATCCCTGACCTGAAATTATACTACAAAGCTACTATCATAAAATCAACCTGGTACAGGCTAAAAAACCTGAGGATCAATGGAACAGACTGCAAGAAACAGCCACAACCAAAAACACACTCAGCCACCAAATCTTTGATAAAGGGGCCAAACAAACTCACTGGAAGAACGATAGCCTCTTTAATAAATGGTGCTGGAAAAATTGGCTTGCCACCTGCCAAAGACTGAAAATAGACCCAAGCCTATCACCACGCACCAAACTCAAGTCAAAATGGTTCACAGATCTCAATATTAAACCAGAAACACTAAATTTATTGGAAGAGAAAGTAGGTAAAAACCTTGAAGACATAGGGGTAGGCAGAGAGTTTATGAACAAGAACCAAACTGCACGTGAAACACTTGAAAGAATCAACAATTGGGATCTCATTCTACTGAAAAGTTTTGGCACATCTAAAGAAATCACCAGCAGAGTAAAAAGAAAACCCACAAACCTGGAAAAAATTTTAGCTGATTGTCCCTCAGACAAAGGGCTTCTATCTAGAACATATAAAGAATTAAAAAATATCAGCCCCCCCCCCCAAATTCAAAGACCCAATCCAAAAATGGGCAGCTGAGACGAACACACATTTCTCAGATAAGGAAATACAAATGGCAAATAAATACATGAGAAAATGTTCAACATCATTAGTCATTCGAGAAATGCAAATTAAAACAACACTGAGATTCCACCTTACCCCAGTAAGAATGGCTAGCATTAAGAAATCAACCAATAACAAATGCTGGTGAGGCTGTGGAGAAATAGGAACCCTTCTCCACTGCTGGTGGGAATGCAGACTGGTGAAACCACTGTGGAAATCAGATTGGAGATTCCTCAGAAAACTAGGTCTAGAGGTCCCATTCAACCCAGCTATTCCACTTCTGGGTATTTTCCCAGAAGATCTAAAAGCATCATATCACAGCGATATACATGCACCTATGTTCATAGCAGCACAATTTGTAATTGCTAAATTGTGGAAGCAACCCAAATATCCATCCACCGAGGATTGGATAAGAAAACTGTGGTACTTTTATATAATGGAATATTACTCAGCTATAAAGAAAGATAAATTCCAGGCCTTCATAGGTAAATGTTCACAACTAGAGACCATACTCATAAGTGAAATAAATCAGACCTGCATGTGCAAACACCGCTTTGTCTCACTAGTGTAAAACCTGAAAGTGCTAATTTAAACTCGGAGGTATGGGGACTGGGGATTTAGCTCAGTGGCACAGCGCCTGTCTGGCAAGCATGAGGTAGTGAGTTCAATTCCTGGTACTGGAAGAAAAAACAAAACAAAACAAAAAATAAACTGGGGGTGTGATAGACATTGCAAAATGATAGGAAAATGCTCAAGGTTAAAGAGCAAGTAGGATGTAGGAAAACAGAAAGGAAAGAAGAAGAAATTTTTTTATGTATATATACAGGATAGTTGACATAGTTGTTCTACTGTCTTCTATTTCTTTGCTGAAAGAAACTGTTAATGAGTCCTTGATTGATCAATATTGCCTGTCTCTATCTGTTTTCATGAGAAACCACTTTGAAGATATCAATATGTAATACAACAAGCATTGTTAATTTCCTACCACTTTGTTTGTAACTCTGTATTGTCTGTACTGTTCTTCTCCTATTTTGTAAAAGATTGTCTGTTAATGTTTTCCTCCTTTTATTTTTAAAATAAAAAAAAACATTATGGGCTCAGTGTGCTTCCATTTAGCTAGAAATGTCTCAAGCTTATCCTTCTTTATAGCAGAGTAGTACTCTGTTGCATTCAAAATGCCACATCTTCTTTATCCATTCATCAGCTGATGGGCATTTGAACTGTTTCCAAGATTTAATTATTACAAATTGTGCTTCTATAAACATGGGTGTGCATATATGGCTGTGGTGTGATGCATTTAATTCTTTCAGAAAGACAAGGAATAGTTGGGTTGGATGGAACCTCCAGTCCTAGGTTTTTGAGGAATTGTCACTTGAATTTCCACACTGGCTGCACCAATCCATACTCCTACCAGCAGTGAAGAAGAGTTTCTTTCCCTCACAGCCCCATCAGCATTTGTCATTGGTTGATTTCTGATAATAGCATTCTTTCTGGGGTAGGATAGAATCTCAGCACTATTTTAATTCACATTTCTCTAATGACCAGTGATGTTGAACATGTTTTTTGTATATTTATTTGCCATTTCTAATTCTTTATCTGAGAAATGCCTATTTATTTCAGATGCCCATTTTTGGATTGGGTATTTAAATTTGGGAGGTCTGTTTTTTTGAGTTCTTTATATATTCTAGATACTTGTCCTTTGTCTGAAGAACAGCTAGCAAATATTTTTTCTCACTCTGTGGGTTATTTCTTAACTCTATTGGTGGTTTTTCTTGCTGTTCAAAAGATTTTTAATAAGATACAATCTCAGTTGTTGATTCTTTGTGATAGTTCCTATGTGATTGGGGCTTTGTTCAGAGTCTTTGCTTATACCAGTGTTTTTAAGAGTTATACCTATTCTACTTTCCAGAAGATTTAGAGTTTTGTTTTAATATTTAGATCTACAAGAAATTTAGAGAGGACCTAATACTGCTACTTCTCAAACTTTTTAATGAAATTGAAAGGGAAACAGTACTCCCAAATGCATTCCTGGAAGCAAGCATTACCCTGATAACAAAACCAGAGAAGGACCAAACCAAGACAGAGAACTACCAGCCAATGTCTCTAATGAACATATATGCAAAATCCTTAATAAAATACTGTCAAACATAACATAGCAAATAATCAAGAATATTATACACCAGGCCCAAATAGGATTCATTCCAGAGATTCAGGGATGGTTCAAGATATGCAAATCATAAGTGTAATGCACAATATTAAGAGAACCAAGGACAAAAACCATATGACCATTTCAATAGATGCAGAAAAGCATTTGACAAAGTCCACACTCATTCATGATAAAAACTACAGAAAATTGGAATAGATGGTCTTAATCTCAATCTGATAAAAGCCATGTATGTCAAACCAACAGCCAATATCATACTAAATGGACAAAACCTGAAAGTTTTCATTCCAACATCAGAAACAAGAAGAGGATGTCCACTGTCACCACTCATTCAATATAGTTTTGGCCAGAGCAATTAGACAGGAAAAAGAAACAAAAGGAATAAGGATAGGAAAGGAAAAAGTTTTAAATTATCATTATTTGCTGATGATGTGACACTCTAAATAGGAGACCCAAAAAACTCCAACAAAAGACTTTAGATTTAATAACCAAATTCAGTAGCATAGCTGGATACAAAGTCAACACTCAAAATCAATAGCCACCAGGCATGGTGGTGTACGCCTGTAATCCCAGCACTTGGAAGGCTGAGGCAGGAGGATCATTGTGAGCCCAGTCTGGGCTACAAAGTGAGCATAAGACCAACTTGAACTGCATAGTGAGACCCTGTCTTGAAAAGACAAACAAAACAAAACAAACTGCAAATCAATAGCCTTCCTGTACACAACTAAAAAATTCACGAGAGAGAAATTAGTGAAACAATACTTTTCATGATAGCATCCAAATAAATAACATATCTAGGAATCAATTTAAAAAGGAAGTAAAAGACTTCTACATTGAAAACTACAGTACTCTGAAAAAGGAGATTGGAGAGGATATCAGAAAATGGAAAACTATCCCTTCCTCTTGTGTAGGAAGAATCAATATAGTGAAAATGGCCATACTCCCAAAATTGTCATTCAGATTTAATGCAATTCTGATCAAAATTCCAAAAGCATATCTCACAGAATTGGAGAAAACAATCATAAAGTTCATTTGGAACCAGAAGAGACCTAGAATAGCAAAGGCAATCCTGGGCAACCAAGGCAAGCCAGGGGGTCTTACAATCCCTGATTTGAAATTGTGCTACAAAGGTACTGTGATAAAAACAGCGTAGTACTGGCAAAAAAACAGACATGAGGATCAATGGAACAGATTAGAAGTTACAGAACCAACCTCAGACACATTCAGCCACCTTATCTTTGACAAAGGTGCCAAACACCTTGATGGAAAGAAAGATAGCCTTTTCAATAAATGATGCTGGAAAAACTGGCTTTCCACATGCTGAAGATTAACACTAGGTCCATATCTTTCACTATGCACTAAACTAAAATCAAAACAGATCAAAGTCATTTTAAAATGGACTCCAATGTAAATTGAAGGTGTTAGCACACTTCATTCTTACACATCATCATTCGTATCACTATCCCTGTGGAGTTCAACACTTGTTTATGGTTCTTTTGAAAGCTAATAGTAACACACAGTGAAATGGACAAGTTTAAGTGTACCATTTGATAAATTTTGCTAAGTGCAAACACCTTTGTAGTCAGAACCGCTACTGATGCACAGAACAAGATCATGGCCCAGAAAGTGCCCTCATGCTGCTTCCAGTCAACGTCAACCACCACAGCCCCAGAGGTGACTGCTGCTCTTATGTCTTTCAACATAGATGAGTTTCATTGCTCTAAAACTTTGTATGAATAGATTGGTATGGCATCCTGGGCCGTGATAGTATTACATTGTATAAATATAACAAGATTTTTTTGGGTTTCTTTTCAAAAAACTATTCTCTTCTTGATAGATAGCAGGAATATTTCTGGTTTTGGAAATGGTTTATTATGAATAAAACTGCTGTCTGAGTAAATAATCCTGTGAATAGAGACAGTTTTATTTCCTCTTTCTGCCTTTCTGTTTTCTAACATTGTGAAATCAATGTAATTTATCATATTAACAGATTTAGGGAGAAAAACTATTCAAGCATTTCAATAGATGCAAAAGAAGCACTTGACAAAATGCAATTCCCATTATGTTAGAATCTTACAGCAAATTAAAAATAGAAGAGAGCTATCTCAATCTTGATAAAAAACATCTTAAAAAGCCCTATAATACTCAGTGGTGAAATACTGGATACTTTTCCCATAAGATCAAGTAAAAGGCACTTTTATTATTCCTGGTGTACACTTCATTGATCATGATGTATTATCATTTTTATAAATTGCTATATTTGAGTTACTAATATTTCATTGAGGAATTCTTTGTGTGTATGTCTATGAAACATAACATTGTGTATTTTTTTTAGTAATGTCCTGGTCAAGCTTTATCTCAAGCTTCTACAAACCTCATAGAATGAGTTAAGGAACAATCTCTCCCTTTCTGTTTTCTAAAATAGTTTGTGTTGACACTCATATTAGTTCTTCAGCAAATCTTAGAATTCAACAGTGAAATCAGATGGGCCTGAAGTTTCCTTCATGGAGAAATTTTTAATACTAGGTTAAATTTTTTAATACATATGTGAATAATTGTATCTATTCCATTTTATATAATTTTGGTAAGTTTTATTGTTAAGGAATTTGTACTTGCATTTAAAGTATGAGAATAATTTCCATGCCATTGTTCTCAACACTTAGTTTTTGTCCTTTTAATATCTGCAGGATCAGTAGTAGTATGCCCTCCTACTCTCATTCTTGCTATGGGCAATATGTGTTCACTATTTCATTTTAAAAAAAATTATATTTTAGGGAAATTTTAAGTTATAGCCAAATTGGGAAGACAGTACAGAGAATTCCCCAGACTCCCTCATTATCCTACATATTCTTCCTCATTGTGAATGTCTCCTCCTACTGAGGTCGGTTTGTTATAATTCAACATACACTGATGTCCATAGTTTACATTAGGACCTCCAGACTCAACACACTCTCCACATTCACTTGGACAAACGTATAATAATGACATTATACAGAGTACAATCACTGCCTCCTAAATCTTCTGTTCCACCTACTTGTCTCTTTCCCTCTCGCTCAACTCCTAGCAAACACTGATCTTTTTATTAACTCCATCATTTTGCCTTGTCCAGAATTTCTTTTTTTTTAAAGAAAAGAAACCAATAAAAATAATGATACAATATTTCAAAGCAAGATAGTAGGACAGTAATGATGATTAGTACATTGCTTATTGTTATCTTCCAAGTAGTTGCTCGGATTACAAGGTATAGGCATGGAAAATTGATCAGATGATATAAGCACAAACCTTTCTTTTCAATGAACTAATAGAAATTAGTACTATAGCTGTAGTAGTTAATATATATATATATTTTTTCCTTTACCCTTTACCTTTCATTTCAATGAACTAATAGAAGTTAGTACTATAGCTATAGTAGCTAATATATATATATATATATATTTTCTTTACCCTTTACCCTTCCTTCTTTTCTCCTCTCCCTCATCCCAGTTTCTTTTCCCTTTTGAACAGTTTCTCCCCATTTCCCAAAATCTATTATGTATTTTGGATCATATTTACTCTTTCAGCTTCTTACACTAGGAAGACAACACAATGTTTATTCATACTAGACTCATTTAATTCAGTTATGAGCACGGTCTCAGGTTGCATCCATTTACCTATAAAAGTCTCAAATTTATCCCTCTTTATAGTTGAGTAGTATTCCATTGTACAAAAGTATCACATCTTTTTTATCTGTTCCTTGATTGATGGGCATTTGGGTTGTTTCCAAGATTTAGCTATTAAAAATTGTGCTGCTATAAACATGGGTGCACATATATTGCTGTGGTATGATGATTTTAATTCTTCTGGGAAGATACCTAGAAGGGGAATTGCTGGGTCAAAGGGGACCTCTAATCCTAGTGTCTTGAGGAATCTCCACACTAATGCCCGCAGTGGTTGCACCAGTCTATGCTTCTAAAATAGTGAAGGGTCCCTTTCTCCCCACAACCCCTCCAGCATTTGTTATTGGTTGATTTCTTCATGGCAACCATTCCTTCTGGGGTGAGATGGAACAGGGGTATCTTTCCATTTTCTGATGTCCTCTTCAATCTCCTTTTTCAGAATACTGTAGTTTTCATAGTACAGGTCTTTTACCTCTTTGGTTAGGTTAATTCCTAAGCATTTAATTTTTTTTGAACGGTATTTTTCCCCTAACTTCTCTCTCACTGAGTTTGCTATTCATGTAGAAGGCTATTGATTTTTGAGTGTTGACTTCGTATCCAGCTATGCTACTGAATTTGGTTATTAAGTCTAAAAGTCTATTGTTGGAGTTTTTTGGGTCTTCTGTGTAGTGTCATGTCATCTATGAATAATGATAATTTCACTTCTTCCTTTCCTATCCTTATTCCTTTTATTCCTCTCCCTAGTCTAATTACTCTGGCAAATGTTTCCAGAACTATACTGAATAGGAGTGGTGATAATGGACATCCTTGTCTTACTTCTGATTTTAGAGTGAAAGCTTTCATTTGTCCAGAATTTCATAAAGTTGAAATCATAATTTAGTCTTTTCAGATTTATGGCTTTCACTTAGTAATATGCTGTTAAGATTCCCCTGTGGATTTTCATACTTTGGTAACTCATTTCTTCTGTGTGATGAATTATATTGCGTTGCCTGGAGTACCCTAGTTTATCCATTCATCTATTGAAAGGCATCTTTATTGCTTACACATTTTGGTAAATATGAAAACAATCTGCTGTAAACATCCATGTGCAGGTTTTTGTGTGGACCTAAACTTTCAGTTTCTTTGGGTAAGTAACACAGACTGCTAGGTTGCATGGTAAGAGCATATCTAGTTTTATAAGGACACACCAAATTGTCCTTAAAGAGGCTGTGTCATTTTACACTTTTACTTGTAATAGAAGAGTTTCTGAGTCAGGTGTCATGGCACGTGCCTGTAATTGCAACACTCACAGTGTTGGTGAACCTATGGCACATGTGCAACAGCTGGATATTTGTACCACTGAAAGCTCTAAAAGGCTTGCTATCACTGCAAGTTCTCAGACAAGAAGGCTGCAAGCTTGAGCCCAGCCTTGGCAACTTAAAGAGACCCTAAGTTTTGCCTCAAAATAAAAACAAATGCAAATATGAAAAGAACAAGCAAATGAAAAGGGCTGCAGATGTAGGTCTATGCTTGCCAGACAGGTACTTGTGCCACTGAGCTATATCCACAGCTCCATATGTAGCTCTATGCAAAGGCTTCGAGTTCAATCACCAGTACTGGGGGGAAGGTTCTGGTTGTTCCATACCTTCACCAGCATTTGTTGTTGTCAATATTCTGAATTTTGGCCATTGTAGCAGATGTAGTATATCATTGTTTTAATTTGTTTTTCTCCAATAACATGATGTGGAACATATTTTCATATGTTTATTTTCCATCTGTGTATCTCTTGGTGAGGTGTCTGTTAAAGTCTTCTGAAAAGGCCTTTTGAAAACTATGTTGCTGTCTTATTATTAAGTTTTTAAGATTTCTTTGTCTATTTTGGTAACAATCATTAGATATGTTTTAAAGAAGTGTTTTTTGTAGCTATTCATCTGTTGATGGGCATTTGGGCTGGATAAACACATGATTTTTTGAAAATAAAATGAAGTACTACTCAGCCATAAAGAAGCATAAGCATTCACAGGTAATGGATGCACTTTGAGACTATAATACTTTTAGGTGTAATAACTCAGACACACATGTTCAAGTATTACATATTTTTCTGGTATGAGAAACCAAAAGTATAAAAAAGAATCAAAATGTATAATAAATATTGTGAAATAGGAAGAAAATGTTCAAATGGGAAAGAGAAGTAGGAAGATGGGAAGGGAGGAAAGGAAAAGTGAAAAAAGAGAGTAAAAGGAAAAAATGGAAACAGCTTTTATAAATAAGAAGGGGAAGAGGGGTTGAAGAGGGGAGAGAGGGATGGGAAAAAGAGAAAAATCAAGATATGTATAGCTACAGATTCCCTATGATGAATGTTATGATTATGTATATCTAAAATGTACCAATAAAATTAATTTTAAAAAAGAAGTGTTTTGGGAAAGATTCTGGCGTGTTTTTTTCTTTCTCTTGATATTGCTTTTTGCAGAGCAGACTTTTTAGTTTGAGTGAAGTCTGGCTTATCAGTGATTTGTTTCACAGGCGGTGCCTTTGTGGTTATATCTAAAAAGCCATCGTTATATCCAAGGGCATGTAGGCTTTCTCTTGTATTATCTTTTAGAAATTTTATATTATGCATTTTGCACTAAGGACTATAATCCAACTGAGTTAATTTTTGGAAGGACATAAGGTAAGATTCTTTCTTTTGCATGTGAACATCCTGTATTATTTATTGAAAAAACTGTCTTTGCTTCATTGTGCGGCCTTTGCTCCTTTGTCAAAGATAAATTGACGATATTTATATGGTCTATTTCCAGGCTCTCTGTTCTGTTTCACTGGTGCATTTGTCTAGCCTTTCACCTAGACCCATGATGGTGAAACTTTTAGAGCTTTCAATGATGTAAACAGCCCACTGTGGCATGGTGCCTTAGGTCCACCACCACTGACCTAGACCATACCACCTCAGTGACTGTAGGTTTACAGTGAATCTTTTTTTTTTTTTTTTTTTTTGGTTTTTCTCCAGTACCAGGAACCGAACTCACGACCTTGCACTTGCCAGGCAGGCGCTTTTGCCGCTGAGCTAAATCCCCAGCCCCTACAGTGAATCTTGACTTCAAGTAGTGCATGTAGCAGATGATGTGGTCATCAACGTAGAAAATCTAAAGGAAGCAAAAAAAATTTGTTCTACTTCTGTATTGTGCTAGGTATCCTGGTTTCCTCCCTCTTCATACAGGCTTTAGAATCTATAAAATGTGCTTGAACTTTGACTGGAGTTGCAGTACATCTCTAAATAAATTTGAAAGAATTGACTTCTTAACAGTGTTGACTCTTCCTATATGCATGTCACTTATTTAGCTCTTCTTTGATTTCCTTCATTAGCATTTTGGGGTTTTCCTATATGAATCTTGTTTCTAGTTTGTTAGATTTACACCTAAATATTTACTTTTTTGGAGGTGCTTATGTTAACAGTATTATGCTTTAAATTTCAAATTCCATTTATTCATTGCTAGTCTATAGAAAAGTGATCAGGGGCTGGGTTATAGCACAGTGGTTGAGTGTTTGCTTAATATGTATAAGGCCTGGAGTTTGTTCCCAGAACTATCCAAAAAAGTGATTGATTTTTGCCTATTAACTTTGTATTCTGCAACCTTACTTTAATTACATATTAATTCTGTCAGTTTTTCTTCTGATCCTTTTAGATTTTCTACATACATAGTTATGCCATCTGCCAACATAGTTATACCTTTTATTTCCTTTTGTTGTTTTAGTGCATTAGTCAGAATGTTGAGTACCATGTTAAACAATATTAGTGAATGTTTTTAGTTTCTCATCACTGAATATAATATTAGATGTAGGTATGTTGAGTTGAGGAAGTTTCCTTTTATTTCCAGTGTTATGGCTTGTATCTAGTGGTCCCTTCTAAGCCTCAAACCTTCATAGGTGGGAGTTTTCAGTGGTGACTGGATCTAGAATATGTGAATGTGGATTAAGGGTATGTCATAACTACACAGCCCACTGATGGGCTTAGCATAGTTCTGGGAGTAGATAATAAGAAGACCCACCCTGGGCGTGGGTGGCACCACCTAAAAGGCTTGTTGCCTGGATGGGATAAAAGGGAAAGGGAGGGTTGCTGCTTTTGATGCTTGCTGCTTGCTGCCTTCTACCTGCCATGCCATGAACCGTTTCTTCCCTGCAATGACCCTCTGCCATGAACACAGCCTTAGAACCAGCTGACTATGGACTGAAACCTCTACAAACTGTGAGTTGCAATAAAACTTTCCTCCTTTCACTTGTGGGTTTAGGGTATTTTGTCTCAGCAACAAGAAAAGTCAATCAGACACTTAGTTTTCTGACAGTTTTTATTATGAACAGGTGCAACAAATACTTTTTATGCATCCATTTGTATGATTATGTGATTTTTCTCTTTTAGCCTATTGATACAGATTACATTAATTGATTATGAATGTTTAACCAACAGTGCTTGCCTAGGATAAATCTCACTTGGTTGTGGTGTGTAATTCTTTTTATACATTGTTGTATTCAATTTGCCAAGAGATATTGGACTGTAGTTTTCTTTTCTTGTAGAGTTTTTATGTTTTGGTATTGGGTTAGTACTGGCTTTATAGAATTAGTTAGGAAGTAGCCCTGCTTTTTGTCCTCTGAAAGAAATTGTAAAGAATTTTTAAATGTTTGGCAGACATTTGGGTAGACACCAGTGAGTTTATCTGGGTCTGGTGCTTTCTTCTTTGGAAGGTTATTCATTATTCATTCAATTTCTCTAAATATGGGCCTACTTAAATGACCTATTCTTCCTTTGTGAGTTTTGGCAACTTGTGTCTTTCAAGAAAGTGGTACACTTCATGTAAGCTATTCAATTTGGGAGGAGGAGTCATTCACAGTGTTTCTTTATAAACTTTTCAATGCTTATGGGATCTGTAGTGATGTTCTCTTCCATCTGTTTCCAGTGTCCAAGTGAGCTCCATCTGTATTTACTCTGTATTTACCTGCCTGTCTCCCATATCTTGAGGGCAATGGTTTGTCCTATGTCTTCACCTCTCTCCCAGATTGTAGAAGAGTTATTGACTTTTTAATTTGTTCAGTGTTTTTCTTACTGTTAGGATGGGGTGGTGACTTCTAAGCTCCTTATAGATAGAGATGGAGACCCAGAGTCTGTTCTCTATTTTTTTCTTGTTGGAAGTAGAGACTTATTGATTTTGTGATTGTTTTCTAAGCCATCAAATTTGGATTTTTAAATTTTATATTTGTTTACTCACTTTTCCTGTTTGTTACTTTCTTCTTTACTTCCTTCTTCAATTTTTTTTACCTTCCTTCTTTATTTTTTAAAAAGGCTCCTATGCAAGAATCTTCAATCACTGACTTTGTGAGACTCCCTTTCCTAAAGATGATCATAACACTGTCTTTCACACCACCTTCTCTTCCTGAGCTTTACTATGCTCCACTAAGAGTAAAGGCTAACTTCTTTCCCCTTGAATTCAGGGATGGGGGCAGCTCATGCTTCACTTGCAACCAGTGTAATACAGTGGAAGAAATGCTGTGTGATTTTCCAGATATGTTATAAAGAGATATGCAGCTTTTCCCTTCTCAACTGTAAGTTTTGTGCTTGGAACCTTTTGGGAAGACTTAGGTTCCAAGCATGAAATACCCTAAACCCAACGTGCTTTGAGAAAGCAGGTTATATGGAGGGACACATCCAGGTGTTTTAAGGTAAAGTTCTAGATTTTGAGTCCTCTCAGTCTGGTGCCCAGCATATAAATGAGCAAATGCTTAAATGAACAAACACTAGTCCAAGCCATTGACATGTCTCCAAGCTACCTTACCCTCTGCCCTTCCAATTTCTACAAGTCACAGCATTCCCAACTCAGCAGCTTGCGTGGTTCTTTCTCAGGTCTGTCCTCTAGCAAAACACTGTATAACACCAAAACCCATCCAGGGCAGCCCATCCCTCCAGTGCAGCTCTCTTCTAATTTCTTCTTGCCCTATTGACTCTAGTGTCTTTAAGTGCATTGGTCTGATAGAAGGTCCTCACCCATTACCAAAAGAGAAGTTCACTGTATGAATTTTGAACCCGTGGGATTTTAATGTATACTATGTTAACAGAGAGTTAGTCTGTTTAATATACACACTTAGTATTTTATTGACCTTGTTTAGGAATTCTTTCCATTTGTGAAAATATTACAAGTCTCACTTCTGGAAGGCGCTGATGTTCCCCCAGCCCAGGACTCCTCCAGCTCCCATGCTGAAGCGAACCTGAGCTCAATTTCTGCTGCTTCTCGCCCTTGGAGTTCACACTGTTGGCCCTTAAGCCCCATCCTAGGTAAGAGCCCTTGGAAGCTTCAGCAGAATTATCTTCTCTCTGTGTATAATTTTAGGAGAGGAGATGAAGCCCCGTAAACCCAACAAATAAACAGAGAAGGAAAAGAGAAAAGTGAAGCCTTCTCAGCTTCAAGAATAGGAAAGAAATAAACTATCTTCCAGGAAGAGATCTTTAAATCCACAGGCTAGAAGGGGCTGGGCAGTCAGGAAAGGCCCTCTCTCTGGCTGTGGCTTCTACACCAGGAGTGCATTTATCTCTGCTCTTGCCCCTGTCCATGCTGCACTGAGCCTGTTTGAGCAACACAGGTGCTATTGACTCCTCTGCATTGTTTTGTTTTTAGAAAGTTTTTGCCAGGGAGGGAACATTATGTCCAGCTCTTCTCCAGGAGGTGGGGGACAGAGGTGGCTTTGTGAGAGACAAAAAGTGAGACTCTCCTCTAAAGTCAGTTGGAGCTTGTTGTTATAATTTATAAATGTGCAATTCTGTTTAGAACTTGAAATGGGAATAATGGCTAAACAGGCCCACAAATGAGAGTTGAACCATGCACAGCTGAAAAGGGACCCAAGATAAAAACGGAGAAGTAATGAGGCAGACAGAGGACCAGAGCTTCTGATTAAAGTCAGACCTGATCAGCTGTGGAGGTTAGCAGCAAAAATCAAGGAACTCTGCTCTCATGGGGAGCTCTGCAGTGAGGGGTGTGTGTGTGTATGTGTGTGTGTGTGTGTGCGTTTAAAAGGCAGAGTAGGTGTGGAAGATGTGTAATATGATAGAGAAGATGAAATACAGAGAGTAGGAGACAGCTGGGAATCGTCCCACTTTTTCTTTTCCATCTATATATCCCCACCTCCTTTAAAAATATTAAAAATGTGGATCTAACTTATAGTATATTGCAAATACAGGGTTGGGTTCACGCTGCTGTACCACTTGCTATGTAGCTTTGTTTTTCTAATCTGAAGAATGGGGACATGATATGCAAAGCTGAAGGAATCTTGTGACAACTGAGTGAGAGAAAGTATCAGTAAAAAAGTACCCCCATATGTACCTGGTGACAGTAGCTGACGAAGCTGGGTTAGTTTACTATCCTTTCACCCCTGTCCTCCTCAGCTAGTGCAGTTTCCTTTCCCCATAATTCAAGCCTTATTTGGGTTTGTTGTTATGATTCTAATATTTGTGGCACACAGAATTACAGACTCAGATAATCTTAGATGTGGAAGCATCATGGAATTTAAGGGACTTGGCCACCACCTTTCAATTTGTTTTTGCTTTTTGTGATACTGAGGTTTGAACCTAGGATCTTCACACTAGCACATCACCAGCAACCCTGTCTATAATTTTGTTTTGTTTTGATACAGGAATTAGCTAAATTGCACGGGCTGGGCTTAAACTTGCAATCCTCCTGCCTCAGTCCCTCAGAATGCTGGGATAACAGACATGCATCATCATGCCAACAACATGCCTTTTATATAGCATTACAGATGACAGATGTCTTTTCCCCAAAGTGGGCTTCCATGCCAGTCAGACTGTGGTTCAACCGTTGTGTGTATTTGTTCGGGAGCCATGATGACTTGTGATGTATTTGTCATTGTTTGAATAAAGGAAATAATAGCTTCCTCCTTGTTAGAAGCAGCCATCTTTTCCTGGTGATTCGGGGAAAGGTTTCATCTTTCAATTTGTCATTAATAAGTATTTATTTAAAAGCTTCTACATACCTACCACTGTACTGAGCCTTGATCTAGTGCAATTATTGACCCTGATTGTGATGTTTGTGGAGTTGACAACTTAGTAGGGGGAAAACCATTGTAAGCAAAATATCCCACAGATAGCTAGTTGGTTAGAACAGTGCTGAGTGGTAAGAAGGAAAATTGAAGGGCTCAGGAAGGGAGTACGATGGCCAACTTGGGGGCTAAGGAAGGGAGCCCCAGAGAAGTGGCTTGAGGTTGAGATCTGAAGAGTGAACAGGAATTGGCTGAGGGAAGAGTGGGAAGAAAGGGGGAGACACACCTCTGGGGGGCTGAGAGGAGTCAGTGCAGACATGGGGGGGTGTAGGGGTTGAGGGGCGTGCGTGGTGGTGACTGGGAGGCACTGAAAGGGGAAGCTCTGCAGAAGCTGAAGAGGAGAATTAGGCAGCGGCCAGATCATTCTGTGGAAGCACATCAAGAGATTTGACAGCACAAAACAAGAACAACTTACACAACTGGCCTTGCTCTGGTCTTCTGGGTGGGTCTCTGCTGCACTCCATGGCTGAGGTCCTATGTAGGGTAAACACGAAAGCTGGCAGAGGGCCTGAAGCTCACATTTTAAAGAAGTTAAAAATCAAGAAGTCATTTCTTTCCAAGAAAGCTAATGAAGTGGCAAAGACGGAATGTGAGGGCTCTTGGAATGTCTTTCTAGTTGGGAACTGGCCAGAGTGGAATATTGACCACAAATTGTACAGATTTTTATTTTCCTTAAAAATAATATACTTAACTTACTTTTGAGAATGGTCTCAAAGATGCCTCTTTAGAACCTCCGTGTGCAGTTCATGTTAACTGCAGGGAATCTTGCACAGAAACCCGTAAATAAGCAACTACGGAATTAAATTAGCCTCCAGCTATCTTAAGCAAATATGCTACAAGGGAAACGGTGTTATCTAACTGGCCAGTTGATGCTCGGCTTTTTTCAGATTCAAGAAAGAATTTAAATGGCATCCCTGCATGTTACTCTCATTTTAAATCCTCTGGAGCAGATAAACATTATCATGAAACTGGCCAAGGATGAAATTTAAATAAGTAGTGATTGGAAAGGATGACAGTAAGAGTTTCCACCCCACAAAAACAGACAAATTAGCTTAATTAACTGCAAAATTTGGAGGACAAAGATAGGGGGGAATTGTTTATGTTGATGTGTAAGGCATACTCTATATTTTTATAAACACATGTATTAGGGGAAAGGAATTTACCAACATAATCGCCCTTTAAAATGCCCCTCAAAGAGCCATAAAATAGATTATTCTCCTTGTAAGTTGCTATCCTTTTATATAGCATTACAGAAGACGGATCTCTTTTCCCCAAAGTGGGCTTCCATGCCTGTCAGACTGTTGTTCAACCGTTGTGTGTATTTGTTTGGGAGCCATGATGACTTGTGATGTATTTGTCATTGTTTGAATAAAGGAAATAAAAGCTTCCTCCTTGTTAGAAGCAGCCATCTTTTCCTGGTGATTAGGGGAAAATTACTTTAAGTAGCTTGTGAGTGTATCACAGAGTAATGGAAAGCCATAACATTGGCCCAGTAGTTAATTAGCGGCCTATGTTCAACACAACATGGATAGCTACCTTCTACACCCTCCCATTGTGAAGCAGGGTGTTCTTTAAGTAGTTCTGTTAATCATGCACACTCATGTGGATTCCAGTTTGCTTTTCTGTTATTCTAGTTTGCGATAGTTAACAGGTTATGTCGACTTGAGTAAGAAACACCCCACCAAATTGGATCACCGTAGTCATGGGTGTGGTTGAGGGGATTTACTGAAGATCTGCTAGGATTTACTGGGTGTGAGTGACAGCCTCCAAGGGGCTTGCCTCCTGTGTGGTATAAAAGGGAAACGAAGAAAGAAGGCTGATTCTGTTTTTTTGGAAGAGCTGCAGTCTTCACCTTCACCTTGGACATTGTCTCCTGGCCTCCAGCACAGACCCTTCAACCTGCCTTGGCAGACCCTTCAGCCTCTTGAAATGGCGTCGCGCAGGTCACTGCAGTGGGTGTCAGGGCTTCGACTGGATCCTCAGATCTCCAGCACACAGACAGCCTTGTGCATCTGCCTCTGCAGGCGGGCAGCCACGGAAGCCAATCTTATAAATTCTTATATATTTGTATATCTTGCATTAAATCTGCTTCTGGTATCCAAATCTGTCTTTGTTACTTTTCTCATTGCTGTGACAAAATATCCAACACTCAAAGTTAAAGGAGGAAAGGTTTCTTTAGCTCACAGTTGTAGAGGTTTCAGCCCGTAGTCTGCTTGCTCCAAGGCAGGGGGGATGGCAGAGGGGCATTGAAGGGAGAAATAGCCTATGGCAAGCAGGCAGCAGGCAGTGAAGCAGGAGGTAGTGAAGCAGCAGGACTAGCAAGCCTGCCTCTTTTGTTTATTCCATTCAGGCAATCCAGCTACCTTTGAAACTTCCTATCTATGATCACAGGAGGCTTTGAGGGAACATCTGGATACAAGCTCTAACATGGCTGCAAGAGGATGAGGATCATTTGGATGTAGTAAATTTGAGATCAGTGTACTTTATATCTGAAAACTAGAAAAATATTCTGGATGTGCCATGATCCAATGTAGTTTGTAGAAAAGATATATTGATTTTGTCTGTCCAGAAATCCCAACTCCTCTTTAAAAAAATTCTCTCTTCCTCTACCTTCCTTCTACAAACCTACACTTTCTCCCTCTTCCCCTCCCTGTACCACTCACTTACCACTCT
This sequence comes from Chinchilla lanigera, assembly GCF_000276665.1. Taxonomy (NCBI): domain Eukaryota; kingdom Metazoa; phylum Chordata; class Mammalia; order Rodentia; family Chinchillidae; genus Chinchilla; species Chinchilla lanigera. Next base: position 11,085,124 of record NW_004955434.1, read on the forward strand.
ATGTGGAACTCTTGGAGCTGTCAATCACAATGTACCCTGGCTATGACTGTAATTTAGCCCCTGACAATCATAATATCAATTTCTCTAGATGTCATGACTAGTCGATAGTTAGGTCCATGATCCAAGCAAGGTCCATCAGAATTCATTTCTAGGTGTGGGATACAGACATTTGGAAAGGGAGTGCTTTTGTGCCGAAGAAGACAAACAGAAGTGACATAGGGCTAATCTACTATCATTTTGTTTGTTTTGTAACCTGTAAGCTGAGATGAGACAGACAACTATTTTGGCATAGTGGAATCCCAAATTTCCATCTTGGGGTCTCTCATTCTTTTAGTCCCCTCTCCCTTCCTTCCTCCCTCCCTTCTTCCCAATAATCATTATAGAGGATTTATGGTGTTTCAGATACTTTTATTTTGTCTCTTTGAAACAGAGTCTTGCTATGCAGTCCAGGCTGGCCTTGAGCTCACTTTGTAGCCCAGGCTTGTCTCAAACTCACAATGATCCTCCTGCCTCAGCCTCCCGAGTGCTGGGATTAAAGGTGTGTGCCACCACTCCCAGCTTCAGATACTTTTCTAGGTGAGGGGAATTACAGTGAACAAGACAGACAAAGTTCTTGTTTTCTTGGTCCTTACATATTAGAGAGAGGAAAATGACAAATATTAAGACAATAAGTAATTGCAATAACTGCAAACAGTAATAGGTGCTATGAAAGTTTGTAGGTTTCTTGTTGCTGTTACCAAATATTTGAGACAAACAGTGTAAGGGGAAATATTTTTTTGCCTCATGATGTCAGGGTTTCAGTCCATGGTCAGCTCGCCCCACCATGGACCCATCACTGTGGAAGAGCCAGGCAGAGGAAACCTGCTTATGTCATGGTAGCCAGAACGCAGAAAGGTAATGAAGGCCAGAGCTGAAGGGGCTGGGGATCCAGATGTAGCCCCCATAGTTATGTTCCCATGATCTCTTCAAGGCCCCAGCTTCTGTTTCCGTCACTTTCCATGAATGTCATTAAATTGTGATCTCATCAGTAGTTAATCCGCAGAGGAAGTTAGAGACTGCATGAACTGATCACTTCTCTAAACTCCAGCTGAACATTGCCACATTGGGGATCAAGCTCTCCATGCACGAGTCTTTGAGGGTACACTTCGTGCTTAAATTATAACAGAAGGAAACGGAAGGGAGAGTGGTGTGGTAAAACCTGACTCAGGGTGGTAGCTAATGTAGCTGGAGTGCTCCAGAGAAGTTTCTTTGAGTGATAATTGAGTTGATGTCTGAAAGGGAGAGAACTAACCTGGTGGAACCTGGAGGGTGCGAGCCCAGAAGGAGGTACAGCCAGAACACAAGCCCTCAGGAGGAAAAGCTTAGGGCGTTAAAAACAGGAAGTGGAAGTGATGGCAGAAAGCAGTGAAAGAAGGGAGGAGAAAAAAAGAGATAAACCCAGAGCATAGATAAGCCTTAGTTATATTACTGGCCGGGAAGGGAGATTTTATACTAAGGCTTTTACAGGAAAGAAGATGGCTCTATTAAATTTAAATTTAAAAAGGACAATTTTGTTTACTATATGGAGTAATTATAGGGAAGAAAGGGTAAAAGCCAGGAAGCCAGTTCATGATTTTGCTCTTGTATTAATTAGGTTAATTGTAATTATAACAAAGCAAATAAGAATATGACTATATAATTTTTATTACACAAAGACAGCTGGGAGGATTCTCCAGTCTAACAAATAGCATTCAGGACCCGAACTCTTTCCATCTTTAGCGTGTTATGTTCAGCATATTGACTTATTTTTATGCCTCTCTCTTCTCGTTTACAAGATGGCCACCTCAGTTCTCAGAATCTCATGTGGAAACACAATGTTTGAATGATAAAGGGACTGTCCTCCAGGGATCTTCTTCTACTGTCAGGGAAAACACTTTCCAAAGCCTCTTTCCATTCCAGTGACCCAGCTGGGTCATCTCGCGGGGGAGAGTTTCGTTACCATAGTTATGTTAGACCTATAGTGTTTCACTTCCTCCTATGAGCGCTTGAAGCGGGGAATACCCCGGATGAAATCAGGACTTGCCAGTTAGGATGGTGGAAAACAGCTCTTTCTGCCATTATGGGTTTAAATACCATCAATAACCTGGATAACTTAAGTGAAAACCTTTACAGATTCTCTTCATCTGGTCTTTGTTCATATTAAACTCTGTCTTTGCTAAGAGGAGAGACCTTGTGCAATACTATTTTTAGTATCTTCATCACAGTTTGGAGGAAACCCTTATGTTGGACCTTCCTGAATTGTCATTTAACAACTCTTCTTGTCCGGTGAGCCCCCTCTTTTTGATCATCATTCGGTGAACTGGGGCCAAACACGGTGACTGGCAAGTCCAGGTGACATTTTGGTCTAGGGCTGCTCTTTTGATTCCAATCATTACTCTCCTGGTCCATTAGCACTATTTTCTTCCGATTGTCTGAGTGTTGGTTATTTTGGTCCAGGTTCTGGCTCAGCAGTTTGATTCTGAAGTATTTTCCTCCTAGCTATCTTCACTGCTGCACCTGATCCTTGTCACCACTTTTATCTTCTGTTTAGCTGAAATAGGACAGTTTCTTAGGGAATTCTCAGACAATAGTCCTGGATTCCTTTCTAGAGTCAGATTTCTGCTTCTATCTTATGCGTGATCTTACTGTCCTCCATGCAGAGCCCACACAGGCATTTCTTACTGCAGTTAGTCTGAGTGTGATTTCTGTCACTTGCCACCAATATTCCTCGCTAAATATATTTACCTTATATTGACTGTGTTCTAGATAAGGATAGGAAGATAGAAATAGATCAGCAGGGCTTAAAAAGGAAAATTGTCTTGTCCTATTTAATCAGCTGAGTCAGGGACAGTGCTGGGTAGAATTTTCTTCATTTTTGGTTTAGTGATCTTTCCACATCCTTAAAGCTTATAAAATTTCTTTCTCTAACTAGCCTGTCTTTATTTTAAAAAAAATCCAAGTCAGTGTTGCCAGCCTCTTAGAAGGAGATCAGGCAAGGGCAATGTCCTCTTTCATACATCACTCCTGAAAATCTGGAGTAGTCTTTACCAAGTCTCCCCATCAGCAATTCCTTTTAACTGGACACAGTATATTCGCTTTCTTGTTGTTGGGAAAAAGCCCTTAATACCCCCAACTTAAAGGAGGACAGGTTTAATTTGGCTCTATGGTTGTCAGCTGGTCAAAGGCAGGAACACTGTAGCAATGGGATGTGGTGGAGCAAAGCTGCTCAGGTCCTGGCAGCTGGGAAGTAGAGCACAACAGTGCCAAGCAGGATGGAACCAGGGACCAGATATAGTACCCAAGGTCATGCCTCCATGTGTCATTCAGATACCCAGAAGTGCACTTTACCGCTCCCCTGGGAGTCTCTCAAGTCAATCAAATTGACAGTCTAGGTTAACTGTCACACTGAGTCTGTCTTTATGCACTAATCAGGTAAGTAATTACCAAGTTGGAAAATTCGAGAGGAAATTACAACATCATTGTGCATTTCATTTCTCCACAAGTAGCTACATTTACAATATCCCTAAAGGAGGCAAAATCTAACAGTCATTAGGGAGGACAGAGAAAGGACATACAACAACTCATTATCATGATGGCTTTAATTTGTCCTATTAGCTGATAAATGGATAACTAAAAGTGAGAAGTAAATACACTACAGACTCAGTACCTTTTTAGAAGGCTTATGGTTGAGTGAGATGCAGTTCAAGACAAGACGGCAGACTCTCTGGGTTAGAAGGAGTCTTCAAGTTTGTCTCATTGTCTAAGACTTTATAAACTAGAAATGCTTAACCTAGGGTAAAGGCTTTAGGGAGTTTTCAGACAACCCAAATAACATGCTAACTTTATATGTCTCAACAATTTTTTTGGCAAAGAGGGTTAATGGGTTTCATTAGATTCTCATTATCTGCCTGTGACTAAAAATAATTGAAATTGTTGAGGTCCAACTTCACCCAGTCCTATGTGTGAAGCCTTATAGGGTCAGAGCCTGGTGTATAAAGATGCCAGTACTGAGAACCCTCCCACCTTCCCTCTCCCACCTATTTTGTCTCTTCCTTCCCGTGAAAGCAGCCAGTTCAGTGCCAGCTTCCCAAGTTGGAGTAGGCAGACCCTTGAAGTTATGTGATGGATACTGGAGGGTCTGGGATAAACATGGATCAAGTTTCTCCAGTGACATTTTCACCAGAAGACTTTGATACAAATTTAATATTAAGAAAAAGATACTCATATGAAAACATAGAAGAGGCATGTACTACATGAATTTGAAAGCTGAAATATGTGGCTTATGCTCAATAGCTCCTGTGGGCTCTGCCCATTCCCCTCAATAAACAGCTTCATTCTTGCTGTGGGGTGTTGAGGGTACACGGGGATTCAGAGGGATTGTTCCAGAGGCACCAGGAGGTTAAAGAGAGTGCAGCTCCTGAGTTCAAAGCCCGGTCCCACCTCTTACTAGCTTGATGTCCTTGGGAAAGTAGCTTTAGCTTTGGGAACCATCCTTTCCTGAGTTATAAAATAAGGATAATAAAACCTTCCTCACGTAAATGATCTGGGTTTCAAAGGAAGGAGGGGACTTTGGACGACAGTAGGCCTGAGCTAAGTGGTATTTCTCTGTCACTTACATGATGAGTTGAATTGTATCTCTAGGAAACTCACTGTCCTTAGTCCTGTCTTCTGGGCTGTTTGGGTAAGTGTGTTTATTCCCATCTCCATCCCACAATCCTTTAGTTATTGTTTTAAAAACTGTGGTAAATATAAATGATATTTAATAATGCATATAGTTTTAATCATTTAATGATATGCAATTTGACCTGGGTCTGGTGGCACATGCCTGTAATTCCAGCACTTGGGAGGCTGAAGCAGGAAAATCACCAGCCTAGACTAAAGAATGAGTTCAAGGCCACCCTGAACAAAATAGCAAGACCATGTCTCAGAAAACAAAACAAAACAAAACAAAATCCTGGATGCTTTTAATGTATTTACAGTTCTATTCAACCTTCACCACCGTCTAGTCATTGACACTCTGTTCTCATTACATAACTACTGCCCGTCCCCTCTGCCCTTGGCCTTAACACCCAGTCATCTGCTTTCTGTCTCTGGACTGGCCTATTCAGATATTTCATAGAAATGGAATCATGCAATGTGCAGCCTTTTGTGTCTGGCCTCTGCTTTCCCCAGGCTCTGAGCAATGAAGGGACCAGGGAAAGTGTAGACCAAAGAAAGGCTGGTGCACTAGGGGACCGAGAAGGGCAAGGATGAACATATTTCACTCACAGTTTGGCCCCAGGACCCCATAGTCCCACACCTGGCAGTCAAAATCCAGCCATGTTGCTGCAGGCCACAAGGCCTGGCACCGGCTTCGACATCACTCATCTGAACGACGAGTCTGCGGACTTGGCACTGTTGGATCCAAGGTCAGCTTGGGCAGCAGGTGCTCGGGAAGCAATCGTTCAAGCTGGCAGAGTCCAGCTGGATAGCGTGCGCTGTTTATCCTCGTATGGCACAACAGAGCCTCGTTACAGGACAGCACTTGGCCAGACATTCACAGGAAAGGCAAACCAGACTGGCCTGGCCGTGGCCTTTGGAAAGGCAGAGGGGCTGCTAATGTGCACAGCCAGTGAGCTGCATGGGTAATTAAATCACTCCCAAGGAAAACCTTGTTTGAGCACTAAAGGTCATGGCTATGATTTGTCTGTGATTCTTTGTCAATATGTTTTTCTAACCAAGTACCACATAAAGAGTTCATTATATGGTCTCCAGCACTGCCTGCATGCCCAGGCATGGGAACGGAAACATTTGTGGGCAGCCCCTGTTAAATGCACCATTTAACACTGCACAATCGCTCTCCATCCTCAAGTCTGCCTTTTGTTTACCCAAGTCCTAATTCATGTGGGGGGAATTAGTATAACTAGAAGTTTAGGGTCTCATAAAAGGCTTTAACTAGTTTCACAAAGATATTCACAGATGGCTGCCCTGTAAACACTGGAAAGGCCCAGAGCTGGTGAGAAGTGGGGAGAATGGAGCCCTAAATTGCATTTGTGTTTTGCTTTAATGGTTCCAAGTTGGTTACAGTAAATCACTGGGTGAGGTGCAAGGAATTCTGCTTTTCCCCTGGGTCTTCTCCTGTCCTTTCTTGCACAGAAGCCCTGTGGAAAATGCTGCATCGAGCTCTGACTTAGGGATTCACGGTTGCAGGCATTTCTACTGGGCTTGCTGGAAACCAGGCAGTGTAGAGCAGCTTCAGCATTTGGGTCCCTCCCTGGCAGGAGACATGCCCTGGGATTAAGGCAACCAGGGCCCCCAGGAACAGCAGGGACTGTTAGATGCTAAGGGAACCGTGCAAGAGAAGAGTCTCTCAAAGCTGATGGAAACTCGAACTCAAACCCCATCTCCTCCGTGGAGCCCTACCTAATTTAGGAGCTTTGTTCTTCTGTCAGGTAAGGTTAGGCCAGGGCAGGTACAGCTTGCCCTGCTGTACCTGCCCCACTTTTTTATTATATCAGGGACCTAGGCCCTTTTAATCTTTCTGTGTTTGCACTGTGTGTGTGTGTGTGTGTGTGTGTGTGTATGTGTTTTAAGCAATATGAAAATAAATACAGCACCTTTAATCTCTCTCATAGATGAAAGAAATCTGGAGGCAACCTGTCCAGTTTGGTGACTCCTTGGCCTCATCAGGGACCATATCTTTTCTTAATTATTATTTTCCTTTGCCAACAGTGGGGTCTAAAATGGCTGTCTCAGCCATCAGATCTGAGTTCCAGGCTGGACAATGGAAGGAGAAAGGGACACCGGATCTTGCACAGGAAGCTCGTGAGGGGCTCCATATTCATTGACAGAGCTTTCTTCCATGGCTACACTTAGCAGAGAGAGAAACTAGTAAGGGGCTTGGAGCTGGACACACTATTGTATCCAACAATAGTACTCTTTGCTGAGTTTCTATTTCAACCTTGCAGTTGCTCCCACTGGCTTGCCACACGTTTCTAGATGTGTCTGAATCGTAAGGAGTGAGCTGTAGGCATGACCATGATTCTAGCTGTAGCACAATGTGTGGATCTTAGTGCTTGACCCAAAGGAAACACAAGAACAGCATTTGTTTCCTTTTTCTTCTCTTTTTAATATACAAAGCCCTGACGTTGCATTCAAGGTCCACTTTTTGTATTAATGGCACATTATTTTAAGCAAGTGTTTATGATAACAACTCTTCTCTAGAATAGTTCTCCCTCCTGGAAAGGGTATTTGAAGACTCTTTTGTTTATCTCTGCATCTTGAGTTTTGAGGTAAAAAGGAGGAGAATCACAGAGCGCATTTACTCTTAATGGACCCATGGCCAGAGATTACACTGAAGGAAGGGCAGAGGAAGCCCAGGGTTCCATGATCAGGAAGATAAGATTGAAGAGCAACAGTTGAGATCAAACTAGGATGAAGGGGTAACTTTATTGATTGATCCTAAAATGCGTATAGAAGAAGGAGCCTACAGTTTCAAGCTAGGGTGCTAGACTCAAATCTTATCGAGTCATGCATGTGATCTTTTACCCTCAGTTTCCTCATATGTGCAAAAAAGTTACTATTATTTTTCTTTTGGAAGCAGCCCATGAGGCTGGGCTCTCCTGGGTCAGGGGTATGGAAGTTTCATAATGAATTCATATGGGCTCACTGACAGGTTAGGAGACTGCTGAGAGGAGGTGTGTGAAGGAAAATTTCTGAGTTGAATTTAGGAAATGAAGCATAAAAGCTGAGAGCCAGCAAGAAAAATAGCATATAGAGCAGAAGAGGGTAGATTATAGAGGAAATAGGAGAAATAAGTGTGGTAGCCAGAACTCAAAGTACTCAGGCATCAAACAGGCTGCATAAGAACTCATCCAATGCAGTGTCCTATCTGCCCCACAGCCATCTTGTATCTGAATTTTCTGGACCGAGGAGAAGTTCTTGAAAGGATTGAAGCTCCCAGGATAGAGCTACATGTTGCTCAGCACTTTTATAGTTAGGATTTTAAACAGCTGCTTCAAATGCAAAAGTCACTGGGCTCTTTACCCAAATTTCACTAACTCTTCCACACTGTGGACAAACCAGTTCTTCATGTTCTTGAGTTCTATTTGATCAATGACATGTGCAATAGAGATGAAGGAGTAGGAGGGTAGAAGAGAAGATTTTATGCAAGAAACAAGTCCAAGCCTCTCAGATGATTGACATTTATCCCATCACTGGGAAGATGGAGGACAGGGCTTCTGAATGAAACCTGGTTCAATGTTCCTGGCTGAGCTGAACTGCAACCAGCTGGGCCAGAGGGAATTTCTTGGTATGATGAGAAAACCTGAGGGCAGTGTGTTTCAGATAGAATGAAAAGGGATTTTGTTTGCTTCTTTCTTGTATGTTTGTGACTCTATGAAGAAATAGAATCAGGAAATGCTTTGGCAGTTAGACATTTCTATAATTCTACCTGAACTCAAAATAATTTATTAGGATCTATTTACAACAGGGAGAGTCGTAGTTTATTTTTCCTGTTAGCAAAAAGCTACCTTGTTGACAAGGTAAATAGTGAGTCAAAGGATCTTTAGAAATAATATTTTGAAGTTTAAATCATTATTAACGCTAATGATCTGAGGTATATTAATTTCACTGAAATTAAAGAATAAAATATGTGGGAGTGAAATACATAAATTTTTCTGTGATCTGCAAAGTTTTCAAAAATAATTTGGGAGAAATATAGCATCTCTCATTTTGGCTATATTCTCTTTAATGGAGGAGGGCCAGCAAGCAGGATGAGGAGCACCTTCTATACCACCTTTTCAGGTATTACAGAATTCAGTGATTCCTTTGAGGATACTGGGAAGACACATGAATGAATAGAAAGGGATATCTCTTTTCAAGAAAGCAAGATATGCATATTCTGAGTTCCCTGGAAGGAGGGCTTCTAGCACACAGGGAGCCACGGGCGGGGAGCGCCGGTCTTCTGGCCGGCTAGCTTCCTGCCTCGTAGGCCCCCAGAGGGAGGGCCCCCAGCGCATGGGGAGCCATGTGGCAGCGAGCGCTGCTGCGCGCTGGCCCTTAGGCCAGCCGCTGCTGCTCAATTGAGATCTATCATGACACAGAGAAACAGCGACACAATAGGCCCACCATGCACCGACTGCAGTTGCCCACCCACGGATGTGTGTGAATCATTCAAACTTTGAACAACCCCTGGGAATACATGCCATACAA
>NW_004955434.1:11095285-11098556 GCF_000276665.1 Chinchilla lanigera
ATATAAAACACATGGCTTCATATGACAAATACCAAACCAAAAGCTTCAGTTTTGTTCAGAGCTTTGCCATCTGCCTGACAATCCATGAAAGAAACTTTGTGGTCATCCTTAACTTCCTCCTTTCTCTTGGTCCCCTCTGTGTCTTCCCAACTCTTGGACTCAATTTTCCTGACTCCTCCCCTCTAGAATCTTTTCTATCCTATTCTTGGAGTCCTGTGAGGCTCTCTTTATATTCTCAGTACACAGTACCTTCTGAGGTTTAGACTACCTGAAAAGTACTAGTCCTCTAGAAGAGATCACAAGGAGCTGTCTTTTGTTTATGTTGAAGGAAGGAAGACAAGAGAGGCTTTGTTCTTCCTCTGTAGGGTCCCTGGCTCAACTGACCATCCACCAGGCATTTTTAGGTCAGTCGTTCTTACCTTTATGCTGAAGCTATTTGGTAAGAAGAATAAGAAGTGGTGGTTTGTATCTCCTCAGAAAAGTACCTAACCTCTGACCCACATCAGAAAGAAGAGAGGGAAGATGGTGAGGGTGGAGGCCCCAAACCGTCCTGTTTCCTCAGCTCCACGATAGCAGCCAGTGTGGTAGGGTACAATCTGGATACATCACCTGCTGTGTTTTTCATTAGTTAGTTCTTGGCCCTTCCTCATTCAGTCGGCAGCTGACCTTGCTTTAGAATGGAATAGACAACAATGTAAAAGAACAAAGAAACAGTGCTTGGCTTTTAGAGACTCATGACAGAAATGAAGAGTCATGAGAGGGGAGGTGGGGACAATCTTTAGAGCTGTAAGAGCCTGAGCATTGGAGGTGTCAGAAACAAGCTCTGAAGAAAGAGCTAGCTATGTGGACCCTGTATAGACAAAGAAAGTCTCCTGGCAGGATACTGTGGAGTTGCAAGTGTGGTTGGGTAGTTGCAAGCTGGGCAGTGCCTGAGGTACTACGGCTCAGTGGGGCTTCTTGGGGAGAGTGGATCTGTGTCTGGTTTCTCAAGACTCAGATGTAGTGAGAGGATCGAAAACTCATCTTCAGAATAGAGGCGGAAAGACACTGGTAACCAACGTAGGTGATGGGAACCACGGCTGAACATGCATCTCAGAGATGCCTTTGTGGAAAGACAATGGGGACTGGGATGAGATATCTCTTTCTTGTTAGGGGAGCACTATACCATTCATCAGGACCAAGCCATGAGCAAAAGGAAAGAAAGAAAACTCTGGGTTGGTTGACTTAGTTTACCCTAAATTGTCTAAAATGAAACTTTTATTAACCAAGTGAAAGTAGGGGTTTATATATAAAAATAAAGAAACATTTATTCCCCCATACACACTATGGACCTAAAGAAGGCCTGAAGAATACGTATCTGCTATATGAGCATAGAAAGGCATAAGTGAGTTACTTACCTGAGAGCCATAGTTGTCTCTTAATTTATTGGCAGAGTAAAGGACCCCACAGCTACTAACAAAATGCCACTAAGCCTCATCTACCTTATTATTTCTCATTTTAAGAGTTGAACCTGGATAACCCTATAATCAGCTGGGTGAGGTGGCTCACACCTGTCATCCCAGCACTTCTGAGGCTGAGGCAGGAGGATTGTTGTGAGTTTGAGACCAGCCTGGGCTACGAAGTGAGGTCAAGGCCAGCCTGAACTCCATAGCGAGACCCTGTCTCAAAAAGTCAAAAAATAAAAAAATAAAAAAAAAGAAAAATAAAAATTGGAGAACTACGTAATCTTTGAATGCTGTGGACAGCCATGATATGTATAAATTGGTGGGGGCCACGCTACAGGCCCTGCAGTCATGAGGCAGATGCTGACTTGCTTCAGGAACAGGGAAGTTTGTGTGGAAGTGTTAGGGTTTGTCTCGATTTCCCTCCAAATCCTCATGCCGTCAAAGGGTGTGTGATTAGTAAATTAGGCCCCTGATTGTTTGGCATAGTTCTGGCTAGGACTGAGGGCGTGAGTGCTACACCTGCTGTGGGGCGGGTAGCTTGCATACAGTATAAGGGAGAGAAAGAGTCTTGCCTCCCCCTCTGGTTGTTTTGCTGTCTTCTGCCGCTATGAACTGTTGCCTCTCTGCCATGTGCCACCCTGCCTTGGACCCAGCCAATTATGGGCAGAAACCTCTACAAACTGAGCTAAATAAACCTTTCCCTTGTAAAAAAAAAAAAAAAAAAAAAAGAGTTGAACCTGGCCGGAGGGTGGGGCCTCCACTAGAGGCCACCACATACCGCAAAGCAGCAAGCTTCATTGTCCAATTCAGCAGCAGCCACTTCCCTATATTTCCACAAACTGCTCAGCAGAACAGAATGTCAGGCTGAGTCTAGCCTGAACTTGCACTCAACCCTCTGTATTTGTACTAGAATCTTTGGTGTGAGCTAAGAGCTGCTTTTCTCTTACAGAGCTTTGGTGAATGATTCTCTGGAAAGCAGCTAATGTTTCATGGCTAAGAACTGTTTTTGTAAGTTGTTCTTTTCTTAAAGAGAAGCTGATAACTAAAAAAATCACTTGGCACACTCTCCAGTTTCATCAGCGATAGAAGAGATGGCTGAGTCCTCAAAATGAGTCCCATAGCTGTGCCTATAGGTCCGACTTCTGATTGAGTCCATTGAACTTTTGTCAGTTACCCTGAGAGCTCAAGCTCTTGGATTAGGGAACAGTTGGGAAGATGCTTTATCTTTGCCTGTTTCCGGGACACACAGCACTTTAGAAGCCACCCCTTCAGCACTTGGGGATCTAATCAGTTGACTCTCTCACTTCTGCTTTTTTGTTGTAGTCTTTGAATCTTAGGTGTTAGATACAATGAAAGTGATAGTGTAGATAAGTGTTCCTGTCCTGCTGTAGTGAACAGCAAGCATCCCTTTTGTGGCAGACACAGGCCTGCTATCCTCCTCAACAGTCACCTAATCTTAAAACCAGATTAAAATTCTATGGTAGGTCTCTACTGAGTCATAACTCTGCATAAATCCAAGGCATCTGAGGGCTTTTTATTCTAACTTTACTTGGAGGCTGGCTATCTTCTCACATCCTGTCCTAGCTGATAGATAATTGAGTTATAGAAAACAAAAACATTAAAGAACAGAGTCTCAGCTCCACCACTCTGGACCTAGGAAGTCACTGATGGAAGTGAAAGGCTAATTTTGGATACAAATTTAATAAAAATGTTTTAAAGCATCAAACTTCTGTTAGTGTTTCCCATTGTTCTCAGAAGTATACAATAGATCACTGGAAAAGATATGTTTTTTTTTTTTTTTTTTTTTTTTTTTTTTTTTTTTTTTT
>NW_004955434.1:11098656-11132490 GCF_000276665.1 Chinchilla lanigera
TGCCAGGCAGGCGCTTTGCCGCTGAGCTAAATCCCCAGCCCCTGGAAAAGATATGTTTAGATTTCAGAAATTATGTTAATGGCACACATAGGACAAAAATAGGACCTCTAAAATACTGCTGATACAGTGTATGCAAAGTATGCCATACATTCTAAACTTTTCATTTCAACCCAACATGACACAGAAGCAATGGAAAATTTCAATAAGGGAAGATATCTGCAGGCTATTTAATCTGTGCATTTGCTCCATCTATGGTATTAGAAAAATACAAAACCTTGTTCTATCTAAGTAGAGCTTAACAAAAATAAATGCTTGGGAAAATAGCAAACCAAATGCATGTTGTGCTATAATTTTGGAAATTTGACTTTTTTGGAATCTTAGGCATTGTCAGACTTGCTGCAGTTCATCTAAACCTTTCTGCTTTATGGTTTTCATATATCCAAAAAGATAAGCATATGCAAAATTGGATATTCTCCAAGCAATGTGTCTTTCATTGTGGTTCCTGAAGAGCTTAGCTGTATGAGTAATGTATTTATATTTTAGAATGCTGCATATAGAATAAAGTGTTATACTTAAGTACACAATACCCCTACCAGTGTTTTCTAAAATACTGTATGGGGTAAATGTGGTGATGACTTTTATATAATTTATTATGCTCTGTCAGGTCGTACTCATAACTCCCACTTTGTATTTCTGAAAGTTGCAGACATACCTTATTTCTACCAGTAGGATATGGAGTCCTTCAGGGAAGTGGCTGTATTACTTTGGATTGTGTGTAGTTACCAGTAGTAGAGAACTTTTCTAAGGGGGTGAATTATTACACAAAACAAGGATTTCAGAGGGAGGCAGCTGCTGGAGTTGGTTTGGCGACTTAGTGGCATTAGGGAAACTCTCCTATTGCGATTTTCCTGGTCTTTTCCTCATGCTTGTTGCCTGGTGGTGGCAAAGGGCTGCTATCGCTGCAGTCATCAACATTAGGATCAGGAAAGGAGAGGAAGAGGAGCAGTAGCCATTTCTATTGTTCCTGTTTTTCTTAGACTCTTGCTAGTAGACCCTTGACTTATTGTCTGTTGCCAGGGCCATGGACCTGGCCACTCCTGATTGCAACAAAGCCCGGTAAAGTTGGTATTTACTATTCTAGTTTTTAATCAGGGCGGGTGTCCAGGTGAAAGCAATGAGGAGGGGCTGTTTAGGGGTCAGTCAGCCAGTAGCTTGCCTTTTCCATTGCTTTCAATTGCCTGTTGTCCTAGAACAATGCCTTGAATAGCATCCATATTGGAAATGAACGGAATCTCCTCAGTGTAATCTAATTTTGGAGTTACTGTACATTGGCCTTGTAGTGGTAGGTTTTTAAGGGAATGGAACAAAAATGAGTGCCTATGATGTGATAGCACTGTACCTTGAATCAGTTTAATCCTCAGAACACTCCTCATTTTACAGATGAGCAAACTGGAGCTTACGTGAATTAAGTATTTTGAAGTAGCTACTGAATTGAAAAGACCCTTTTCAGGCACACGTCTTTCAGATGGCCACGGCCATCTGTTTCCATCCTATCACTCTATTGAATGATTCAGACTGTCTTGGTATGAAGATCTTCCTAGTAGATCAGCATGTTCTTGATATTCCTTCTAATTATGAAATGGAAGGTTGACTAAGGACTATTGATGAACTTTTATAATAACTTTTTTCATCATGGGCTGTGATGTCATTAGTTAGGTATTCTAAATTTCAATGCCTTTTTAAAAAGGATGTCTAATTCAGCAGACTTCCAAGAGAAGTCTGAAGCAGTGAGTGGACCCAGAGCAGCGTGTGGCATATTTAGGAGACCTACAATAATGGGTTCTAAACTGGAAAATATCTAGTGAATAAATGAGAGTAGAGTAGAGTACGAGCTCTGATTCCAGACTGAGCACCACCACCGTGCAGAGCTGTGCTGGAGTCAGCAGGACCAGCCCTCATCTGTGATGTCTTTGTGGCTATGGGCACCAATAATAGACACAGGGTGATCAAAGTCTTTAGTTCTCTGAGCCTGGGGTTCGGGCAGGACAACTCCTCTGTGACCAAACGAGCTGCAGGCGTTAGGGGTGGGGTTTGAGAATCCAAGAGAGAAATGGATGATTTGCAGCCTGAGAGAACTAATATTAGTGCCTGCAGGTATATTCAGGCAGGGCAGCGACTGGTTTCTAGCCAAGTAAGTAAGTTATATCATCAGGATTAATGGCATCGTGTCACTGCTAAGGAAGGTGAGGCTCTGCTGAGGACCTGATATAATTCTGGAGTTTCAGGTGGAGATTACTAAATCCACTGCTAGGTGACTTCGTGTGCAATTGTTGGGTTTAGGACCAAGAAGCAGACAGGAATGCTACTGAAAACATCTCTGTAATGAGAATTTGTTCTTGGTGCATACAGACAGGACAGAAATAGGTTGCAAAGAACAGCGGGGGTCATGGTGTACTTAGGTGCAGACAGAAACCAGAGATGGGAGAGCTGAGAGCAGAGATTAAGGGGGTAGCTAGGCAATTTATTTGCTGTTTAGTAGTTAATGCTCACATGTCCAAATTTTAGAAGGTTCTAAAGTGTGCAAGGAAATAAGTGTCTCCATTCCTGTTTGCATCCCCTCATTTTCTGACCTGAGAGGCAGCCAAGACTGTAAGGCCCTTATATCTTCTTTTGTTTTGTTTCTTAGGGACTGGGTCTTGACATGTATTTCAGCCCAGCCTTGAACTCACTATGTAGCCCATGCTGGCCTCGAACTTGTAGTAATCCTTCCTGCCTCAGCCACCTGAGTGCTGGGACTACAGGTGTGCTTTACCATGCCTGGCTTAAGGCTCTTATATTCTTGAGAGATATTTTGTGCATAAACAAGCCAGTATGTGTATGTACATGTCTCTGTACAGCTGCAATTTTTATACATTTGCTATTGTGGTGTATACATTGTTCTTCACCTTGCATTTTTTGTTAAGCTTGGTAATATGACTTGGAGATCATTTCATCTTAGTATAGAGAGATCTTTGTCATTTATCTTTTTTTCATTTTTTTTTTCCCTTGCTAACATCTCAATGCTGGATGTGCTATAGTTTATTTAAACAGTTTTTTCTTAGGTTGTGTCCAATATTTTCCTGTTGCAGTGATCAATTATGCATGTATGTTGTGTGTGGAGAGAGAGAGAGAGGGAGAGAGATTTTATTTTATTGCTGCTAAATATTCCCAAACTATGTATCTAATCTGTGAAAACCTATTTACCAGGCTGTTGACTGTCTGCTTTATACAGCACTCAACAGAGCAAGAGAGCGTCAGCTTTGGGTACTGGGTTCAGATGGACCTAACAAGCTCCACCACAAAGAACGAGAGGCTCTGGAGAGGCACGGATGTTTCCCATTTTGCTTCTCCGAGACTTCCTAATTTTCTCTCACAGTGTTAGGAGTGGACGGCATTATTATCTTCAGATTGCAGCAGGACATCAGCCTAAGAAGATCCCTCTAGATCCTCCAAGATTGGTGCAGCTTATTTTCCCATTGTCTCTGCAGTGCAAGGAAGCAATGTGTTTGATTTCAAATGCTCCTAGTCCAAAGACATGCCTTCATTCAGCTACAGTTGATATAGGGAAGAGTGACACAGGCAAAGAAGAGATTTTGCTAAAGGGGGTTGGGCTGGTAGAGCAGACAACGAGGCCAGTAAGAAGCTGGCATTAAGATTTGTGATGATCCACTTATAGATATTTGAGATTTAGGTGTAATTGAACTTTTATCATTCAGTTGGAATGCAATGCATTCACCGGCCTTTTAAAATTTAATTGAGGGGGCTGGGGAGACAGCTCAGCGGCACAGTACCTGCCTGGCAAGCACAAGATCCTGTGTTCAATTCCCAGCACCCAAAAAATTTAATTGAGGGAACATTTTTAAAGTTTTAAATTATTAGATCTCTTTGGTTTTGATTGGCCACTATATAAAACCAGACAGAGTTCATCTAGAGTAGAAACTAATAGTTCTGCACCATCAATCAAAGTGTGTTTCTCCGTTTTATACCCTGCCTCTACTATTAACTTGTCACTACCAACCTGCTTTTATTCGTTCACATGGTGTGTGATGGATTAAACTAGTTAGCTGGCCAGATAGATTATACAGGGTACATTAACACTTAGTATTTTTGATGGAGCACTGGGCAAAACAAAAGCTATTCCTTACAGAAGACAATTAAGCCCGCTGCTTGCTGTGTTTCCGACTTTGTGGCTCCACTTTCTCTGCGTGGGCAGATAATAGCCATGTAATCATTTTAGTGCAGGTGCATTTAATTAGCTTCTTTCTTAAATGACTTCTATTAAAGTAAAACGGTCAGTTCTCTAAGTAGCCAATATCCTTGAACCACGTTATTCCCTTTTCTTTTCTTGGGTCTATTTTTGGCAGAACGACCGAGAAACTTTTGAAGTAAATGAACTGTACTGTGCTTTTGTTTCTAAAAGATGGGCCTCTGGGATTCTAGGCGGACAGGCCAAGAGGTTTCTCTGACTGTTAGTGTTGAATTGACCCTCCCGATGTTTTATTTTGTGCTATTCAGAAGTGGAATCATCCCAACCTCACGCTCACAGGTGGCCCCTGGCCAGTGACCCTTTTGTTCCTCAGTGGATCACATCCGTCAGATGCTGGCAGATACTGTGGCTCTAGGGTCTGTTTGCCTCTGCTTTCCCATGTGACAGAGGCGGGCTGTGGTTTGCCCCAGCCCTTCTCTCTGCTCAGGCCCTTCCTCCTGCACCTGCTGCTGCTGCCATCTTGATCTTGGCAGGTTTGAATTTGTAAATCTCCATGGAAATACCAAAAACGTCCTCTCAGAAGACCACAGGAATGATGGAAAACATTTTCCTCTGGCCATGGTTCTCTGCTGTCTTGTTACTGCTTCTGAGGGATCTTAACATTTTTGGTCACCTTGACCCATGCTTTTGGTAATGTTTGGTTTTTGGGCTCAGGGATCAGCTGCATGTTTGGGTTTGTGATTCCCATGTTGGCTGTGAATTCTTGGTGCAGCTGGTATGGCTTGCTGGCTCACATAGGCCTAGAAAAAATGAGGAAGGAACTGAGAGGGGCGTTTTCTCTATTTCCTTATCACTTCCGCAGCAAGGGGAAGCTGTCCTGCTCAGGGGCCTTGGAGCTAGTGCCGCCAGCCTGCTAACTCCTATGGTGGCAGGTGGCGATCGTCTGAAAGCTGATCATGAGCAAACTTTCCCAGGGGCAAGAAAGCAAGATATGGATCCTATTTATCTTGGATAAAGATACACAGAATACACACAGCACCTGACAGAAGCCATCATACCAGAGTACTCGCTCTTTCTCTCCTTTCTCTCTCTATTGAATACAGGGAGGACGCGGCTACCTCCTCAGCCCTTTTTATTTTACCTTATTTTATTTTATTTTTGAGTTAGGGTCTAGCTAAGTTGCCCAGGGTGTTGTTGACCTTGAGGTCCTTTGCTTTCCAAGCAGCTGGGATTACAGGTGTGCACCACACTTGATTTAAAATGGAGCCTCTTGCTAGGATTAAAAAAAAAAACACCAGCTGCTCAGGTCCTCCTGGCCCAGTTTCTAACAATATCCATACCCTCCCTGAGAAGTGCCACGATAGGATCTCACATTATTGATCTTCCACCATGTGCAGTGCTTTACATACACTATCGCTAATCCTCCCAGCACTGAGAGGCTGCCTTTACTTGTCACTACATGTCAGGTGCTGTTTGAGGTCATATACATCATTCAGTGCTCACAATAACTGTGTACTCTAGGTGCTCTTATCTCCCTGTGGCAGCAAGTCCAAACAACCTTTTTACATCAAAGATGTCTGATAGAATAATAGCAGCAGCGGCTAACACTGGTTGAGTACTTACTATGTACCTGATGCTGTTCAAAGCCCTTTGTGTGTATTAATTCATTTAATCATCACAAAAACCCTATAAGGTACAAGGGAGGTATTATTATTTATTTTCATTTTACTGGTGAGAAAAATGAGACAGAGAGAGTTTAGATGTTTTCCAGCCTTTCCCACTGATAAAGTTTTCTAGCCAGGCTACAAGATAGGCACCCTTATTCCCACTGTAATCATTAATAATAAGTGAGTCAAGAACATTTTAAAAGCTGGCTGAATTTGAGCAGACTGACCCAAGAGAAATGCAGAGTTCCTCTTTCAGAGACAGAATTATTCTCTTATTTAGGAAAATGTCTTAAATCAGTCTGGTGCTGAAAGCAAGGTATCTGGACAATGCTGAAGTAGAAATTTAAGGACAGATGAAGTGTCTGCTCTGTGTAGTAGAATAACAGGAGGCTTGGAGTTGATCACCACCACCTGGGTTCAGGGAGGTACCTGATGAGAATAACAAGGGTGGGCTCAGCAACACAGTAGGAAGTTGAAGATCCTTGCGGGAATATATAGAGAGACAGGATAAATTCCCAAGGGAGGGAATGAGTGGATTCCTTGGGACAGGGATGGGTGACATCCAATGCAAACTTTTTTCTATATATGGTTTTCCTCGTGAACCCCAACACTTCTATTAAAGTTGATATGTAGAGACGAGGGCTGGCACCCTGGAGGAGGACACGACTTAGACCTTCTAGGAAGTGACCAACAGTGAAGGGGTTCCAAAACTTGGGCTAGAGCTGAAAGGGAGTTCGAGACATGTGGCAATAGAGGAATAAGCTGCAGTGTAGGCTCATTTGGAAGTGGGTGTAAGAATACCCCAAATTTTCTTTCCCAAGTACACTCAAGGGAAATTAATCATATACAGGGATAGTGGGAAGAGGAAGCAGTTGGTGACTTGTGCAAACATTCATTACATTCTAAATTTGGGGATGTTAATTGTTTAAGGATTCAGCCTCTAAAAACAGAAAGCCTTTTTCCAAATGGCACTAAACAATAAGGAAACGTATCACCTCCCTTGTCAGGAGGTCCAGATGAAATTTTCTTCAGTGTTGGTTGATTCATTCATTCAGGCATGTCATCAAGGGTGCAATTCCTTTCACTCATCTCTGCTATCTGTGGGGTTGGTGTTAACCCTAGAGTGGACATGAAATGACTACAGAATCTCCAAGAATCACATCCAGGCATTTTAATATATAGAAATGTTTTCTTTCCCAGTGGCTGCTAGGTGAGAGGCAACTTTTTAAAAGAAACTTCCCAGGAGGCTTTGTCGCAGCAAGTCTGTTGGCCAGGAACATGGTCCTCTCTGATTAATCCCAGGCATTAACTCCCTGGCAAGGGTTAATGGCAGGTCTTGGAGTTGGCGAGGGGTCAGCTTCCTCTTGAGGCACGTGACTGATAATGAGAAAGGTAAAACCTGAAGACAGGCAAGATTTGGGTTGTTAGGAGGAAACCAAAGCTAGGTACTACTCAGTGGCCCGAGTTAGAGTAAGCAAGCAGAAGAAACATCAAATTTCTCATTTCATGCTTCTGTTGTGTTTTTAACCCTACAAACAAATCTGAAGCTGTCTGCTCTTACATATCTTAAAGAATCAGCTGGGACACATTGCTCCTACTCAATGAAGTTCTATGCAACTAGTAAGATTGAGGAATAGCTCTACGTATTGGTCTAATGTAATCTTCAGGATGTATTTTTAAGTGAAACAAGTAAGGTGTAGAGTAATACATATGTGAAAGGGGGAAAACAAATATAGGCATAAACTATAAACTAATGAAAGAATTGCTAATTAGGCATTGTTTTGTAGGTTTGACTTTTAAATTATATAAATTGAAACAAGAAAGCAATCCTCAGAAATTAAAAAAAAAGAAAATAAATGAACCTAATTGCATATCATGTAGGTGGTTTAACTACATCAAGATAAATTACTTCAAATGACATTAAAAACTCAGTAATTTGGACATCTGTTATAGAACATATCTATTCTAGGAAGAAAAAAATCTGCAAAGAAATCTTAAAATTGTTAATGTCACTAGGAACTAAAGTTTTTTGATCTGACAGTAAAATATACCATGGTAAAATCAAAGAAGTTTTATAAAACCTACCACTCTGAATTTGAATTGGAAATATCAATATGAATTTTGGATATATTTCTAATAAATATTTCTCAGCAATTTCTACTGGAAAGTTCTAGAATGAGCCATTAGTAGTGCATACTCAGACTATGGTCTGTAAATATTAATACCTAGGAAACAAAACCCTTATTTTGGCAAAATGTCAAGTCTATGTTTGTCAGTGTAAATGTGGAAAAGAGGAGGGGTCTGGAAGAACTTATCATTCTAAAATGGGCAAATTAATGGCAAAGATTCCAATCTTTGATTTGTTTTTCCTGTCCCCCAGGACAACCAAATATTTAATGAAAGGTTTTTTTTTTTTTAAATTTCAGTTAATAAATGTAGAGAAATGATAGATTTAAAACATCAGTGTTTCAGTGCTTAATAAGATAATTGATCTCAGTAGTTAACATCAACGCTAGCTAAGACCATTAGTTGAAAAGCTGATAGGGAACTTCATAGTAGATGATCAGGCTGGCAACACCTGAAGTCGCTGATCGATATTAGCGTCAGGCATTATGTGCCTCCTAATGTGATATAATAGCAGGTGCACAGCACCACCTATGAAGTCTTCTTGCCAAAAAAAATTGAACCTAAATATAATCGAGCCTTCCAATTTACAGGAAATATAGAGATGTAGAAATAAAATGTGCATTGACTTTTTGGGGGGACTCATTTAAATCAAAAACTACTACTGAAAAATATGGACGGTAAAACAAATTTGAACACTGGATTTTTGATGATATTAAGGAATTACTGCTAAGTTTTCAAATATGGTAACGGTATTATGGCAATATTTCTAAAGGCTCTAATTTTCCATAGATATATAATGAGATGTTTATATCTGAAATAATACAGTCTGAGATATGTTTCAAAATAATATGTATGTGTGGGAGGAGGGAGTAGGTGTAGAGGTTGACAAACCTAGTCCTATACTGATAAACACTGAGGCTGCATGCTCACTCAGTATTCACTTTGATATATGTTTGATACCTTTTTCATAATAAAATGTAAAGAAAAAAGCAGCTCTGTCCAACCACCTTTGAATCACAGAAGTTTTGGCTTTGGCTAAGGTCCCTGAGGCAAAGTCTTTTTTGCTCAGGTCCTTGACATGCACAAGCCATGCCTGTGTGGAGGCTGTCTTGGGAATTCTAGGGCCCCTTTACGTATGCTGGGGCTGTGGTTTTCCAGGTCTCATGTACACTGGTGTATTAAACCGTTAAAACAAAGCAACAAAGCTAGTTTTGCATATTTTGACTTATTTGTGATTCTAGATCGGGGCAGCAGTCTGGGCCCAAAAGGGTTCAGAATCTCCCACCCTACCACAGGTTATATTTATAGCCAGAGAACAAGGAGCAATGTGTAGAAAACACAAGAGAGGCACAGAAACAGTCTGATTCGTAAGAGCTCATGCCCATCTGTCTTGAACATGGTTTAAACAATTGGCTGCTTGTGATTGGCTGAGATTCAGTTATTCGCTACACAATAGGCTAAACTCCGTTTACACATAAAGTTGAGTTGCTGTTTAATGTATGTGGAGGCAGCTTTAGGTTTAACTGTTCTATTTAACAGATCTTCCTCCTGAACTCCTTCCAGGTTCTGTATCTGATGACAAGGTACAATGGAATAGTCTGGCTATATGGCACTCTCTATTTGTTCTTAGGCATTGTGGCATTAGATCTCAATAGGCATATTTGGGAGTAACACAGGACATAAATCAGTTGTCATCTACCAGTAGCTAAGACTTGACATCTCTTCTCCCTCCCCAGACTCCATAAACTCTGGATTCCTATGAAAAGGTAAAGCCCATGAAAATGTTCAGCTTCCATGAAACACTCATCCTTAGAAAGTTCTGCTACTGACCTAGTTATGGCTATTTTCATCCAGTCTCATAGAAACATTAAGTCAAAGGATGGGATATTAGTAATTAAAAAATTTTCTCCACTCAATTCTTCATACTCTTGGTGTTTGCCATTGTTTGTGCATACTAGAATCTAAGATGGTATTTGATTTAATAAAAAACTCTATTGTTGCCTTTAATTTTCATATGGTAATTTTTCATGGTATCCCAGTAAGAACACTTGAATGTTCAGAGGGTTCTGGTACTTGATCAAATCGGAGAACAAAGCAGTACAGGAGAATTATTTATTATTTGGTGGTGAATAAAGGTTCTCAGGGTGGTTTTGATGGGAGGCAAAAATAGCTTCACTCTGGGCAAGAATTAAAAATAGAAAACTTCAACCTAACTCTCCTCTTGTTTAAAAACATGTTTCCTTGACAGCAAATGACTTAAATGAGAGTTAAACTATTAGGAACAGCACCCAAGCAAGGAGAGAAGATATTACAGCATACCTCTGTGTTTGAAGGTTTGTCAGTGTTAATGACTGAATTTCCCAGGTCATGAGCTATGAGATTTATTTCTTACTCTAGAAGATTTGCTGGTTGTAATAACATAAAAGTGGAAATTAATCAGAATATTCTTCTTTCATTTCTTCTTATCTTTAAGAAAATAGTTCAAGATTCTAGGCAAAAGATAAAGACAATTTCCAGTAAGGAATAAAAGCTTTCCCCTTGGGCATCGACCTTGAAATCTTAAATAAAACTGAGTAGAGCAGGACACATTTTATGGAATTCACATTTTTACTTTGGAAAATTGGAAGGAGGGGCTGGAAGGATGTTGGCCATCAGTTAATTAACTGATACTGTCTCAGGCTTCCCTTTCAACACAAGATGACTGGGGTACCTGTGTGCTGTATGTTGCAAAGGGTATTCCTGTGACTAAAACCCTGGAGGCTATGATTTGTAACAACACTTGCTATCTTCCAGTACATTGATTATTTATGATTATGCACTGTGGATAGAAATTTTTACTTATTGCTACAAGGATGAGCTGCATAAAAATTTGCTTTAAATATGGGTGGTTGTTCCTGTTCTACTTGCGTCCAATCTCTGCAGTGTTTTCTCTCCATTCCTCTTTTTCTCCCTTTCTCCAAAGTGGACTTTTTGCTATCTTACTTCTCTCATCATATGCAATAAAAGTCTCTCACAATCAGAATCTCCTACAGTCAGAGTTCTGCTGCTCCCTAGTTACATGTGGCTACTGAGTGCCTGGCATGTGGCTAGTCTAACACTCACAAACAGATGTGAGTATTAAATAAACACCAGATTTGGATGTGCAAAAATGAATGTAAAATATCTAACCAGTAGGCTTTAAAAGTGTTAACTACCTGTAGAAATGAAAATATTGTGGATATATTGGCATATTAATTCCATTTCTCACGGTTGAGACAACATATTTGACACTCAAAGTTAAAGGGGGGAAAGTTCTTTGTAGCTCGCAGTTTGTAGAGGTTTCAGTTCATGGTTGGTAGGCTCCAAGGCAGGGTGCAATGGAAGAGGAGAAACAGTTCATGGAAGGCAGAAGGCAGCAAGGTAGCAAGCTTTCATGAGAAAGAAATTAATGATGCTTCAGCAAGAGCTTTGAAAGTCCCCTAGTTCCCACCATACCAATTTCAGGCTCCTTTGTTCATCTTTCAGGGCCCTCCACTCTTGTCAGACATACTTGCTTTTCCTGATGAGCTCATTCTATGTTGCTATGAATCTTTTGCTCATCTCACCAAAAATTGAGTTCCCATTCATCCTGTTCTAGCTGACACCAAGGGCTCCATTTTATGTTCTAGCTCCTCTGTGAGGACATCATGGTTTCTGTAGCTCCTCTGAGTCTGTGAAATCTGTGCCTACCCAATGGAGACTCTACCTTGTACTGTTCAGGTTATTACTTCAGGTATGTGAATCCTATCTCCTAGCTAGTGGCCAAGCATCAGTTAACACTTAGGCTTTTATCCCCAGAACCTAGCTCCTGCTGAGAATGCTGAGGTCTCACTATAAAGGAGAAGTTCCTGACAATCATGACTATCCCAAATGGTGTGAATTTCCAAGGATGCAAGGTGTTTCTTGTCACTGGAGGATATCAAGTAGAGGCCACTTGAAAGGGCCTTACTTGCTGTATAGATCTTGGTTGGTGTTCTATACATATTTATCAAGTGAATGAAAGTATTGGAGAAGTGATTCAGAGATTTAATTGCCATCCAACAAAATTCTTAAATCTGAGCTTCTATTATTCTATAAATTGGTTGCTTATTAAAAATAAGCACTTGTCAAATTTATGGAAATCTTTTCCCTTTGCAAACACTTTCATATTTGTTACTACATTTGATTTTAGCAAAGTGATGAAAGGCGTGAAGTTTCCTTAATGTCTGAGTATTACATGTAGGTAAAATGGAGATATAACAAGGGTGTGTAAAAAGTACAAGAGGGAAGTGGGGAATGCAAAAATCATCAGCACAGGTTGGTTCTATGCTCTGAGCTTGGGTCAGGTAGTGGTGGGGGGCTCAGAAGAAACGAATGAAAAATTAATGAATAAATTGAACCATAACTGAATTGACTTTTGCAGTCTGATTTCTATGCCTATTTGTGCTTGGATCTGTTGAAATACCCAGTAAGTCAAGACACTATGCAGACGATGTTGGTTTGACTCGTGAGCAGAGAAGCTAGAATTGCAATTTGTGTGAATGTCTTTAGCTGAGTTATAGTAGATTTTTGTTACATAGTGGTAAAGGCTGAAAAAAGAACCACTCAAAAACTTGGAAAATTTCAACCTAGGGATATATCTCTATCTATCTATCTATCTGTCTATCTATCTATCTATCTATCTATCAGGATATATATCAATTGTGTATAATTTTCAAAGCAGAAAAAAGTTATATATATATATTTTTAGTTTAATTACAGTAGAACCTCACTTTATGAATGCTTTTGTTTGAGACAGTTTAGTTCACAAACAGAAGTGTTTGGCAAAACACTATGACCATCTTTCCCATATGAACATGAACATTGTCATCTTTTCCAGTATCATGAAACAAGTTAGGTTTGTGAATTGAGGTACCACTGTATTAGTTATTTTATATATGTAATTTGTTTTTGCTTTGAAAATGATACTTAAAAGGAGTATAATATATATATATATACATACATATATACACACACATATATACACACACATATATACATATGTATATATATACATATACTTGTATATATACATACATACATATATATGTATAATTAACTAATAAGGAATCCTCATTTCAAGAGTATAATATGTTAAAGTGCTGGGGTAAGATATAGTAGCATTTTGCGAATGCTATCTTGTAAACTATGAGAATATAATAGCAATATGGAGGAAAGTTATCAATTACATAGAAGGTGCAAGTTATTTTGCTGACTCCTGTCAAAAGCCTTTGTTACTTTTCCTAGTAAGGAGAATACCATGAAAAGACTTGGACATCATCAAAATGGGAGAATGACAAATTGATCACAGTGTATTGTGTGGGGCTGTATTCATTTTCCATTGCTACATAAAAATTATCACAAGTGGAGCAGCTTAAAATGATATGTATTTATTATTTCACAGTCTCTGTGGGTCAGGAGTCAGGGCATAGCATCTCTGGGTTCTTTGCTTAAGATCTCACAAGACTGTGATCCAAATATTGGCTGGGTGGAATAGCTTTCTGGAAGTCAGGGGCTTATCCCACGTTATTGACAGTTATCCCACTTTAGCTCCTTGTGGCTGTAGGACTGAGGACCTGTGTGTTGCTGGCTATCTTTTTAGGTTGCTCTCAGTGCCTAGGCAGTTCCTAGAGGCTGCTCAGTTCCTTGACACTTGTCTTGTCACAGGTTCTGTCAAAATGTGGCAGTTTATGTCTTCTAGGCCCGCAGGAGAATCTCTGACCTCCTCTGTTTCTAGGTTCTCTTTGAAATGATTTACTTTAGTACAGTGACAGTGAACATTTTAGAACTTTCAATGACACAACGCACTGCAGCAAGTGTGCTATAGGTTCACCACCACTGCCTCAGAAGGTACATATGCACACAATAATCTCACATTGATTAACTCAAAACCAATGGATTAGTACCCTAATTGCATCTCACATTTGATTAACTCAAAACCCATTGCAACTCAAAACCCTAATTACATCTATAAAATAACTTTTCTTTTGCCAGATAATACAACCTAATTACAGGAGTAAAATCCCATCATACTCACAGGTTCTGACCATACTAAGAATCCATTTTAGAATTTTTGCCTACTACACTGTCAGTCAGAAGGCAAAACACCATTTTCTTTGTGAAGGGCTGGAATGCAGTCATGAGAAAGTATGTTTTTCCAATACCAACTAGAAATCCTATATTGTAATTCAATTCTGACACTGAGTGCCTGGGGTGAGCATCAGATCCTATAAGCTAAATGTTCAGTCTCACCAGACTACCCTCATTTCAGATAGTCTCTGCAATTCTTAGGGACCATCCATGCTTCTGCCTGGTAAGTTACAACTTTGGGACTATGGCTACCTCTCAGTTTTAATAATTTACTGGAACAATTCAAAGAAGTTAGCAAAGCATCACACTGACCTACTGATTTATTATGAAAGTTGCAAATAAATAACCAGGTGGTGAGGTACATAGGGTGGTAAGATCTTGGGAGGTGGTTCGATACCCTCTCAGTACATCATTGTGATCACTAACTCCAAAACTCACCAAAGATTGCTCTAGAGTTTTCATAGAGGATTCCATGGAATAGGTATTATGGACTGAATGTTTGTGTGTCCCTCTCCACACATCAAATTCATGTGTTAAAAGCTTTAATGTAATGATATTTGGACAAGAGGGCTTTGAAACAAGGAGAAAATTAGATTAGTGATCATGGGAACAGGACCCTCATGATGAGATTAGTGGTTTTATAATCAGAAGAAGAGAGGCCCTTCTCTATCTTTCTCTACAGGCACCCAGGAAAGGCTGTGTGAAGACATAGTGAGAAAGCAGCCATCTATAAATCAGGAAGGGACCCCTTACCTGTGTCTGAATCCACTGGCATCTTGATGTTGGACTTCTCAACCTTGAGCTTGTGAGAAATATCTTTTTGTTGTCTAAGCTGCTCAATCAATGTTGTGTTGGCATGATAGCCCACATACACTAAGACATTAGGTGTACTTGATTGAATTATTAGCCATGCGACACAGCTCTGGCTTCTGTCCTTTCCCTGAGCCCCCCTCAGTTGAGAAGAGCTGAAAGTTCCAACCTTGTGATCAGCGGTAGGTTCCTCCTGTGAGCAGTCCCCATCCTGAGGCTATCTAGCCTCTCCATCTCAGTAGCATAAATACAGGTATAGTCAGTGGTGCTTGTCCTATCATCCTATCAATCAGGAAATTCCCAGGGTTTTAGGAGCTTATATACCTAGTGTTATTAAAGGGATATCTCTTTATCTTATTTACATACCAGAAATTGTAGACAAAGATCAAATAAAATTTTTGTCATCCCACAGAGGGTATTACAACTTTGTGTACCAGAATATTGACTACAAGTGTCAACTCCAACCAATCCAAGTACTACAATGAAACCCAGTGTCCCCCAAAGGCCTATATGTTAGAGGCTTGGCCCGTAGCCCATGGTACTACTGGGAAGTGGTGGGGCCTGTGAGAGGTGGTTCCTACTATGTCTTTAACCACTGAGGGCGTGCTCTCAAAGGACTGTGGGAATGCTGGGCTCTTCCTTTATTTCTATTTCCTGGATGGCATAAAGTGGGCAGATTTCTACACCATGCACTCTCTGCCATGATGCACTGCTTTGCTACAGATCTAAAGGCAATGAGGCCAAGTGATTATGTACTGAACCCTTTGAAACTATGAGCTAGAATAAACCCTTCCTCTTTATAAGTTGATTATCTCAACTATGTGTTACAGTAATGCCACAATGGTTGAAAAAGTAATATAAATCTATTCATATAAATATGTATATGAATATATATTTAAAATAATTTTCAATACCAATCTATTTTCTATATTATATGAGATACCAGTGTGACTTTGGTGTTTTCTAAGCATAAGGGAATACTTAAATGGTGTTATTAAAAGGATATTTCTTTACCTGCTTTGTTTTACATTTTACTTTTCAGTTTCAGCATCCATGGTTATTTTTAATCTCACCCCAGTCTAACTGTAACATGGATCAATTGTAGACTGGAGTCTCATTTGGGAATTGGGGAGTGATAAAAGACTCTGGAGAATTTTCAGTCTTCCTGGATTTATTCGCACTATGTTATACCTTTGTAGAGCAGTTTTCATCAGCTGGATGTCTACAGGTGTAATTTGTCCTGTTCATATTTATAATTGCATTCTTTACCAATGCTGAAAATTAGGCACATTGCTGTCAGCTGTTGCCTGATACAGAACAGTGCTTCTCTTTCTCACTGTTATTTTCGTGGGGTTTTATAAGCTATCTTTCCTTGAGGACAAGGAGAGTAATTTTCAGGTGGAAAAATGCCTTCCAAAGTTTTTGCAGTTTTCCCTTGGGTATGTCCTATACCAGACTCCCAAATGTATCCCTTAGCTGCGGCTGTGTGTACTTTTCCATGTCACCATTTTATTTCCATGTACTGCATGGCTGTGCTATAGGTGTAAGCTACTTTGAACTGTTCCTTGCTGATTTAACACAGTTTTCAACTGACTCTGTATACAGAATGATGACTGTCCTTTTATCTTTGAGCGTCACCTGGCAAGTCAGCAATGCCTGTGGGTGTCAGAGACAGGTCCAGGAAATTTTCAAGGGTAAGAAAGGAGAAAGGCATGGAAATGACGGAAGACAGAGAACAAAAGAGGAGGGAAACAAGCTAACTAGCAGAAGACAAATACATATGCATATACGTCAAGATTATTTCAGTTGATGATTAATGGTAAAACAACTTTAAAGTATAGTTTTAAAAGTAATGTAGGTCTTTGAAATGTTCCCTTTTGGAAGCAGCCTATAGTAGGTAAAAAATGGGCTAACTGAAGGCCAGAGAGATATAGAACCTAACTGGGCAGAGAAACCGGGAGGAGTAAGGAAGCAGGGTTCGAAAGAGCACGGAAGAAATTCCAATGTGAAGTGCAAAGTGATCATGATGTTTTCAGTGGGGC
The DNA here is from genome assembly GCF_000276665.1 of Chinchilla lanigera. Taxonomy (NCBI): domain Eukaryota; kingdom Metazoa; phylum Chordata; class Mammalia; order Rodentia; family Chinchillidae; genus Chinchilla; species Chinchilla lanigera. Next base: position 11,115,675 of record NW_004955434.1, read on the forward strand.
AACTTACTTCATGGACCAGTTAGTACTGTGACAAAGCAAAGACTACCCCTGGGCCTCCTGACCCCACTGTAAATACACTGATTTCTGCAGTCCACACCACAAAGGAGGGCAGCACATCTGATTATGTGTCTCTGACAAAATGTCAGAGAAATGAAAACAAATGACTTAGCAGTCCCCGGGGGGATAAAGAGTTCAGTTATTAAGCTCCCTGACCAGAAACATTGTGATTTAGTCATCGAGGATGATTTTATTCCATTTCCTATTATGGGCTGCACCACATAAATCTGTGTTTTATTGCTGAAGTGAGATGCTGGAACATTTCAAGATTACTTTTGGCACTGTCTGGGTTGGCTCACTGCTGTGCCGACAAGTACTTGTAGAAAATTAGCAGCAATGATATTAATCACCTTCTTTAGGGTGTTTATTCCCTTACCCTGCTAGAGCTTTGTTTTGCCCTTTTCCTTTTGCCAAAAAAAATCTCACAAACAAACAAATAAAACACCATGAACAACAAATCAAAAATACTCTTCTAAAACGCAAGTGTTTAAGTGCAGTGAGAGAGTGAGGTGGGGGCAAGGACTGGTGGCTGTCCTGTTCTGGGAAGGGGTCAGTTGTAATGAGGCATTCATTGTGTGATTCTGTTGTTATGACGTATACCCCAGGCTGGCATCCTGTAGGCTGTGGCTGCTAGCAAAGCAAGGAAAACAAGGAAAAGTAGTTTTCAAGTACATAACACAATGGCCAAAGTATTAGTGTATTTTCTGTCCCAATAATGGAATACTGGAGAGTGGGTAACTTATAAAGAAAAGAGGTTTATTTAGCTAACTGTTCTAGGGGTCCAAGAGCAAGGTACTGGCCTCTCTTTTAGCTCTGGACAGGGGCCTCACTGCAGGTTGCAGTACAAGGGGGAGAACGCACATGAGATGAAGGATCAAATGACAAGACAAGAACCCAGAGAGCATGGACAGGCTGCACTGTCCACATTGGTGGCCAAACTTTGTAACACATAAGCCATTAGGGCATAAGCCACATCGAAATCATGGCAGCCAGTTTTCTTGTTTGATCATACTTTCAACTGGCCAACACAAGCTTATAAAGGAAGGTCAGGAATCAGAGAATAATGGATGGAAGTGTGGGAGGACGAGGTGGATTTGAATATACACAGATAAATAGCCATATACATACATTCTCATGGAGGTCCAAGAAAGGCGGTGTGTTTGATGCCAACTGCTGTGGCAATTGATGTCCCCATTCTCTGTCTCTGGAGATCTTTATCACCATTAGTCATCCAGGACCCTCAAAAATCTTTCTTGTCAAAAACTGATTTCCTGAGAGCTACTGAACTTGGACCAAGAATCCAAGGTACCACATCCTCCACCCTAGGAATTTCTGTGTTTGAGAACAAAGGTCTCATTCAACTTTGTCATCCCACCACCTAGCACAGGGCTTTGCATTTAGTAGGTGTTTTATATGTTTATTGAATTGAATTTAAACTTATATCTGAACTTACCCAGGTAATAATAGGATTTGCTTCTTGCTACAGGAATGTCTGGTGTTGAGCAAACTATGGAGGTAGAGTGGTTTGAAAAAGAAGACAACTGAGATGTCTTGGAAATTAAAATGAAATGTTGCAAGTCACAGCCTATGAAAATAGTTGGTTCTGATTTCTATCAATATGCACACACAGATCCATATACACACCCTTCACTGAGGACCAAGAGCACCTGAGAGATCTTTTTTTTTATTTTAAAGAGAATTGAAAAAAAAGAATAATAGCAAAATGCCAATAGCATAGTCAAAAACAAAACAAAGCAATAACAATAAGAATTGTTACAGGGTTTCAGAACAAAATGATAAGGATTAACAGTGGTTGTTATATTGCATATTTTTATCTTCATCAGAGTTGGTCAGATTACCAGATGTAAGAATGCAGGATTAATCAAACCATTAAAGAGAATAAAAAATAAAAACAAAAAAATTATAAACGGTAAAAGGTTTCACCAAACAAAGTGAGAGGAATTCAACAATGGTTATTATGTTGCATATTTTTTTTATTTATTTAAAGGAGTAAAAGAAGGATAACAGTAATAGGGGGATTTATTGAATTACAGACAAAGTGGCAGGCCATTATCAATGGTTGTTATTTTACCTATTGGTATCTTCAAGATAGTTTCTCAGGAAAACAAATAAATAATAGTGAGTTACAGACAAAAATGGTAGAGAATTATCAATGGTTGTTGTACTATACTTTGGTTTCTTCAAAGTTGTTTCTAAGGAAAACAAATAGAGCTATACATGAGTGATCAGTTAAATAATCATTGACTATTCTCCATGGTTGTTGTTGAAAACACATAGTAATAAACATACATCCATTTACCAAATAGCATAGGAACAATAGAAACATTACAGAGTTATGGACAGATTGGTAGGAAATTATCAATGGCTGCTGTAATACATATTGGTATCTTCAAAGTGGTTTCTCAGGAAAACAAAGATATGCAAGAAGGATCTAACAAGTAGTTACAGCCTAAGGGATGTGAAAAATAGTGGATTACCTCCTCATCAGTGACTCCTTTCACTGAGGTGTGATGGCTGGAAGGAAGGCCAGGATTGAAAAGAAGGACCAGAGCCTAGCACCAGTGTCCAGCAATAGGCTGTTTACTTTTCCCTCTATAGTCATGATTAAGTGGGGCTCCTCCTTGAAGATAACGGTCTGGCCAGAGGGAGAAGGCAGAGTATGCCCTGGGCCCCTTCATTCCTGTTGGACCAGCTGGTAGGAGGGGTCTGAGCTCTGGGGCCTTAGCTCCAGAGGGCAGTCCAACCTCTAGTGGTCACCTTTACACTCACGGCCCAGAGAGCTTCTTAGGGCAGTCCCTCTTGAGGTGGCCTGGCTTTTGACAGTGGTAGCAGATGAATGTAGTTGTCAAGTTCTTCTTGGAGCTCCGAGAATCAGACTTAGGGTCTGTTTCTCTTAGTGTTGCAACAAAGGCAGCTATTTTTTCTCGGTCTCTTTGTTTTCTCTCCTTGACCTCCCCCTCCTCATTGCTATAAAATACTGAGGAGGCAATTCTTACTAACATCTTAAGTGAGCTATCTGGGGCAAAAGCCATTTTTTGTAGCTTTTTTCTACTATTTGGGGCTGGCTGAGTAATAAACATCTGTAAGAATAGTTTGTCCCTCTACTGAACTGGGATCCAGACGTTGCATATTGTTGTCTTCAAATTAGTTGTTCAGATTATCAGATATACGCCTGCAAAACTGGTAAAAAAATAAATAAATAAAGCATTAACTGAGAGATCTTTTAAGATTTCACTTCCAACCCTTAATGGCTCACAGGCCTTCTGCAATGGTTGATACACTGTGTTAATTTGAGAAGTTTAGAAGTTTAATTCAGCAGGGGTCAAGGTAAACATCCTGAGCTTGTGCAAGAGGAGGGCACAGAGATGGTGTGAGTGCTACACCCACTCTAAGGGGGGAGTCTGCTTACAATATAAGGAGGGAAAAGAGGCTTGCTGTGCCCCCACCTTTTGCTCTTGTTGTTTTTTCTGCCTTCTGCCGCCTTGAACTGTTGCACCTGTACCATGTCACCCTGCCTTGGAGCCAGCTGATTATGGGCTGAAACCTCCACAAACTGTGAGCTAAATAAACCTTTCCTCCCTTAATTTTGGGTGTCAGGTATTTTCTATCAGCAATGAGAGAAAAGTAATTAAGACAGTCTCTTTCTACTACTTCTATATTTCTCTATTTTATCTCATGCTCCCTGCATAGCTATTCTGTCCTAAGCATCTACTGTCATTCAGATAGTGTCCTCCGGCCTATCTCTCCCTTCTTTGGATGTTCTCTATTCATGCTACAATATCTCCTTTGCAGCCCATTCTTCACTTATCTATGCTCTGATCAGTGCCTTAGGATACTGGCCTCTTTGGACAGCGTTACCTGGGTTCTTATAGTTGGGCTTGTTCCCTGGACCAACAGTAACTGACAGGACTGTGGGAAGAGAGTGAGGAGGCTGAATGTTCCCAGTCCTTCTTCTTTCCTTGCCTGCTTGGGTTCTCATGGAAGTTGTAATTTTTTTTTGCTGTTTGTTTTTGTTTTTTGAGACAGGGTCTCTTTATGTAGTTCAGGCTGGCCATGAACTCACTAAGTAGTTCAAGCTGGTCTCGAGATCCCAGTCAGTCACCCTCCTGCCTCAATCTCCTGAGTGCTGAAATTACATGTGTGGGCCATAACACCTGGCTTGATCCTTCTTTTTAAAGCCAACTCTTATGGTTTCAACTCTTGTTGGGCTCAGTAATACGATTTGTTCCCTTTGACCCTTTAATGCTATAGGGTGAATGTTCCCCACTAATGCTGGTAGTTTTGTACCTCTTCATTGGTTGCCAGAGTCTCTAGCCTGGGTAAATGGTCTCTTCATTAAAATCTCTTTAGTGAGCCCTTTTGCATATTCTATCAATTTCCAGTTACAACCCCAGTCAGTATCACCATTTTCTATCCTTCCCATGTGCCTTAAACAACCTCTTTCCTTTCCTTGTCAATAAATCGATGAATACTGTCCTCCTTTTGCTTCCTGAAACATACATAGTTTTTTTATCCAAGCTGAAGTCAGAGCCTTCTTCTTCTCTCATGGAACCCATGTCTTGGGTGGCTGTGTTGTTCACACGGATCTGCAGCTTTCAGAATTGAATTCTATGGCAGACCTTCAACTTGTCTCACCCGCTGAAGCCACATTGTCCCATCAGAATGGCTGGTTTTGCATCCCCTCTCCTGTCACCTGCCAGCCCAAGCTCCTTGCCACCTTGCTCCAGGATTCTGACTCTGGTTCAAGGTACTCCTAGTTATTCATCCTTTCACTTCTTGTACGTTGTAGGAACTTGATAAATGGGCCAGACAACAGTACTCCTCTTGATCCTAAGAGGTTCTGACAGATTTTCTAATCTTTAAAAAAAGTTTTTAAAAAAGTAATCTTTTCTTTGCTGCCTTCCCCTTTTTCCTTTAATCCTTCAAATCTTACTTCCAGGCATTCCACTGAATGGTTTCCTTTAATGGCCGCCACTGGAGTTTCAGTTGCTAGATATAATTATTTCTTTTACATTTCCTCTCACTTTGCCCTGCATTTAAATTCAACATTACAAACATTTTTGAATGTTTTCTAGGTGCCTGGTAGTGTGCTAACATGATCCTATAGGCCCAAAGTCCTCACGTGATTCTTGCAAATTATAAGTTTTTGGATATTCCTTCTTCTATGGCTCCCTAGTTTTTTAATAGTCCCAATTGTATTCTTTCCTTTTAAATCACATCCTCAAAGTTTTGCCTTTGTCCTTCTTGTCTCTGTTTTTGGATAATTGTATGGATTCACTTGGTCTCAAATGTCATCTGTCTATTGATGACTTCTAAGTTTATATATCAAGATCTGCTCTATTGCTTAACTAGATTTGAAGCAGGATGGTAAAATATACGTAAGATCAGTCCATAGTTTTCTGTGTAATCTAATGCCCTCTGGACTCTGAATAGGACTGATTTGACGGATTGGATCTGACCAAATTAAATAAGGTTGGGTCTGGGAAGGACCTGCAACGGAGGGCAGGACATGATTAGTTCTGTGCAGTAATTAACATGAGCCTGGGAGTCAGAATGCTTGGGTTAAAATCCCAACTCCACCATGTACTCACTGTATGCTTTTGATAAAGCTTGGGGAATGGTTCTCTATCTTTCCACTACCTTGTTTGAAAAAAGGGATAATAATAGAATCCCTCCCCTTCAGTCACCATGAGAATTAAATGAGATAATGCATGTAAAATGCTGAGACTGCACATAGTAAGGACTCACACAATCTTAGCTATCTCAAGTCCTTTGGCTTATTTCTCTCCCAAGGAAAGAATGTCTTTTTTTTCAAGAAGCCTATGACAAAAAGCAAAAGGCATTAATGCAGAAAGCTCAGTCTTTTGTGAAGCAAAAATGTGGAGTCCAGCTCTGAGGCTTTGTGACAGGGATTCATTTGTTGCTCATTATGAACAGGTTGATGAGAAGTAGGTGGGTCAAAGATGAGGGAAAAGCTTTTGATGGAGTTTATCCTGTTTTCTGGGCCCAGCTTTAGGAAAGCTGCTTACACGAGGCTGGGGCTAAGCAGAGCTGCCCTACTTAAGGCCTTTGTCAGCACTTCCTTTGTAGATTCTAATTTTCAGGCCTAGAAATGACTGTTGAAAATATCCTCCGAGGGCCTGAGCCTAGTGTGAGAGATCTTTATCTGGCACCAAATAATCTTGTCAAGTTTTAAAAGAGGGAGAGAGAAAAAAAGGATGCAATGTGGGAAAGAGAATGAAAGGGGAAGACAGGAAAAGAAAAAGAGATGAGAGGTGAAAGGGTGAGGGAAAAGGAGAGAAAGAATTCTTTTTAGAGTATCTTAGACATGCACTTGAAAGTAGCTCCTCTGTCTCAGGTATTTCTTCCTTTTATAACATCCTTGTCCAGACCCTCTGCTGTTATAACTAATTGGAAAGAGCTATGCCACAGAGCTTCCTGCTGTCTTCTGTCCGTGTGGTAAGTAAGGGCCCTGTTTCCACTAGATGAATACACTGTCAGTTGCCTGCCCTTCATTCCTGCCAACTCTGAGTTTACTAAACTCCTTTGCCACCTAAGACTATGCCAACCTGATGTCTAACTTCTTTCAAATTTTGGGTCAATGTTGTTGGCCTAGAAGGATTTTTGATTCTCTTTTTTGAAGCTAGTGGGTAGGTTTAAATTAAAAAATGAGACTTAGGCCAGGACCTATGAAGGGAAATAAGGAACCAGTTAGATTTAACCTTATGAATACCTCCCTCTAGGAGTTCTAGGGAATTGGGCCCTTTAGCATATACTCCCAAGCCCCCTGCACAGATCCTGTAGTAAAGATTTGAGAGAGTCTAGGACTAGCTTTGCCATGTTGGGGTAGGCATGCACAAAACAGGTGTGGGTGACAAGGCCCCCACCCCTACTGCTGCCCTCTCTAGGGAACTTGGGTCTCTCATGCATCAAGGGAGAATCATTCAGCATGCCTGCTTGTATTTCGAGAACTGAGGATATGGGTGATCTGTAAATTATAGAGAAAAGTACATTCTGGAACTCCCTTTTTTCTTTTCTGTTCTTAGTCTCTTAACAATGGAAGAGGTACTGTATCAGTCAGTGTTTTACTAGAGAAACAAGATATACAAATGTATAAGAAATTACAAGATGATAATTACGATGGTCAACTGCAGAGTTGGATGAGGAGGCGTGCAGAGGGTGTCTGCAAGCTGGAGATTGAAGAGTTCAGTCCAAGGTCTGGAGCTCATCACTGCAGTGTCTGTGCAAGTCCATCTCAGGAGGCTGATGGGTCTGCAATGGAAGGTTGAAGAGTCTATGCTGGAAGGATGAAGGATCTGAGCTCGAAGCTGAAGAGTCTACACCAACTTCCAAACTGAAGGCAAAGATGGGAGCTCCTCCAAAGAACAGAAGGAGATCTATCCTTCCTCATTTCCCCTTTATACCATCCAGGCGATGAGCCACCCTAGAGTGAGTCTTCTACAACCTAAGGTGTAGAATTGCTGAGACAGTCTAATTAAACTTCTCTTAACTAAACTTCTCAAGTTAACACAATCAATCAACCATTACAGATACCTCGGAACACAGAGCTTGAGGGCTGACTGCTTGTGACAAATTTTCTCTCCTGTTCTAAACTCCACTTAAGCAACTGTAGAGGAGTATGATACACATAAATCCACAAGGCCAGAGAGAAGAGCAAAGGAGACAAGTGCAGGTGCAAACATCCCAGGTGTTTTAGGAAGATGGGGCATGGAGAAGGGCCTGGTAGCTGGTTGAAGAAACTGGAGACAGTAGCAACTGAGCATTCTTATTTCCCAAAGCCACCCTCGAGCCATAGCAGAGACTGCAACAGGGCCTATGTCTAACGTGGAAATTGCTGCTCCTTTGCCTGAGTCTGGACAAAGGTTCCCACCGGTGGATGAGCCTGCTCTGCTGAGCACTCTCAGCTCCCCTGACCATCACTGCAGGGAGGACCACTGCCTACTTCCAAAGTGATGTTAGTGGACAGGAGAGTTATACAGATGGCAGGAAGGCTGAGAACTCCAGGCACCAGACAGGAAAACCCCCAAGGAATACTGGAAAGTCATACTGCTGCTGCAGGAGGCAGTGTGAAAGAGGTGACATGATGGTCTCCCACTTTTGCCCCCAGCCTCCATCACCGTGTGGTTCACTGGGCTGGACTTAGGAGGTGTGCATGAAAGGAGGAGAAAGAAACCGTAAGTTTGAATATTACGATCTTCCACAGAGAGGGGCATATAAGTTGGCTCTTACAATCTACAGAGGGTAGAATAATGACCCCCAAGCAAAGGGTATAGAGTATTTACTCACTCTCATCATTATGTAATTACATAGAAAAGAAATGTCATGACCAAGAGGAACCCAGGAGAAATCTGGGAAGAGGTGGGTCTGGAGATTTTGACCCACACAATCTGAATAAAGAGGCCAATCCTGGCCAAGTTCTAAGAAGACAGCTACATACCCCGTGATCCAGAGAAGCATCAGTATTAACAGGATCAACTACCCGAGGAAGGAATTAGCATGAATTTTAGAGTCACAAACATTGGTTCCAATTTCAACTCATATTGTTTTGGCTATGAGAATTCTGTAATTTCTATGGGCCTTAATTTCCCCATGTGTAAATTATTACTTGGAATTGTTGCAGCAATTAAATGGGAATTTATTCAGCCCAGTCATTTGACAAGTCTTATTTGAGCATTGGGTTTTTTGGCACTTATGTGTCAGGTGCTATCCTGTGGATGTAACTAAAGAACTTGGCACTACACAGCTGTTAAATGTTGGTTTCTCCTCTCAGATGAGTTTAGCTCTGTCACTGTTCAGTAGTCCTCGTCAGGGCCTCACGAATTTGGAGCCTGTGTGTGGGGGTAGAGGGCTAGCTGTTTGAGAAGCAGGGGAAAGTCATTATAGGTCATCACTCCCTCTGGCATTAAGGATGTTCCGGCAATATTTCCATAGAGCTGCCTGTGCTGGTTTAACAGTTCTAACTCTGAAGTCTTCTTCCAAGCAACAACCATTTCTGCCCAGCTCGCCCAGCTCTGTACCTGTAGCCAGACCTTACATCTACCTAGGAGGCACTGTTTATGGTGGCTAGAGGCCCTTTGGTGTTATGGCTTTTGCACTTTGGACAACTGGAGCTGAGGTCACTCGTTCTCTGTGGACACAGAAATGGCCTGATGAGGTCCTCTGGGTCATGGGGGATGCAGCTGTCTTCTTAGAACTTGACAGGAAGCAGTTGAGTAAGGATGACTAGCCACTTAATGGATGTTAATTACTGCTCACAGCATCCCTGTAGGTCAGAGGACAGAAGGATTCTGATGTCAGGTCTGACACGCTGTGGCTGGCAGCAAGCTGGCGTGTACATTTGATTAGAGCTGTGGTTAGTTTAGCACAGCCAGAGGGACCTAGATGGATAGTTTGAGAGTTGCCTGACCTGTGGAAGGACAGTTTATACTTTTTTCTTCAGTGATTTTTTTTTTTTATGATGAGCTTTGGTCTTTGTTTCTCCCATCCCCTCATCCCACAGATTAAACCAGGATCCCCAAGAAGTGCAGTGTCTAATTTCTAAGCTCCATTTTTCTTGATGACACTAAGACCAGTAAGTCTGTGGAGTGTGAGTTTATACAAAGTTGTCATTCACTAAATCCCTGTAATGTATAATGTCTCGCGCTTCTGCTGAAGTGCAGAGACAGGCTAAAAAACACAAGAGTAATTAATATTATTACAAACTGGAGAAGCAAATGGCAGTTTTCTTAATGCTAATCTGTGGTTCTTGCAGTAAAGCAGAGATTTGTAGAAGCTCCCATGCAGTGTGTCATTTTAAAACATCATCTCCTAAGTGCTCGTTAGTTCCGTTTTAGCTGAGGTGGCATATGGAGGGTGTCAGACGTGAATATTTATGGGGATTGGAATGCACTCTTAATAGAATGCCAAGGGGAAGCATCTTGTGATATCAATAGAGCCTACCTGTGTCATCCAGAGGAGGCTGAGGACTGGCCTCTCATTCTACAGGAGCTGGGAAATGGTTCCCTGTAATGTGGATTGCAGCAGCCCTGCCTCATCTCTGGGTACGTGGACTTCTGACACTCAAACTCAAGTTGGACAGAAGTTATTTGACAGAGAATATGAGGCAGCTTTTTCCAGTAAGTAAGAGGTTCAGCGTTGCAAAGAGAGCCTTCAGCTTTACCAGTGCCAGTGAGGCATGCCTGGCTTCATTTTGGTCATAAATCCATCAAGAAGAAAGGGCTCTTGTGTCAAAGAGAGGACTTGGGAGGTGAAGACCATCAGGGCAAAGGAAAAGATTTTATTTTAGACTACACAGACCCATAGAGGCTGTCAAAGACACTGCTGGTGCCTTGGACTCTCAAGTTTAAAGAGATGAAAGGACAGAAATCCTTGTACACAATTATCAATATGGCGAATTAATTGTATTAATTGTATTATTAATTCCTATTTAACTGTGCTTGTTCACATTAGAAATTCTCTTGAAAATAATATTTCATGTAAAAAATAGTATCTTAAATACTATTTGAAAGTATTTCAAAACTTCACCACAAAAATAGTATTTTAATAGTAGTTTATTAAAGTGCTGTTAAACTCACCCTGGTATACCGTTCTGCCAGTTTTGACAAGTGCATATGGTCATACAACCAGCACTCAACCAAAATATGATATTTTCATCGCCTCCCCAAATTTGTGTGCCTCTGTGTATTGAACTCTTCAGCACCTGACAATCGTTGATCTATTTGCCGTCTGTAGCTTCTCCTTTTCCAGAGAGTTCTATAAATGGAGTTATGTGTAGACTTGTTAGTTCAGCTTCATTCTCTTTACAGATTGCATTTGAGAGTCACCATGTTGTTGAGTTATCAGTCACTTGTTACTTTTTTATTGCTAAATATTTTATTCTATGGATACAACACAGTTTACCCATTGCCTAGTGGGGAAATGTATGGATTGTTAACAATTTTGTGAAGTTATATATAGAGCCATCTCTATATGATTTTTCAAGTAACCATTCGTTTTTTATTTTGAGTCAGTACAGTGAGAGGTGTGAGTTTGATGATAAGTACATATTTTACCTTCTAAAAAATTGCCAAACTTCAAAAGTGAGAGTACATGTTTATTTCCATCAAACAAGGATGAAATTTCCAGTGCTTCATACCCTTGATAGCTGTTAATATTATCAACTTTTAACTTAACCATTATAATGAGAGTTTGTTGGTATTTCATCATAGTTTTAATTAGTATTTCCATAGTACCTACTGGTATTGAATTGCTTGTTTTTATTTCCCATCTGTGTATTTTCTTTCATGGAATGTTTCTTCATCTTTTTCTCATTTGAAAACAAATTGTTAATTTGACAGAAAAGTGATATTTTGTTTTATTTTAATATTTTTTGTTGAGGTTGACATTTTCAACTGTTAGCTTGACCAGCTAAGCCCCTATCAAAGTTTTAATTATCTGAAAGACATTAAGATTAGCATTTAGTGTGAATAGAGTCATATTTTCTCCAAGTCAGACAGCAGAAAACTGTATATGGGGCATTTGGGGGATGTCTTTGGAAATAAAAAATGACTGCTTCTCTTCTCTCTGGAGGAGACTATGCTATCTAGCGAAGTGGAGTCATTAAGCCAGCTTTCTCTTTATAGGAGAAGAAACAACCGTAGGTGTCTCTTTTAAGAGGGTGACTTCCTTGTCCTGGAGCTGTAAGACACCCAAGGATTGTAGGATTCTGGTTTTTAAAGCAGCCTTAGGATTTCCTCAGGGAAAATATTGATTATTTGTGACTTGATGTCTTAAATCAAGGAAGACAGTATGCTTCACATGTCACTTTAAAAATAAGTTGGTATAACTGCAAGGTGGACATAGTTCCTTTAGATATGATTTAAGCAGAGGCAACAGCAACCTGCACTATTTATCAGATTAAAGAAAAAATAAATAAAACCTGAAGTATTTTATTGTTTGGGAAAAATATTTGTGTGGTGGATACCTTTTAGGATTTTCTCCAGCTTGTGTTTCCTTTCTTGAGAACCACCTTTATTCTCCATGTCATTTCCCATCTTTCATCAGAATCAGCTTCCGCAGCTTTGTGTGTAGAACTTAATTCTCACCCTTTGGCCAAAATGACCTAATGAGAGGCGGGCACCTCTCTCAGTCTGAGACAATCAGATCTTCTCAATTGATCCTCAATCTGACATAATATAAATTTAGGAGGCCTGGCATTTCATGCTCTGTAGTCCTGAAATTAAAGATACCAAAGGTGCAAAAGGAAAGATAAATAAGGCTGATTATTGGAGAGACCAAGATTAGAGACAGAGAAGTAATACTGCCTAGATAAAGTGCACTTTGCTATATGGTCCAAGCCTTAGTTTCTATCCATTTTCCGCGTGGGTCCCTCTATACTTAAAAACCATAAAACACTTCCATAGGCTTACTTTTAATTCTTCCTTAGGTCAAAGGTAGTTTAAGGGTTTCTAAAACTTCAATAAAGAGAAACTCAACTGGGAGAACACTGGGTGATCTTAGTTAGTGTTATGGCTTGGTTACTGTTATGTTCCCCCAAAGCCTCATAGGGTCATAGGTGGGACTTTTCAGAGGTGGCTGGATCTGGAGTGTGTGATGCTGGGATCAAGGATATGTCATCCCTAAATTAGTCCATTGATTGGTTTGACATAGCTCTGGGTAGGATTAAGGGTGCCCCACTCCGTGTGAGTGCTACCCACCCCAAGGGCCAGTGGCATGGATAAAATACAAGGAAGAGAAAGAGAGCTAGTGTCATCACTTGTAGCTTGCTACTTGCTGCCCTGCTGCCTTCTTCCTTCTGCTTGCTGTGAACCATTTCTCCTCTGCGATGCCCCTCTGCCATGCCACCCTGCCTTGAAGCCAGCCAACTGTGAACCAAAACCTCTACAAACTGTGAGCCAAGTAAATCTTTCCTCTTTTAACTTTGGGCTTCAAGTATTTTGTGTCTGCAATGAGAAAAGTAACCAAGACAGTTAGGAAATTGACATCTTGCAAGGATTCTGTGTGGCAATGAACTGAACAGTTAAGCTTTATAATGTGAGGTGCATAACTAGAATTTGGAGTGTCACAGTCAATTTAAAAGTAGGCTTCAATGGAGAAATGGAATTGCAGTACTTATTTCTTCTGAGCTCTAGTTAGACACCTAACGTTTTAAATTGGGATGAATCTTAAGGATTATCTAGTTCATTTTGCTCTACCTCCACACAGAGTGGAAAACCTCTTTCTTAAATCCAGATAGTTGGCCATCTAACCTCTGAACAAGTTAGTTGGTTCAATCCAAGCTCTACATAGGATTAGATAAATGTTATTTCTGTTTTAAAATTCAAACATTCCTCTCAAATCTGCTTCCGCATGTTTCAAGACAGCTTTTGTTTTTAATACTCCCTTGGCCTTCCTCTTCCAAATCACTTCCGTGCCATCAGTAGACAGTGCAGATGTTTTCAGTGGCCTTCCAGTTTGGATTCTGAAACTCATCCGGGTTTTCCAGTTGGTTGTTGGTGAGTTGTGCTCCCAAGCTGCCTTAGCTCATATCTCCACTGCATTATTGTTTGAGAATAGAAAACAATGAGTGTTTTGGGCAAACCCATTTTTGGCAATATGGAAAAGACTCACCTAGCACCGACTCTGCTTGTATTGAAAGAGGGAGCCTTACTCTTTGGTGACCCACACAGACCAATGGTGGGGGGTGAAAAGGAGGTGGCTATGACCATACCTACACATAATAGATGACCATCCCTTTAGTGAACTGAGTGGATTACAGGCAACAAAGTTAAAGTAGTTCCATACAGATAGGGTCTGTTCACACCCTTTCCCCTCAAACTAATAGAAAGTAGCACTGAAGTTTATGATTAGATTTCCCTCCCCTTACTTCAGAACAGCACCGTTTTACACCTAGTTTTAAAGTGTCACAGTCCAGCTGGAATTGGAAATTCTTGGAACTCTGGAGGTGTTGGCTGTGTCAGACTGATGAATTATGTAAAACCTGTTTTCCCAGAGTGTTATTAATCATCCTCAAGAAAATGAAGACATGCTAATTAATTTGTGATGGTTTTCACCTGGAAATGCCAAAGGAACAAACCAAATTAAATCTTCTTTTCTCTTCGAGAGCCAGAACTCTGTTAAATACCCTATGACTTCTCCAATTCAATTTGAAAGATATGGTTCTTTGGAAAATTTCTTTGCCTGGATTCCAAAATCTTACAGGCTCTTTTAAATGTGTAGCCCCTAAAAGTTTACACATAAGGACTTGGACAGTGAATAGATAGAATTTAGTGCTATAACTTACAGAGTCCCCAGTATGCACCAGCATCTACATGGACAGTACCCATTTCATCTCATGGGTAGGCATTACTAAATCCCAGAGATATTATCATTCTAATTGCACAAAGAGGACATAGGCTTCTGAAGAGACTTCACAGAAATTTCCTGGGTCACACAGTTTATAAGTGTGGAGGTAAGGTGCAGATCAAGGTCTGTTCAATTCCATATCCATAGTCCTTGCTTTTGCTTACTGTACCATAGTTGTTCCAGGGAGACAATCCACTGTGCATGTGAACTTCAACCAGTCAGACACCTCAGAACTGTACATTGTAGGCTTTGCACTATCTTGTAGAAAGTAGAATTTCTCATTGTTTAATCTACTGGAGGAAATCTCAGAGAAAAAAAGTTTAGAGTCTTTTAATTAGAACAGAATCATGGGCTGTACTACCTACTTCTCACCCTTGAATGCAAGTATACTTAGATAATTTTTTTTTTTTTTTTTTTTTTACTGGGCATCAAACTCTGGACCTTGCACTTGCTAGGCAGGCACTTGTGCCACTGAGCTATATCCCTGACTACTTAGATAATTTTCAGCCATTTTCCTTTGGTAACAACTAAAATATTGTTGCTCAGTTGAGAGATACTTTGCCACCCATGGGTATGATTGTGCCATGTGAATCATGTTTAATGCGCTCCTGAAAGCCAGCAGTGGTATCTGAGCATCTAGGCAGGTCTCTGGTAAGACTGTATGAAAGTAGGAGAGTATGACTGGACACAGATGTCTTGTAAGGGATGGCTCTAGAGCTTATATCCCTGCCTAGATCAGTGTTTCAGATTGTGTCACCATCACTGTGACTACAATAGTGATTTTTGTACTTTTACATGATTGTAAAAATTAAGTTGAATGTTGACTGCCATTACTATTGTTTCTCTTTGAAATTACCTAGCATGCCCACAGAGGAAAGAATGCTCCACATGATTACTTAGGCATCAGAGTTGAGTCTTCCAGTGTCTCTTACCCCAGTCTCCACCAGGATGGAGACGCGTGGCCAGTATAAACTCTAGAGCTGGTCGGAAGACTCCAGGAGTCAGGATCCTGGTTAAAGTGTCTCAGATCTTTTTGGAAGATTCATAGTTTCCTTCCCTTCATGCGTGTTGGAATTAAGGGCACTAGAACTGCTGTTAGAGGAGGTCATCCCACTGAACACTTCGCTGAAGTGAAAGACATGTAAACTGATACGCACTCTGGTTCTTAGGATGAGGTATAATTATCTTCACTGTTAGTTGCTTCCTAATTTGATCCTCCACCAATTACAGAAATTGTAATTCTTTCAATAACAATTTCCAACTTGAGCATTTCTGTTCTTTACCATTTCTAGTGACAGAGACCCTTTTTTGTCAAAAACCAGTGAGTTGTAGAAGGTCACATGTGTCTGAATCTTATGTCTGTCACTGTCACATAGGCCAAGTCACATTCTCTCTAAGCCACATTTTTGTTTTTCACACTTCAAATGGAATGCTCATGCCTGCCTCACAAGGATGTTCCGAATGAAAATTTAATAGGATTGAAATGAACAGAGTCTAGTGTACAGAGGGTGGTCAAAAAGGTTTGCTTTCTTCTGCTTACATGAAGACACTGCTTTTTATTCTTGAAAGTCCCTGAAATGTTCCCTATCAGCCTCTCAATACTACACACAAGCATGTGTGTGTGCATGTGAGAGCACACACACACTCACACACACAAATACCCACACCATTTTTATGTGTTCTTTTCAGTCAAGCATTTCAATATTATGTGGTAATGCATGTAAGTTGTAGTCAGCATTAACAAATTGAAAATGTAACATTTCTCCTTCCACAGTGCAGAACAAAAGAGGTATGATTAGAATTATGTGCACACTGTTCAACTCTTTTCTGACTCCTAATTAGAAATCTTTTGCACACCCACATACACACAGTGCACACACATGCACATCACTTACATTTTGTGCTCTCTCCTCTTTGTTTTCTTTTCTTTTTGGTTTTTCTCCGGTACCGGGAACTGAACTCACGACCTTGCACTTGCCAGGCAGGCGCTTTGCCGCTGAGCTAAATCCCCAGCCCCTCCTCTTTGTTTTCTTATGCCATCACTGTACATGTTTTTCACTGTGGATGTACTTCTACTGGAATCAGAAATAGTAAAAGTGTCCACAGCATCCACAGTTTGGCCTTTTTTTTTGCTGGGCATTGTAAGATTTGTATCCCTGCTGAAATAATTTTGCTGAAAACACTTGTAGAATTCTTGCCTGTTGTCTCTTTTTTTCCTAGTCATTTGTGACAGTTCTACCTTCTAGCTTCTTTTTTTAGGAAATTAATAATGATTGTTATATTGCATATTGTTATCTTCAAAGTAGTTGCTCAGATTAGCAGATACACGCATGCAAAATTGATCAAACAATATAGAAACTAACTGTTCCTTTCA
>NW_004955434.1:11132590-11194279 GCF_000276665.1 Chinchilla lanigera
TATATATATATATTTATATATATTCCTTTCCTTCTTTTGAACTTTCCCCATCCCAGATATTCTTTCCTTTTGAGAAGTTTCTTTCCCTTTCACTATATTTACTGCACCTTTGGGATATTATTTACTCTTTCAGCTTCTTACACTAGGGAGACAATACAATGTTTACACATGTGAGTCTGACTTATTTCACATATGAGTATGGTCTCTAGTTGCATCCACTTAGTATCTGGTAAGTGCAGCTAGCTTTCCTGGATGTGAGTGTGCTGCTCACCTGAAAACATGAGTGTCGTACACAGCCTCTGAGATACCACACCTATGGTATGCTGTGACTTGTCTGTGTAGCTGACAGGACATGGCAGACATGATGATGTGTCACATGTGATATTAGATTATAAAAGATGCTGTGGTTTCATCTTGGCCATTTCCTCTCTTGGATCACTTCGTTCTGGGGGAATCTAGCTGCTATGTGGGATGCTCCAACAGCTGAGTTGAGAGGCTTACGTAAAGATCTGATATCTCCAGGCAAGAGCTATGTAAATAAGCCTTCCTGAAAGTGGACCTTCCATTCCCCCTACAAAACTTTAGGCGCTTACAGCCCCAGCTAATAGCTTCTGAGAAATATCATGAGAGACCCTGAGCTAGTGCCACCCAGGTAAGCCATTTCTAAGTTTCTGACTCAGAAAATGTGAGAAAATAAATGGGTTTTTCTTTGTTCGTTTGTTTGAAACCAAAGCTGAGACAGATCTGAGATTTTATTCTCTTTGCAATCTAACAAATTTCTTTGTTATATGTCCAAGGTAGATATATGAATTCTAGTTGACATCACAGTACGCTGGAGTCAGGGACTTATTTAGAACAAAGCAATTAGCATAAGCTTGTGTTTGTACTGGTTTCCTTTACTCCCCAAATCCTACAGGGGTAATGCAGGGGTGGGCATGGGTGCATGCGTCTATGCAGTGGGATTACCTCACAGCCAAATGACCCTTGCCTTAGAAAAACCCAATCTTTTACAAGAGGACACTAATAAAATCTGTTCAAGCATTCCGTGGAGGGAGATTATCTTTATTATATTGAAGGGCAAACAAATCTGACTGTCTTCCTAAAGAAATACATTATTTCTATCTTTCAATACTTTTTTGGTATGTTCATATCCTGGAAAAGATAGTCTGGACCAAATGCTGCCAGTGTTTCTGCTCACAAGAAACACAAAGTATCTGATGGATACTTGCATGCCAACAGCCAGTGAGGTCCAGGATAACTTTCTGTGTAACAGTAAATACTCAACTCAAGAGGGACACAAGTGTCTGCGCAACATGTCTGAAAGTCATTGTTCTCAGGGCAAGGATAGCAGACTCTATTCTCTGTTCTGTGCAAAGAATGAGCACAAAAATCTTCAAGGAAAAGTAGGCCCTTTACTTTGGGAGGGTGACACAGAAGGAGAAGAGGAAAGGGAGACAGAGGAAAAGGGTGGGAGTGGAAAGGAATGGACTTTGTTTAACTTCCACTGGAAACAAAGGTTTAATCTTGAGAATGGTTAAATTTGAAACAAGAGAATTCCCTACCTAGCATCTTGCTGTGTTTAAAAATCTTTCCATCTTCACGAGTGAACTGCCTTTTTCTTGGTGTGGGGGTGTTGCTAGTGATTATTTTTCACACATTTCCCCCAGCGAAGGAAAGTGAGGTGCCATTAATTTTGAGCCAATGTGCTGAGAGTCAAGTTTAGAGAATTCTCTTTGAAAAGGACATGAAAGAAAGTACTTAAAAGAGTCTTTTTGTTTATTTGCTTTATTGTGTGATCAAATAAAAGATATTTGGGGCTTTCTGCCATTAGGCAATGTCTTCCGTTCTTATGAAATCAATTGAAAGGACAGAAAGTGGAGAATGATTTTAATTTGAGGTGATATTTGGTCTTGTGTTTCATTCATATGTAGGAATATTCCAGTCTTTCTTCCAGTCATTTTTAGAAAGTCAGAGTGACTATGGTTAAGAGTTAAAAAATAAAGCCAAAAGTATGCATGAGGTTCCATTGGCCCGTAAGGAAAAGAACACTGAAGACGCTCTGTCTCCTGGCCTCACTTTTCTGGTTTCTGTTGACTGAACAGGGAGAAGGGATGCTTAATTAGCTTTCCAGTATGTACTTGTGTAGCTGTTATTGAGATGTGAAGAAGAATCTCTCTAAAATCACTCAAGGAAAGTTAAAACTTTGATTATAGCTTGGAGGTTTAAAAGCAGGTTAAACGTGAGATCTATAATTTCACTCTCAATTTCTCCATCTCTTCATTGGGACCTCTGATACTTGTCTCAGTACTGTTATGGGATTTGCCACTATGATTGACTTATAAAAAATACTCAATAAATTAGGGTTCACATTGTTAATGCTCAAAGATACTAGGCATGTTCCCCTTGCATTATATTATGTCATTTCAAATGCAGCGCTGTTCCATTAGATGCTGTCTGGCACTATCATGTTCTATTTGATTGTATTTGATTTGTAGTGCTCAGTTGTGCAGAAGTTTCATTTACACACTATCATGTATGTGCCTCTCTTTCATGGCACATGGTATATTTTCTCACTAAGTGTTATCTCTCAATCTTGTCATTTGATATAGCAAAGAAAGAAATTCCATCCCATGACCAAACTTAGTACAGATTGGTTATTCTCACAGTAGATTGATTTCAGCCTTTTTATAAACAGGAAGACTATTTAAGAAAACTTTCCCTCCAACCCCAAATTCCTAACAGATTTGACATATTTTGCGTCTAAAAGCCTAGGGGAAGCTGAGACAGTAACTTGTCCGGCAGGTGTGACTAGTAATGTAGAGCCTAGACTCTTGGTCCTTCAGGTGGAACGTTTCATGGAGCCCCTGCTGATGTATCCAGCAGGCATTGCCATGTGCAATATTCCCAGGGTCTGGAGAAAATCATCTTCCAGGTTAGGGAGTGAGGAGGCTTTTCATACCCAGAGGGCCTCACAGTGTATGGAGAAAGGGACAGAGGGTGTGGTAGGTGCTGTCAGAGCTGTAGGTACATTGCCCGGGCAGCCCCCATTCCTGGATGTGCCTATCCTATGGCTTCTACCTGGAAGGACTTGTGACTCTGTTGCAGCCTTTCTCTGACCATGGGCAACTTCTTAGTCCAAATCAAGGGCAGGCTGAAAGTGCCGGCAGTTAACCTTAGGACCTGAAGGATTTGCTGGGTAAGTGCTGAACTCCCTTGCTCTTCAGGTGGAAAAACTTCAAGTTGCCTTTCACACTATCTTCCAGAATTCCCCAGTGTTACCGGGCCCCTACCTGCCCATAGTAATGCCATGCTTCATAATAGTTTCTTTGCTGGCTTCTCTCTTTCTGTCCTCTGTCATTTCCCTGTCCCTTAACACATCTTGCTGGAATATTTCCTAAACAAACTACTGTCATGTACACCCTTGTCTCAGAATCTGCTTTAGGGAAGACCAACCTAGAACACAGGATCCATTCACATTGCCTCAATTATTCCATTAGCAATCCTAAGGTGCTTCATAGATGCTCATGTCTCAGACTGTGTAGCAGGCCTAGAACAATGTTTAGCTTATAGCTTTTGTCAAATGACTATATAAAGAAATGAATGAGACAGTAGAGATAAAGAATTCTAGGCATGCATCTGATTGGGCCTTAAAACATATTTTTTGTATAACAAAGATTTATTTACCCAACTCTTTGTAATCAGCAGAATTAATATAACTTGAAAGCAAATGCATCTTGCTGACATTTTGGAACCTGTGTGCATGCATTAATACCAATCAATTTAAGTATGTGTTTCACAGCATGCCATTCAGATGAGAAATGCTAGAAACGGAGAAGGTGGACAGCTTCTTAGCTACTTTTTTCTGGCACATTTAACATCATTCCAGTAAGCTGGGTTCTGGGTTTAATTAAAGATTGTTTGGAGTATAGAGACGGGATATGAGGAAAGCCTTAACAGTCATTTACATTTTACACTCTACTTAAAAAAAGATGTTGGGAAAAGGGAAAAAATGCAAATCAGTTATACTATTAGTATCTCTTAGTTCATTAAAAAGGAAGGTTTGTGCTAATATTGATTGGAGAAATTTTTGTGCCTATATCTTGTGCCCTGAGCAACTACCTTAAAGAGAACAATATGTAATGTATTAACTATTGTTATTCTCCTATTATTTTGTTATGAAATTTTGTTTTACCTTTTTTTCCATAATAAGTTGTTATTATGGTTAAAAAGCCTACAGTTTCGGTCATCTGTTTTTCATTTTATTTTAAAAATAAAAGAACAAAAATATATTAACAAACAGAGATACATTTACAAAATAGCACAGGAACAATACAAGCCATACTGAAATGCAGACAAGGTGACAGGAAATTAACAATGGGTGTTGTGTTACATATTGAAATATTCAAAGTGGATACTCAGGAAAGTTTCAGTCATCTGAAATTTAGCTTTTCAGCTTCTGAAGTCACACTTTGCCTTCTATACACTGCTATCTTGCCTGGGCAGGTATTCTTACATCACCTCTAAGCTGACATATTATTGTCCTTTGAAAAAGAATTTGCAGTTTTGATATATGCACTTTGATCAATTTGTTTCAGGCAACTGGGAGATAAAAGATATCTATGCTCACATCTTTGTTTTAATAACATCCTTTTTCCTGATTATGACGTATCTATATTTATTAGAAAACATGCAAAACAAATATAAAGGAGACAGTAAAGATTGTTAAGAAGCCTATTTCTTAACAATAGTTGCTAACATTTTGATCTTTCATTTTAGTTTTTTATAATTATGAATATAATCCATGATATAGTTCTTCAATTCTAAGATATTATGTATTATGAAACACAATATTAGTTTATTTATTGTATTTCAAGAGCAACAAATCACTTTTGCCAACCATAGCTGCACAGATCGTCCCTGTAGTGTGCGCTTCACGTCTTGAACCATTTGACATCTTTAGCTACAGTCTAATGTCAAAGTATATTAAAAAATAACGAGATTTTATCTGCCTTTCCTGTTTGGTTAAACTCATAATTTTTTCTTTTATTGAATTGTACATTACAAGTTTCTCTTGAAATATAGCCAGCAGCTTTAATTCATAGATTTCCAGAGTCCGAATAATGATCCTTCATAATGCATGAATCAGTCACACCAAAGTGTCCCAGCTTTAAAGAACGTATGATATATTTAGAGTGACTGGGCACTGTTCCCACATGCATTGCAGGAAATGACAAGTATGTCACAACTTAATCTATTTGATAGCTTATATGTTCTTTTTGATATAAATTATTAAATGCACTATAATTTTTTAAAAGCTGTAAAAATGTAAAGTAGGGTGAAAGATACGTGTAACAGTCTGCGCGCCTCTTTATTTCAGCAGGGTAGTTTTCAGTCCCACTACATTAGAGTCACATGTGTATTAAGAAGATGATTTATAACAATACTACTCCTATCGATCTTCCATCAGACCCCAGAAACCAATAATTTTACATAAAAACAAACTTCTTAGATACCAGTGAATAGACTTACTTGAGAGTTGACATTTTAATAGTTAGGCTTATTATACTAGGATGACTCTTAGGGTAAGAACCGACTTTGAAAATATCTTGAGAAGTAGCCTAGGATGGAAAGTAGGATTCAGGGAGAACTGTTGTCTGAGGATCTCAGCTTTGTGTGGAAACATGAAAGAATTTATATCATTACTGTAAAGAAGAAGAGGTACAAAAAAATTAACTTGAGAAAGAAGTGTCATGAAGTATGAAGCTGAGTAATCCAATGGGCCACTGGGTAATTGTTCTTGTGGTGGGGTGATTACCAGTAAGTTTAAAAAATCGTGATGGTTAATACTCAAATGTAATGGTTTGCACCTCACTACATGAACTTGTCCTCTATCTTCTTTCCAAAAACTTGATTCTATTATACTTTTGGATACTTTGTGAGATTTTTTTCTAGGTAGAAATTGAAGAAAGAGCTGAGCCAAACCCCTGAATCTAGATTGATGGCATAATACAGGAGAGAAGAGGACAGGTTCTGGAGTTCAGATGACCATGAATATACCGAATCCCCTTTCAGGAAATCTCAGAAAGAATTTAATTTTTTTCTGGTGACATAGAATTAGTGGTATTACAGAATAAGCTAGATTATTATATATGCCAACTTAGTTCAACATACAGATCAAAAGAATCTTCACTTGATATCCAAGTCAACACACACAAATGTACACCTACATTTTTGTATTCATATTTTAAAGTGATTTGGCTTAAGCTGTATATCCAGTCTGATATATCCTGATTTCTTCATTTACTAAAATGCCGCAAATGTTTCCCTATAGTATTATTATTCTTAGGGAACATAAATTTTTAACTAATATCTCACCTTATAATCATACTATGATTAATTAAAACATTTTTTTAGGGGATAAAGTATAGGATAGTACAAATACTCAGATTCTGAAGTTGGACACTCTGCCTTCAGTATACCGCTGTCTTGCTTGGGCAGGCATTCTCCTGTCACTGCTAAGATGACATAGTATTGTCCTTTGAAAAAGAATTTGCACTTCCAATGAAATTTGTTTGCAATTATTTTAAATTGTGGAGTTTAACTCCACTTCACCAGCTATTAGCATTTTATCACTCATTCTTCTCATGTGAGGATTAGAACATTAATTTATTGGAAAGGGTATTAGTCTTGTCACTCTATTGAATAAGGAAAGTTATCAACCATGGTGGAGAAAGTGGGTCTGCCTTAAAGAGATGATGCTCCATTTGCTTAGTCAAATACGTTACATACCTACTTCTCTGAGGGCAAAGATTTAAGAGTTAACTACCATATGTGACTAAGCCATTTGAAGATATCTAGATGAAAAAATCTAATCAAGAATAAGGTAGAGAAATGCTAAAAAGAAGAAAAGTGGGAGACCAATGAGCTTCCAGTTTCCAGGGGTTCATATTAGGACTTCATGGGATGTGACTTAGAAGAGCTGAGCACCATCAGCTTCATGATAGTGGTGAGGAAAGCACAGGAGGTGCCAGATTCCCAGGCTACCAAGCAATCTGGTGAAGTTCACCGAGCTACATTGTATGTAGAAATCATGGAAAACAGCATGTATACTTCTTTGGAAATGATTTAGCAGATCATTTCATTAATGAAGCTTGCATAGCAATTATAACTGAAGAACTTTTAACTAGAAGGGAGAAGTTTATTGTAAAGAAAAAATTATACTCCCTGCTTTGCTTATTTAAAGCAAACAAGATATTTTCTGAATGCTTTGAAAGGCAAATGTCATTCCTGACAGCTCACAAAAGGTATCAGAGATGACAACTTGTTTATTTGCAGAATCTTGAAGAAGTTGCTGGTCTCCTTAGGAACGAGGCATGGCTGTTGTTATGTTTCCTTAGAACTAGGATAGAGCACCTGGTGCCAGGAGGTACAAAGGAGTCAAGCTTTACTACTAATCATTATAAGCTAGAGGTCCAAATATATTCAGCAGTAAAGTCTTGCAAAAACCTTTGGCTAATTAATTAAGTTACAGTTAATGCATAAAGCCACAACAATGATGATTTACCTAGACTTTTGTCTTCAGGACTCTATCAAGAAAAAGGTAAAAGCAAACTGCTGAGAATGTATAGGAAGTGACTCTCTGGAATATGCAAGGAGGCATATGGAGAATAAGCAAGGAGAATAAGCAAGCTCCCCCATTGTTTTGTCCTGTGGGTTGTAATGGGTCTGAATAAGTTCACCGCGTTTGAAAGTTGAAGGAAAAGTGTTTGACTCCAAGTGGCCACTGGAGAGAGTTTAATGAACTTGGGGCTGTTGGAGGCCAATGTCAAAATCGGAATCTTCGAAGGCCAGGCAAGGGCCATTTTTATCCTAGCTTAGCAGTGAGGAAGTAAGCGGAACTGTCTTTCTTTGGAGGAGACTAACGACCTAGGAGGCTTCATTTCCCTTCCTGTGGGCCACTGGTGGGGCCAGCAAATAACAACTTAGAGGCTGGGAGCCTGGTAACATGAAATGGCAAATGTTTATTTGAAGAGTTTAATATTACACATAGCTTCTATATTATGTTACATTTATCATTGCATTATGTGTATCATTATATATGATATATAGAATGAGAGCCATTATTACTTTATTAATAAATCATCGACACTACTGTTATTTATTATATTATAATTTCAGAAGCCACCTGGTATTGGAGAAAGAAGATATTGAGGAAATTGAATCCGCACAAATTTGAATGATTTTATGCTCAAGGACCACAATCTGAAAAATGTGAGTGATTTTGTATCTGTTCAATATTGAAAACAGTTCTTTGCATGGGAAAAGTGCTGTACTCAAGAAATATTGGCAAATCAAGTTTGTAGACGGAACAACTGCAAAACTGTATTTATGCATTTCTGACCTGCTTCTTTCACAAAACTGCACTTT
This sequence comes from Chinchilla lanigera, assembly GCF_000276665.1. NCBI lineage: Eukaryota > Metazoa > Chordata > Mammalia > Rodentia > Chinchillidae > Chinchilla > Chinchilla lanigera. The sequence goes on from NW_004955434.1 coordinate 11,141,018, forward strand.
AAAAATAATTTTTCCACCTTGTTTTTTCAGAAAATGTTACATCCTGGGAATGACTGCTTATCATATTATAGATACAGATGATCCTCGAGATTATCCACATCCCGTTGGACTAGTGTGTGTGCCTTATCGGGTACATGTACTACAATTTATTCAATATCTTCTGGAGTGCACATATGTAGGGTAAGTCCAAATCTTGCTATTATAAATAATGCTGCAATGAACAGTCTTGTGAGCATGAAATATGCTTGTGGAGATGCATTAGATTGCTAACTATACAGATGTGTTCATACTGAAAATTTATGGAACAGTACAAGTGTGATTTGTCCAGTTCTCTATATAAATTTTATGCTTGAGTACCTTTTTAATAAAAATGAATAACAGTAGTTATATCTATTGTTGAAAAACACACAATGCACACAGAGATAAAAAACAACAACAACAACAAAAAACAAAAGGCAGGTAAATTAAAAACAAGTGAAAACCCTTCCCCATGAAGGTGCAAATAAGGTATGAAGGTAGAAAGGACAGAGGCGGAAGTAAGACTTCTCTGAGTAGAACTGTGATAGTTCTGTCCTCTTTTTGCCCCCAGCCACCTGCGTTCCCAGCATAGCTGCTCCCCACTGCCTGAGCTCCAAGAGCGATCACAGTCTGACTCCCACATCCTCTGCCACCTGGCCTGCTCTGCTAGAACCCAATGTACCTGGCGGTGGCTGGTTTAGCACAAAACCTCAGCTGTTGCTACACTGCCACTGAGCTATTCTCACACCCCCTCACCTCACCCCACCGAAACGCATTCCTGTATACTCTCCATACAAACCCAGTTCAGTAAACTCCTACTGGGCTCTCCTTTGGAGTTACTCCTAGAGGTCTTGCTCAGAACCCTAAATTCAGGCTGACTGTTTTTTTGCTGGGTCCACACCATTTTACCTAACAAACTTTTTTATGTGGTTTTGATTTTTAAGCCAAGAAAAATGTTTAAATATTCAAAATATAAATTTAAATTAGAAAGATAAAAGCAGTGAGCCCTAAAATTGAAAACGAATGGAAACAACAGGTCCTTAAGTATATTTCAAATTGATAGAACATGGTGGCATAGAATCCAGCAGCATATCACAAGCTCTTCAGAACCTGGACTCATGACATCTGAAAAACAATAATTTAGTGAAGAAGAAAGGAAAAACCTGTCTACGAATTAAGAAAGGGCAGGTAGGAAAACTAGAAATCACAGAGAAACTGCAAAATGTGAAGATAACTCAGGAAAAAGAAGAAAGCAGGGTGCAACTCTAACCCTGGTCCTGCTCTCAGGGAGGGGGCCCTGTCTCCACAAATGCGAGGTAAGGACCCCCGCTCCACCATTCAGCAAAGACTCCAGCGGTATGCCTAGCTGGCAGCACTACCCTAGTCTTATTTTAAACTGCAAAAACAGAGTGGGGTTTTACTCTGAAAGTAACTCCTTCCACATCACAAGCTGGAGTTAGAGAAGAAATCTAGTGCAGCACCTACCACATTTGAGAGTAAATTACCAAGAACCATTTTGAGAAAGGGTTAATTATTTAAGACTGAGGTACTCTGGGAATTGGAAGCCACAGCACAATTATACTTTAGGATTTCTGGTGTTTTTCTACCACAGTGACTGGGATGGAGATGGCCACAAAAGACAGTGTGGAGAGGGTGTGGGGTAGATATAGACCTCTTGAGAAGTTTAAGGCTCTTCCCTGCTTAGGTAGGGAAGACAAACAGGTCCTACCATATGTAGTAAGAAGTCAGGCCAGTTGTGTGTGGTTTTCAGATGGGGGCTATGTCAGAAAGTGCTGGAATTAAATCCAGCAGACTGCTTGATTATCCCCCCGCAAAACTTTTATTCAGCACAGTGGACTGTTTGCTTTTCTCGTTGGCCAAAGTGATTAGGGAAATGCCTAGCTTGGATGGTTGCCACAGCTTGAAGTGCATGGACAGAGGAGTCTCTGACAGAGGGAGCACCTCACAAGTCGATAGGTCATCAGGCTAGGTGTAATAAACAGTCACCTGGGGCACACAGAAACTGTCTAGGGTGAATACAGCCCCAGGGCAGAGACCATTGACCTACATGCCCAGCAAGAAAGGCTGGGCAGAACTCAGAATTCACACAAAAAAAGCGATTGTGGAAACAAAATAGAATTTAATAAGTACTCACTCTTCCTTCCTTCCTATCTGGCAGATTCCAGTACAGGCACTCATTGTATAGTGGACTGTCTGCTTAACAACTGACTTAGCAAAAGACCGAGATGTGCTGCTCAGACTTATGACTCACTGCTCAGACTTACAATCATCTTTTTTGTACAGTTCTGTACACCTTGTTTATAGAGCCTCTGTGTCTTTTTAAAAATATAGTATACCTTGTTTATACAGAACTGTAATATTTCTGATTGCACTGTACAGTGCAATACTGTAGTTTTATGCTCTGTTATACATTACAGTAGTGCATGTAAGAGTTATGAAAATAAAAGCAAAGATCTATTTGGAGTGTCCCTTGATTATTTATTTGTTCTGAATATTGTAATGTGCATATTCCATAAAATTCCTCATTTAGCAACCAATTCACTTAACCCAGTCACAAGAATGAACCCCGTTTTTGTAAACTACTAACATCTGTACTGTAAGACTTGGAAAGAAAACACTCATTCAGTTAAATAGAGGAAATTTATGGAATCATTTCTCTTATTTTCTATTGGTTTTGGGGAGGTTGGTTTTTTCCATTTTTCTTTCTTGTTTTCTTGTTTTTTCTTTTTTTCTTACTCATTCTTTTTTGTTACTTTTACCTTATTCTATTAATTTTTTTTCAGTCCTTAATTGGATGCTCTCTCACCTTTCTCTCTGCCTTTTCATCTTTCTTTTCTTTAGTTTTCAAAAGTTACTTCTTTCATTCTCACCTTTCATGCCCCTCCATTTTATTAGTACTTGTATTAAGCTTTATTAATTTTAGCTGTATAGTTAACTCAATGCTATAATTGTTGAATCCCTTTTTTGTTACTGGTGCTGTCGTTGTTGCATTTATAGATATTTAAAATATGTCAACATGTGGCTTGCCTTTGTGTCTGCATTATTATTGCACATCTCTTTTCTATTTCTTAGTGGTACAATGGTATCTTTTATTGGTTCTTAGGGTATGTCAGTATCCAGCTTGTCCTTGACTGTAATGTTGTTGCTGATTTCTTTGCTATTACCAGTTGTGGCATAACTGTTGCTATTAACTGATTTTTATTGTATGCTGCTATCTGGTTTGTATTTGTGTCCTCAGTATTACCACAGGTCATTGCTAGAGAACTGGTTGCTGGGTGAATTGCACTGTGCACTATTCTTCTTAAAGTAGTGGAGGTGTAATAGAGGCAAAGGCCTATAGTTAGCCATGCCCAGAATGCATCGCTGGAAAGCAAACACTAACTAAACCAATCTTCGTACAAGAAACAATGTTGTTCTACTTTAATTGACCTTCAACCCACAACGCAAAAATGAAACAAAACAAAACAACAGAAACATTAGAAAACAAGGTACCAAAATTCCTCCCTAAACCTTCCACTCTGCCAGCGCTGATTCACAAGGCATCAATGGGGAAGAAATCAAGAGGCAAATAGCTGAATAATATGAGTGATAAAACAAATAAACAAACAAATCATATAAATAGGGAGCTCAGTGAGCTCAAAGATGATATAACTAAACAGATAGTGGACTTGATCAACAAAATGATCAGTGGTTTTAGGAAGGCAGTAATGCAAGGCTAGCTGTACTAAGAAAAACATGAGTGACTGGTTTGGAAAGAATGAGAGTCCGTGGAAGGGTACCAAACAAAATTCACGAGATAAAAAATTCTATTTAAAGTATGAACAACAGAAGTAATGAGTATAGACCCTGTACAACAATAATGAAACCACTGAGAAAGAAATTAGGAAAGCAATTTCACAATAGCATCCAGAAAAATTAAATACTTAGGAATTAACCTAACCGTGAAAGCAAAAAACCTTTACAACAAAAACTACAGTACTTGAAAAAAGGAGATTGAAGAGGACATCAGAAAACGGAAAGTTATCCTCTGTTCCTGGATAAGCAGAATCAATGTTACCAAAATGGACATACTTCCAATACTGATACATAGTTTTACTGTAATATGAATTAAAATAGCAACCACATTATTCACAGAACTTGAAAAAAACCCTAAAATATACAGAACTAGAAGAGATTCAGAATAGGAAAAGCAACAAGAACAATGAAAGAGGCGCCATAATCCCAGATGCCAAGTTATATTTCAGAGCTGCAGGGATAAAACAGCGTGGTACTGGCAGAAAAACAAACGTGAAGATCAGTGGAACAGAATAGAGGATGCAAAAACAATTCCAGGAACATTCAGCCATATGATCTTTGACAAAGGAACCAAAAACATATACTAGAGAATAGATAGCCTCTTTAACAAATGGTTCTGGGAAAACTGGGTACACATACACAAAAGATTGAATCTAGGCCTGCATCTCTCACAATCTACTAAAACACAATCAATGGATCAAAGACCTCAATATTAAAACAGAAACAATTTGCTTGAAGGTAAAATAGCTAGAATTCTTGAAGACACAGGCATAGGCAAGGACTTCTTGAACAGAACACCAATTGTAGAAGAAATAACATGGAAATAAACAAAGGGTATTTTATCAAAGTAAAAGCTTCTGCAGAGGAAATCACCTAGAGTGAAAGACAATCTATGAAATGGGAAAAAAATTTGCCAACTTCTCCTCAGACAGGAGACTAATATCTAGAATATATACAGACTGAAAAAATGAGCCCCCAAATAAAAGATTCAATAAAAAAATTGGCAACTGAAACAAATAAACATATCTCAGAGGAAGAACTACAAATAGCCAACAAATACAGGAAGAAATGTTCCACATCACTGGCCACTACAGAAACTCAAATTAAAACAATACTGAGATACCATCTTACTCTAGAAAGAATAACTATCAACAAGAAATCAAATAAGTGGTGGCCAGATTTCAGGAAAGAAGAAACACTTCTACACTGTTGGTGGAAATATAAACTAGTTCAAACACTATGGAAGGAGGTATGGACATTCCTCATAAAACTGAAAATAGAAATTCCAGGAAAAAGAAAGAAATTAGGAAATTTGATCTGGCTATTCCTTATCTGGGTTTCTGCCCAAAGGATACTACATTACAATTCTACATGTATACCATGTTTATCACAGCATAACCTGTAATAGCTAAATCTTGGAAGTGGTCTATGTGTCCATCAGCAGGTGGACAGATAAAGGAAATGTGCTATTTATAGACAGTAGAGTACTACTCTGCTATAAAGAAGGATAAATTTGAATCATCTGTGGGAAAATGGAAGTACTTTGAGATCATAATATTAAGTGAAATAAGACACACAAGCTTAAATAGCACCTTGGTTTCTCTTATATGAAAATCTGAAGTATAAATAAAGAGAAAATAAAAGATAATAGGAAACAGAGATAAATTTCTTGCCAATGGGAAAGGGAAAGTGGGTGGAGGCAAAGGAGAGGGGAGGACAAGTGGAAGAATGGAAAATTAAGATGTATTTGTACACATTCCAACTTTGTACAATAAATGTAATCATTATTTACTTACACCTGTACTAATAAAATTAAAATAAAAGCAACAATTTTTTTAAAAAAGCAACAAATTGATATTATAAGCACATAAAATTAATGCTTTCTCGATAGAGTATTGTGACAATTACCTTCAGTATGATATATTATATGGAGAAAAAAGAACAACAAAGAAATCTTGAATGATAATGTAGTAGGGATATTTCTGATGTCATGTATATTACACATTGAAAAACTGGAAACTTCCGAAATATTAAAGAATAAGGGAATGTTAAATTGTCACAAAATAGAATATTCTATAGGCACCAAACCATGCTGCAGAAGAACTATGACAGAAATATGTTTACGCACTAGGATTTTAAAATAGTATGTGAATATATTTTATTTAAGAATGTATATAAAGAATTAAAGAACCAGATGGAAAGCCCTATGACCCTCTCTCACCAGGCTGCTGCCATTCCAAATCCCTTTTCCACTTTCAGTTTGATTTCCTCCTTCCTACTGACATAATTTTGCTCTTGACCTACTAAAGTTCCTTCTTAGGAGAGGAGTGAAGGGATGAGAGTGTTGGTTTCCCCCAAGAAGGGAGAGTGGGACAATCACAGCCAGGCACAGGAGTAGAGGAAGAGGACACAGGATCCCATAAGAGCCAAACTACGTGAACAAAAGAATTAAGGAGAAAAAGGAAAAAAAGGTTTAGATCAGAACAAAGGCGAGGGTGAAGGAGCTGGGCTACAAAGGTAAGCTGGAGTATCTGTTAAGCTTGTGTTTGGAGTTTTTCTTTAAAAAGTGGAACATCAATTAAAACATAAAGGGGAAGTTTTCAGTGTGAGCTTTTTCAGATTTTATGCTGCAATATGAAAGAAGGGGTGGATGGAAAATTTACACTGATGATGAAAAAGTTTCACAAAGGACTAGGTTTATCTCTTAAGAGAAAATGATACTGATAGCAATAATGAAATTAAGGTACCTATCATTTTTAGATGCATAGTACATGCACTGTGCAAAACATTCTATAGCCATGCTACCCTATAGCAATCCTGCGCAGTAGGATTATTATCCCATTTACACATGAAACTGTTAAGTAGCTTGTGCAAGGTTAAGGTTTCAAACTAGGTCTAACTTCTGAGGCCACCCTCTTCCACTGCATTGCCTTTATGTCCATGAAGGAGGGAAGGTGAAAAAAGTACTTTCTATCTCCTTGAAAGCTGAACTAAGAGTTTACCCACTGCACTTTCCCAGGGGTGAACTTACTACCAAATATGGTTTGAGCACTAACAATAAGTTTCATGTTTTTAAATGTAAAATCTATTAGCTTTTTGGTAAGAAGAGTTGCTCAATTTTGCATTTTGACCTGTAAACCCTATAATATCTACTCTCTGGTCATTCATAAAAAAGACTTGCCAACCCCTGTGTTATGACACATGAAGATATCTGAATCTATATCCAGTAGTGGCCCCTCATATCTACCCACCTAAGTTTTTCCTGTTCACCTACACCACATCTACAGGGATGCTCTGATGAGAATGGATCACACTCACTGTATCTGTGAGCCTGAGAATAAGGTGGCAGAAAAGGAGAGGAAATCACTGGTAACTTTTAGGTGGGACAGAGTGATAGAGGAGTGTAATCTAAGGATGGGAAATTTATGAGCTGTTAGAAGACTTGCTCCCCTGCAGCTGACTAGATAGCAGAGGCTGAAGGCTGAATGGATAAAAAGATATTGTTGAATGATCTTCCAGCTAAACAGGAAGGGTGGAGGGCTGAGTGGGGAATTTTTAAAAGAGAAAGTGAATGGTCTCTGAGGGACCTAGATACCATTTAACTCTGCTAAGGATACCCGGAGAACATAGATTACCCTTAAAAATAGCAAAGCTGGGTTTTGGCTCAGGGAGAGGAAGAAGTGTATGGCAGAGATTCACGGCCTTGGAAACAATTACTTTCTAGGAAGCTGAAGGCATGATTAGAGAATAAGCAATGAAGTAGGGAGCTGCAAAGGCTAGAAGCTTCTGAAAGAGAAGGACCAGATGGAAATTGAGAGGAGTCAACCAAACTGCAGTACACAGCAAGAAGTAGGGAACTGGGCGCAGGGGTAAAATACCAGGGTTTAAAACACAGCATTCATTTTATTTTGAAATATTTCAAACCCACAGGAGAGAGACTCTGTCTCTGTCTTCCACTCTGTATACACATTCATTTCCCAAAGCCTCCAAAATGAGGCTTTAGATATCACAATTTACCCTTAAATACATCAGTGTATACCTCTCAAGAACAGGGGCTACTTTAAGCAACCATAGCCGATTATTGAACCTGAGAAGGAAATTACTAACTCAATAATATCATCAACAGAGTGTCTGAACTCAAGTTTCCCCAGTTGACTCCAAAATGTCTTTGAGGCTGTTTCCCCATCCCTTTCCCAGTCCAGAATTCAGTTAGGATTCATATACAGAATTTGGCAGTTGGGTCTTCTTAGTCTTCCCCAATCTAAAAGAGGCCCATTACCTTTCTCTATAATTTCTTTTGAAGGTCAGATTTATTGAGGTATTTCCATTGGATTGGGTTTGAGAAGGGGGCCTCCCGAAAGTAGATGAGAACCTCAACTCATGCCATCCACAAGGTAGGCTGCAGAAGGACTGGCTTATGTCATACAAAAAATAATTTTCAGAATGCATCAGGGAAAGGGATAGGTCGATTTATTAAGCAGAAATGAAGTACACAGTAGAGGAAAATAGAGTGCTAGCCCTCAAGAGAGACACTTTATGATGTGGGCTGTGGGCATCTTCAAGATGGGTGATCTGGAATATGTATTCCTTCCGTGTGTCGGGCTACCCATGTAGTGGGTTACGTTAGAATGCAAGCCATTTGCGTGTGTTTGAAGTTTAGAGGTATGCTACTGTGGGGGGATTAACTAATGGTCAACTTGTCACACCCAGCTGAACTGAATCAGCATGGTGCTGGGTGTGGAAGGCCCACCTGAAAATTGTTGCCAACAGCATAAAAGCAGAACCGGAGGGGAAGATGGTGTGCTGTTGAATCTCCTGGAGAAGGCTGTTGGGCTGGTTTTTCTGATGTGGACTCAGCTGTTCTCATTTTGGAGGATCTCAGGTTTTTGCTGTCACCAGGGATGCCTGTAGTTCACCTCTGGGGAGCTCTGGTCCTTACCTTGAGAGTTGCTTCCTGGCTCCAGTGCAGATCCTTCAGCCTGCTGGCACAGATCCTTCATCCCACTGGCACAGACTTTCTAGCTTCCACCACCGACCTTTGGGCCTTTCCAGTGCAGATCCTTGGTACAGATTTGCTTAAGACATTGTCATGGGCTCTGGGCCTCCAGTTGGACTCAAGGAGGACATTGCCATGGGCTCTAGGTCTTCAGCTGGACTTGTGCAGACATTGTCATAGGATCCATGCTCTCAGCTGGATTCTTTGGGTCTCTAGCCCATGGGCAGATTTCCTACACTCTTCTGCATTTGTCTCTTTGAGTGAATATCATAAAATAATTCTATAAATTATGTGTCCTGTATTAAACCTATTCCCTTGTAAAATAAACCCTGACTGCAACAGCAAACCGCTTAATAATGCTGCTTTCTTTTTTTTGGTGTTTTGGTTTTTCTCCGGTACCGGGAACCGAACTCACGACCTTGCACTTGCCAGGCAGGCGCTTTGCCGCTGAGCTAAATCCCCAGCCCCAATAGTGCTGCTTTCCTAAGGATAAAATTTTGTTGGAGGAAAAGTGGCATGCTCAATTTATAGGTGAAAAGATCCAATTTATAGGTTTATGGCATGTTTAATTATTTAGTTGTTTTAGAGCTTTAGAACTTTTGTTTTTTGAGTGAATTTTCTGGGAGGGGAAAAAGCAAGTGTAACTTTGGGTAACTTTGTGTCCTGAAGTTGCAGTTCTCTTCAAAGTACAATAGAAAAATTACAGTTTTTTGGTCTTCCTTCTGTCTATCGTTATTTCTTCTATTCTATGTCAATATAATTTACATAACTATGAAAATATTTTATAATTCACTCTTTTTGATGTATGGTTCTGTGAGTTTTGATAAGCACATACAGTTGTGTGAGGATCAATAAAGTCTACAGAACAGTTCAGTCACCTATAAGGTTCCTCATCACTTGTCAACTCCTCCTCTAACCTCAGTCTTTGAAAACCATTTATTTCTTTTCTGTCTCTATAACCTTGCCTCCTCAAAAGGACCTTATACATGTAATCATACATTATATAGCCTTTTGAGTCTGACATTTCATTTAGCATAATGCATTTGGGATTCATCCATGTTGTTGTATGTCTGAGTCATTTGTTTGTTTTAAAATTATTCCATTGCATGAATGTACCGTGATTTGTCTGTTCACTAGCTGAAAGACAGAGTATGAGATGTTTTCATTCCTAGATGATCATTTCTAGATGATAAAGGCACAATGAACATCTGTGATACATTCTGGATGAGCATATGTTTTCATTTTTCTTAAGTAAATAACTATAGATTTGCTGCGTGGTATGGGGAAATACACATATCTTCATGTGTAGCTGCCAATCTCTTTTCCAAAGTAGTCACACAACTTTGTAGTTGTTTTTAATCAGGAACGCTTGCTTTCCAGTTGTGTGGCCCCCTTTCTCTCTAGTAACACTGATTCCTTTTGGAGACACGTGGTTATGCTCATGCGCAGGATCCAGTGTCCTTATTCTTTTAGGCTGTTGGGCTTCGTATTTCTGGCAATAGCGCCACACAGATGATGTTGCTCAACTCTCCCTGCTTCACGTCAGGAGCATCACAATGTCAGACTGTGTTCCACTTTTGGAGATACAAACCTTACTCATTTAGTTAAAATTGTGACCAGTATATCTCTTTATTTGAACGAATCATTTCCTTTCTTTGTAGTGAATATGTGTCCAGTGAGTAGGAAGTTGTTTGGGGTCTGTGAATGTTTTTTTCTTCAGTAATGCGCTGTTCCACTTGTTTTAGCATTCACTGATGATTTTGTCTGAACTCCCTCTTACACTGGGTTTTGAAGTGATGATTTTCCATTCTATCAAACCTTCTGCATTTTTTAGTTAGCATTATTTTATAGAGATTTATTTCCTCTTCTCTCCATTTTGCTTTGAGTGTAGTGATGAAATCATGTGTTTTTCATGTATTCCAATTCATTACTACCGTTATTCTTTCTAATGCTAAAAATTTAGACTGGCCCCTCTCCAGGTTATAGGTTCATTATGTTTTAAGCACTTTCCTGCTTTTTGATACAAGATATTTCTTGTACCAAGACCATCTTGTATTTTGCTGGCTCAAGTCTGGACTCATCTATTCCTCCTAGGAGTCCTGGTGTCTTTTATTAAAGTTCTTAGTATAAGAACTAAGCAATAATTATGTCTCTTTTCTTTTGCTATCCATTTCTTCTAAAGCCTTTTCAGAGCATACTAAGGGTTTTTGTTGTGGTTATTGACACTTCAAATTCAATACCAAGTTGACCTTTACAAATTTTTTTCATATTTATTTTCTTCTTCCCTTCCAGTGAAAACCCTGGTTCCCAACAACATTAATATATTTTCCAATTTTTATCTAAACAGAAAGCAGTTTCAGATTTAAAGTACCATTTTGCTACCAAAAACATCCTTACTATATAAAATTCAAGATTTCATTTCACATCCTTGTCTTTTAGGCACATATAGAATAATGAACTGCTAGGGGATTCAGGTGAAATTCAGTGCAGGTTCTACATTGTTCTGGGTTCAGAAGCAGAATGGGGCCTGAGAGGATATCCAGTTTTCTTAGCTAGGTAGTGAGAGATTTATAATTTATCCAATAAGTTACTTATAATTGATTTATTGAAAATATATTTGCTCTTCTGTCTCTCCACTAAAGTGATAGATGTAATAATTTGAAATATTATGTGTTTATTGAAGCTTCTTGCCCAATATTAATATAGCAACTCTAAATACTTTGGTATCTTTTTACTTTTCTATACATTTGTATTTAATATATCTTCTACTAGTTAAGTGAAACTTTTTAAAAATCTAGGTTTTTAAATCTTTTAACTTTAAGCCATTTCCATTTAATATTTTTTAATATATTTGATCTTAAATCTATCATCTCTTTTGTTGTTGTTGCATTGGTTCCACATTTCTTTGTGACTGTTTCTGTTGTCTGTTTTTTCTCTTTATTTTTTGTTATGCTACGTAGCACTGCTCAATTCTTGTATTCTGGTTCTTTAAACAGAGGAATGGAAGGTTTTCCTACTGCAGTGTTGTTCTCCATGTGCCATGCAGTGATATGCCCTAGTATAAGAGCTAAGAAATATAAAAATTAAATTGTCCTAGTCTTTTCTTCCCAGTTTTCATTTCTATCTAAAAATTTCCTGTTTTTTATTTTTTTTTGCAGAGCTGTTAAGCAGCTATTATCTGGGCAGACTGGTCTACCTATTCACTCCATTGTGTCAGAAGGGAAACTCTGCCTTATCTTTATATAATTAAATTTCCTTTTACATTTAAACTAGGAATTAATCCAGGGCTCTCGCATTGAGTTACATTTACAACCCACTATTTATTTTTTATTTCAAGACAGGGTCTTGCTAAGTCCCTAAATTGCCCAGGCTGGGTTTAAACTTGTGACCTTCTTCAGCCTCTCAGAGAGTTGGAATTAGAGTGTGCCACTCTTCCTGGCTCCTGAAATACAGATCCAAAACTATAATGCTATTGATATTTTTAAATCTCAGAGTTAGAATGTTTTTGTTTATTAGGACATGTTTGCTGTGTATGATAATTACACTCATCATGGGGAGTTGGTATATGTACCTAAACCATATTTCTTCTTTATTCACTTCCCCTTCCCGCTCCATTTCTAAATTCCTTTTTTATTTACAAAGAATCTATGTCCCTAATTCCTATTATCTAATTTGCTCCTTAAAAATTATTTATTTATACTTTGGGCTTCTCACATAAGAGAAACCATGTGATATTTAAACCTGTGTGCCTAATTTATTTCATTTTACATGTTCTCAAGGTACATTTACTCTCTTACAAATGACTCAAATTTATTCTTTTTTATGGCTGAGTAGTACTGTATTGTGTACAATGCATTTTCTTTATCCATTTATCTATTGAATGTGTAGGCTACTTCCAAGGTTTAGCTATTATGAATTGTGCCGCTGTAAACATAATATGCATGTATATAATATGATGTCATTAACTCTTTTGGGAAGATACCTAGATGGGAAATAGCTAGGTTGAATGGAATTTATACTTTTTAGTTATTATTTTTTTTTAAGGAATCGCTATACTGATTTCCATAGTGGTTGTACCAGTTTATATTCCCACCAATAATGCAGAGATTTGAAGGTACCAAGTGTAACTTTGGTAATTGCTAGTAAGAAATGGATATCTTTTGATGTTCAATTCATTTATTTATTCACTCATCACTTTTTGAGCATGTATGGTGTGCTATGAATTGTACTGTATATGGAGACAATAAAGATGAATTCCCCAGTGGCATCCAGCCCTTGGCAGAACTGGGGTTGGGATCCATATCTTAATTTCCAGTTTTTATTTCTGCTATTGCTGGGGTAAATAAGAGAGAGCGAAAAGAGGAGACAAAGCTTCCAGAGTCAAGGCTGTAGTCCTGAAAGTGGCCAAATTTGGTAGCTTAAATAACATATCACACTACGACAGCCCTAAGGTCTTAGAAAAATTTTCTGCTAAGATCTGGAGGACTTGAGCCATGTGTATGGAGAACTTCCTTTAGGCTATTGCTGGAGAGAGTGATGTAAACCACAACTATATCAAAATTTGTCTTAGAAAGTGCTAAGAATGGCAGGCTTGAGGATGATGGAGTTACTGTAATTTGCAAAGAAAATAATTGACTGAAGTTATGCATCTCTCTCTTGGGCCCTGGTTCCTGGATAAGGAGTCACTGTCAGGCTCCCACCCTCAGGCTTGTGGATTACTTTGACAGCTGTGAGCTGTTGGCTTTTCTGAGCCCTCGCTTCCAAGCAACTGGCTGCGGCTCCCTTGCTGCAGGCAATATATAAAACTTCCTGATGTGGAGCTAGTTGACTTGGAAGAAGCTGATTTCTTTTCATGTGGAGACCTAGGAATTGGCTCTCTAAAGAATGAAGAGAAAGAGAGAGGTTCAGATAGGCAAGTTTAAACCTCTTTGCCAGACCTTTTCTATTATTCATGGAAAATCTATATATTCTGTTATCAGCTCTAAGCAAAGCAACTTTGTTGTTTCTATTGATCATGCAATTTATTATCTTTATTTAAACTCTTCAAGGAATAAATAAGTAAAATGCACTTTGAGGGAAAGAAGCTCTTTAGAAGAAAGTAATTTCCCAAGAAAGTGGTTTAATCCTTTTAAAATTAGCCTCACAAACTTAAAGATAGGATCTGATTATTCTGTTGGATCCCCTTTTACAAATGATGCTGGTTTTAGTTTTTCTGTTTTAGCTGAATCTTCTTAATTTCTACTTCTCTCCTCATGAAACTCTCTTTCTATTGCACTCAAGTTAATCTACACAGAAAATATACAGCAAAGTATATTACAACTAGAAATAAGGAGCCTCTCAGAGTAAGTCTTCTTTCCCTAGTCCTTGCTGGTGAATATAATTTACTAAATCTCTTCAAGCTTTATTTCTCCATGAACATTATCTAAGATAACTATGATGAAAATATTATGTGCAGTGATAAACTGCTTATTAAATAACGTACCATTTTTATTTTCTCTAGATTTTCAGATAGCAAATTCAGAATACTTTATAAGATAGCACATGCATCGTTTCAAAACTGGAGCATTGAGCAAGATAATGTTTAATTTTTAAAAATTTACAAGTTAATGAATTTTATCCTAGTTTTTTATACTGAGTTCCCATGATGGTTTCTGCTGGGATTCCTTCTGAGTGCTAGGGAAGGGTGCCCTTGGGAGAGTTTCTTTTCTGGGCAGTGAACATTTCACCATCTTCACCCATGCCAGCCCCTTCTCTGCAGGTCTGCTTCCCTGCCTCTGAGGTCTTTGGGTGCTTATGTTTCTTTCAAAAGGCTTTATTTCTCCTTATCAGATTTATCATTCCCTCAGAGTGAATGAACAGCTTTCACCTGGCTCTCGGTTACGTTCGTGTACCTCCCCTGGTGTACAGACATTCTTCTGCTTTTTTTTTTTTTTTTTTTTTTTGGTTTTTCTTCTGGTACCAGAAATTGAACTCACGACCTTGCGTTTGCCAGGCAGGCGCTGTGCCGCTGAGCTAAATCCCCCAGCCCTTTCTGTTTCATTCTATCTGCATCTCCTGGTCCTCATGTCTGGCTAGTTATGGTGGAGTGTCTCTTCCTATATTACCTCCTTCCTTTGCCTTTCCTAAATATATGTCTCCAAGTTTCCTTCATCAGTGAGAAATTCTTATTTTAGAAACTACCTTTTACTTAAAAAAAAAAAAACCTGAATTTGTCCATTTCTTAATCTTAGCATTGGTTTACTTCCCTAAAATAACTGACAGGAACTTTAATAGGTTTCAGTGTGAGCACGAGAAATGAACAATTGAAGATCAAAGTATTTTGGGTGGTGGTGCATGTGTGCAATTGCAGTTATGTGTTTTACTCTTAGGAACACACAATACCTCCTCAATGTGATTAATACCCTCCAAAACCCCTTGAGCGTATTTCTTAACTGTTATCTTTCTTCTGTGTTAATATAGGTTCATCTGAGTTTAAATGCCCTCTGCATCAAGGTCCTCATGAAGCTTACAAGTGATACTGCTAAAACACAGAGAGGCCAGGGCACATTGCATGGCAAGGTGGCATGGCGCAGTTGTGATGTCATAGTTTTAGAGTTATGTAGACTTAGTTTTGATCTTGGCTTTGACAATTTTCTAACTTTATGAGCTTGGAAATGTTACTTAGCTGCTGTGTGCTTTAATTTCCTTATTGCTAAAATTTGATTGATAATAATAACAGCCTCATTGATTTGTCATGAAGACCCAAAACTTTGCCCATGAGTGAGTAATCTATGCTAGACCGATTAATGGAGGACAGGGTCAGTTACGGCTGAGTGAGTAGGTCTTGAACAAGGGAAAAAGAGAGGAATGGAATGGGGAGCAGAGAAATAGGTAACATGACAAGGAAATCCCAAAGCCACACAGTTTAACAAAGACAGAAAACTGTGAAGAACAGCCCGGGAAGAGTAGATTTTGGTGACCTTATATGCTGAGCTCTGGACCAGCTCATGGAAAGGGAACTTTCCATGGTAAAGACAGGGACAAATTGGAAAATGGGGTCAAAATGGAAGCAAGGTAAGATGAACAGGAGCAAGAGGGAAAGAACAAGGAGAAAAGGTGAGCACAGAGGCAAGAGAGGTAAAGGAATTCTTGGTGGTTTCTTCAGTCCAGAAGGGGGAGCCGGAGGCAGAAAAGAATCTACTCACTGAAGTGAAAAAGTTGCTTTACAGTTTTTCAGGAGGAGGTTACTCAGAACCTAAGGAATGAGACCGTGAGACTCAATATTGGTGAAATCTGAAGTTTAGGATAAGGATCCATTTAGCGAAGATAGAGTAATTTATGTTTAGAATGTTTCATGAGAGAGACTGATGTTGAGGGAATCCTATAAAAATGTCACTGGGGCTCACAACGGAAATAAGCTATATATCCTTCTAAGGAAATTGTTAACAACCTGTTTATTTATTTATTTTTCTTACAGTTTTCATCACTCCTTCAATTAACACTCAGAAAAATCCTGGCAAAGTGCTAAGACTGGCCCAGGTTGGCCGCACCCAGATGCTCACACCTGTACTGATTCATTTTACCAAGAATGTCCAGAAACTACCATTGGTCTAACTTGTGAATATGGTGGGAGAATGCTAGAAAGGCTGTTACCAGAAGGGTAGGTGCTAAGAACAGCATCAGACGTCTCATCCAACTGTGAGAACAACTCTGAGGCAGATAGTACTTTATTTTTTTGGAGGAGGAGTGTATGGAGAGAGGGGCCCTTGGAGAAAGTGGGTACCTCACAAACCCACAGGTTGTAAAGCTAGGTGGAGAAAGCTACAGCTTGAGGTGTGCAGAGGATTATGGAAACTGGGATCTGCCAGAGTGATTACAGCATTAGGGTGGACACCATTGCTGGATCACGTCCAGTAGAAAAGGCAGGCAGGAATCAGCACTGACAAACAAAACTGTAAGTGGGGAGAAAAATAGGGCTCAGCAGCCCTTGACGTGTCCTTTCTCTTTCGTATCTGGTGGTTTCCCACACTGCAGACCCTACAAAGAAATTACTCCTTCAGAAATACAGAGGAATTCTTTTTGACTCATTTCTTTTCTTTTTATTTTTACTCTCTACTTTTTCTTTTCTTTTAAAAAATCTTTCTTGCTTGTTGATTTCTGTTACTTTGATCTAATTCTATTTTATTTTATTCATTAATAAGATTCTTTGTAACTTTTCTCTCCTCCTTCTCCTCTTTTTCAAATTTTACTTCTTTCATTATCCTTTTCTCCACCCCCTCCACCTTTAGGTACAACCATTAAGCTTTATTAATCTTTAGATATTTAGTTAAGTATATCTTATTATTATTTAATTATTTTCTTTCAAAATGGTTATATAGTTGTTGCATTCACTGTCAATATTTGGTTTGCCTTTCTGTCTATATTATACATATAAATTTCCTGTATGATTAACAGTGGTACACTGGTAGCTTTTATTGTATTTTTTTTTTTTTTTTTTGTACTGGGAATTGAACTCAGGACCTTGCAATTGCTAAGCAGACACTTGTGCCACTGAGCTATATCCCCAGCCCTTTATTGTAAGCCCTTATAGTAAGGCAATATCCAGTTTATCTTTGACTCTATTATTGCTGCTGATTTTGTTGCTGTTGCCAGGGTGACATACTTGTTGTTATCAATTAGTTTTTAATGTATGCCAATATCTGGGTTGTTTTTATGTTATTAACAAAATCGGTTCATTTCCAAAGAACTGGGTTCTGGGCCAATTACATTGCATTCTCCCCTCCAAAATTAATAGAAGTGATTGGATCTTGGGGCAGAGGCAAAGGCCAATAGTTAGCCATGCCCTGAGGGTATCACTGGGAAGCAGACACTAAAGAGCTCTCTATATTAGGAACAAAGCCTTTCCATTATAATCATTGGCAATCCTCAGCATGTGTGTGCGCACGCATGCACACACACACACACACACACACACACACAGAACCATTAAAAACATGAGAAGACAAGGCAACAAAATGCTAGCAAAAAGTCCCAACTTCCCCCAAACTGATCCATGGGACATCATTGGGGAGGAAATAAAAAGCTAAAACTTGAATTATGTGAAATGATGAAAGAGGAGACCCCAAAAAATCAATAAGGTGCTCAGTGAGCTCAAAGGAGGTAGAACGGAAAAGTAATTGAGTTAAAGAAAATGATCAGTGAGCTTCCAGAATGCACTAATAAAAACTAGGTGAGCCAAACAAAAGGACAGAAAACAGGAATGACCAGTTTAGCCAAGAATTAGAGTCCATGAAAAGATACCAAACAGAAATCTGAGGGGATTAAAAATTATATTGAATGTATGGACAATAGAAATGACCAGTGTAAGTACAGAATGTCAGAAGTAGCATACAGGCTGATGCAGGTGACCATGTATACTTAAAAACAAGAGAACATGAAAAACGGCACCAGTTGCTAGATGACACAAAAAGAAAACCAAAACAAAGGTTTACTGGAATGTGTAAAAAATAAGAATACCATGCAAATGCCTGTTTACAGAAATAATAGCAGAAAACTTTCCGAATATAGTGAAAGATGTTAACATACAGATAAGTGAGGCAAATAGAGCCTCAAATAGCCATGATCTGAAAAGAATCTCTTCATGACACATTATGGTTAAAATCTCAAAAGTTATATGCAAGGACCAAGTCTTAAAAATTCTTAGAGAAAAGGAAAGAATTGTGTATGAATGTTAAGCCCATTAGAATTATAGCAGACTTCTCAACCAAAAGTTCAGATGCCAGAAGAGTTTGGAATGAAGTGTTTCAAGACTTAAAAGAAAACCTTCAACCCAGGTTGATATATCCTGCAAAACTATTGTTCAAAATTGATAGAAAATTAAGATCTTTTATAACAAAGAACACCTTAAGAAATTTAGGGCCACCAAAGCATCACTCCAAAAAATTCTCAGATATCCAAGAAAGACAGTGAAGACAATAGGGTGAAAAAGTATAATGGAATAAATATAGGACTGGGTGAGCAGTTAAGCAGAAGGGTATAAAAAAGAAATCAGCAACAGGAAAATAATATGATGACAGGAATACAACAATACCTTTCAGTGATGACTGTCTCAATGTGAACAGTCTCAGTTCCCCAATCAAAAGACACAGATTGTCAGATTGCATCAAAAAATAAAACCCAACAGTATTCTGTATACAAGAAATACATTTAATCCAAAAAATTCATAGACTAAAAATCAAAGGATGGAAAGCTATAATCCATGCAACAGAAGCCTGAGCAAAAGCTGGAAAAGCTGTTCTATTTTCAGACAGAGTAAACTTCAATCCAAAACAAAAGAGGCAAATAATTTCACTCCATACCACCTAAAAGAACAATGCAACAGGAAGAGATAACAATTACAAACATATATGCACTGAACACCCAACTTCATAAAGGCACTATTGGATGTAAAAGATCAGGTAAACATCAACATAATTATAGTGGGAAACCACTTTAATTCAGTCACAAATTGATAGATCAACTAGATGAAAAAAATCAACAAATATCTAGCTGAACCACACCTTCAAACAAGTAGACTCAGTAGATATATACAGAATATTCCATCCAGTAAGAACAGAATAGTTCTCAGCAGTACATGAGCTTTCTCCAAAATAGATCACATACTAGCCCATAAAGTATGCTTAAATGAACACAAAAGAATCAGAATTTCCCCATGTATATTATCAGATCACAGTGTAACGAAACTAAAAATGAATGGCAAAAGAAACCATAGAAAACTTGCAAACACATGCAAATTAAGCAATAATCTCTTGAATAAATCAATGAATCACAGGTGAAATTAAGAAAGAAATTAGTTCCTATAATCAAACAATAATTCCAGTATGACATATTGGAACGTATGGGACACAATGAAATCAGTGTTAAGGGGGAAGTTTACAGTTCTGAATGCCTACTGAAAGGCAGATTCTCCCAGAAAGAGTTCAAGACATCATATTAGAGTGTTACATGGATACCCATGTTTATGGAAGCACAGTTCACAATAGCTAAATCTTGAAAGTAGCCTATATGTCCATTAATGGGTGAATGGATAAAAAAATACATGGTATTTATCACAATGGAATATCACTCTGCCATAAAGAAGAACAAACTTTAATCATTTGTAGGAAAATGGAGGCACCTTGAGACCATAATGTTAAGTGAAATAAACCAGATGCATAAGCTTAAATATCACATCATTTCTCTTAGATGAGAAATTTAAAATGTCAATGAAAAGCAAAAAAAAGACAGAGAATAGGAAAGATAGAGATAGATCTTTTTGAAATGGCATGGGGACCAATTGATGGGAGGAAGAGAAGAGAAGGGGGAAAGGGGATAAAAAATAATTGAAGTATATTATGCACATGGACAAACTTCCCAGAGGAATATGATTATGTGTTTAGTAAACATATACTAATAAAAATGATCTTAAGTTGAAAAGAATAGTAAGCTATTATTTAAAACAGAAGGAAAATGATTAGACATTAAAAAAAAACAAGAAAAAGGAAAATAATGTGATCCCAGTGAATCACCTAAAGATACACTCAAGGTCTTAGAAAAACAAGGACAATCCAAATCCACAGCTAGTAAAAAAAAGGAAATTATAAAGATCAGAGCAGAAATTAATGACACTGAGATAAGAAACAATATAAAAATCAATGAATTGTGGAGCTGTTCCCTCAAAATAAACAGAATAGAAAAACCTTTAGCAATTCTTACCAAAAAAGGGAAAAAATCCAAATCAATGCAATTGGAATTGAAAAAGGTAAAATCACAACAGATAAGGCCAACATCTACGAGATTATTAGTAATTACTTTGAAAATCTGTACCTAAATAAGTTGGAGAATCCAGAAGAAATAGGTGGATTCCTTGATGCACATGAATTCAAAAAACTGAAGTAAGAAGAGGTAAAAACCTGAATAATCCAGTAACAGTCAATAAAATTGAAATAATAATAAAAAAACTTACCAACTAAGAAAATCCCAGGAGTTGGTGGATTTACCACTGAATTCTACAAGAACTTCAGGGAATATCTAACATTGATACTACTCATACTCTTTAATGAAATTGAAAGGGAAGGAGCATGCACAAAGTCATTCCTGAAAGGTAGTATTACCCCGATTCCAAAATCAGACAAGGACTCACCTGAGAAAAAGAACAACAGACCTATCTCTTTAATGCACATAAGCACAAAAGTAAACAAATACTAGAAAAAAATGATGTAAAAATCATCAAAAAGATCATACATCATGACTAAAGTAGGCTTTATTTAATGGATACAAGGATGGTTTAACATATGCAAATCAACAAGTATAATATATCACTCAAACAGAGTTGTTATCATTTTTTATTCTCTTTAAAATAAAAAATTAAAAAACAGAAGCACATGATCATCTCAACGATGCAGAAAAAGACTTTGACAAAAATCCAACATCCATTCATGATGAAAGCCTTACAGAAAATAGATATAGAAAGACCATATCTCAATCTGATAAAAACAATTTATGACAGTCCCATTGCTAACAGCATATTAAATGGGAAAAACTGAAATGTTTTTCCCTAGAGTCAGGAACAAGACAAGGATATCCAATATCACCACTTCCATTCAAATAGTACTCAAAACATTAGCCAGAGCAATCAAGCAAGATAAAGAAATGAAAGGGGTATGTATAGGAAAGAAAGAAGTCAAATTATTATTTACAGATTACATGACTCTCTACATAGAAAACCAAAAAATTCTATCAAGAGACTCTTATAATACATAAAGTTTCACCAAAGTAGCAGGATACGAAGCACACAAAAATCAATAGCACCCCTGTATACTAATAATGAACTCATTGAGAAAGAATTAGGAAAACAGTATCATTCATACTAGCATCAAGAAAAATACTTAGGAATTAATCTAACCAGGAAAATGAAAGACTTCTACAGTCAAAAACTACAGTACTTTGAAAAAGGAGCTTGAAGAGGCCATCAGAAAATGGAAAATTATCCCATTTCTTGATAGGGAGAATGAATACTGTCAAAATGGGTATACTTTCAAAACTGATGTATAGATTTAATGCAATCACAACAGCATTCCTCAAAGAACTAGAGAAAACAATCTTGAAATTCTTACGGATCAAAAGAAACAAATTATAACAAAGCAATCCTGGGCAACAAGAACAAAGGAGGAGACACCAGAATCCCAGACTTTAAGTTATACTACAAAGCTATAATACTGCCACAAAAACAGACATGTGGATCAATGGGGAAAAAAACCAGAGGATGCAGAAACAATGCCAGGCATGTTCAGATATCTGGTATTTGACAAAGGGGCCAAATATATGTGCTGGAGGAAAGACATTCTCTTTGGCATATGGTGCTGGGGAAACTGGTTATCCATATGAAGAAGATTGAATCTAGACTTACATTTGTCACTAGGTACTAAACTAAAATAAAAATGTATCAAAGGTCTAAATATTAAAGTAGAAACAATCTTCTGGAAGAAAAATAGATAACTCTTAAAGACATAGGTATGGCAAGAACTTTCCAAACTTAACCCTGCTTGCCTAAGAAATAACATCAACAAGCAACAAATGGGATGACATCAAATTAAAAAGCATTTGCACAGCAAAGCAGAGTGAAGAGACAGCCCATGAAACAGGAAAAAAAATTTTGTCCCTGACTCCTCAGACAGAGGACTTATATCTAGAAATAAGTAACTCAAAACTTAGGTCTCCCTATATAAAAGCCTCAGTCAAAAAATGGGCAACTGAAATGACTCGACATTTCTCAGAGAAGGAAGTACAAATTTTCAATAAATACATGAAAAATGTTCTACATCTCTGGCCATTACAGAAACGCAAATTAAAACAACACTGAGATCCCATCTTACTCCAGAAAGAAGGGCCCTCATCAAGAAATCAAATAATAAAAAATGCTGGCCAGGCTACAAGGACAAAGTAACACTTTTACATTGTTGGTGGGAATATAAACTAGCACAACCACTATGCAAGTCAGCATGGCGATGCCTCAACAAACTAAAAATTGAGATTTCATTCAACCCGGCCATTCTCCTTCTAGGTATCTTCCCCAAAAGAGTTAAAGACATTGCATTACAATTACACATGACATACATATTTATAACAGCACAACTCATAATAGCTAAATCTTGGGAGTTGCCTATAATTCTATCAACAGATGAATAGGTACAGAAAATGTAGTCTTTATACAGAATGAAGTAGTATGGAGTCATAAAGAAAGATAAATTTGAGCCATTTGTAGGAAAATGGATGTACCTTAAGGCCATAATGTTTAATGAAATAAATTAGACACACAAATTTAAATATTACATAGTTTTCCTTTCATGAGGAGCCCAAAACATAAAGGGCAAAATAAAAAATAGGTAATAGGAAAAAAGGGGAGAGGTCTTCTGCAAAAGGGAGGGTAACTAAGAGATGGAGGGACAGGAAAGGGAGGAGAGGGGATGGCAATAAATAATTAAGATGTGTTATGTAAGTGTACCAATTTCTCATAGTGAATGTAACCAGTCATTGTACTGCAAAAATGTACTGAAAATAAAAATAAAGAATTAAAGAAAGAGAAAGTCAAATAGAAAGTGAAGGTGACATAGATTTTTCTCCTCTGGTCTGTGGTGCCTAGAGTGCTTTAGAACTTTGATCTCACGTGGTGGTTCTCAGCTTGAATAGCTCCACCTGAAATCAATTCAAAACAATGGCCTTTGATATTGGGGCAGTATTTCACTTCAGGTCTTTGCCCCAGGCTATTTTGTATAACGTATACTATAGTGTTTACAGCTGTGAAACCTGCATAGCCAGCCCTCTCTATAGTTACAATCTTTGTTCTTACTAAGTTTCAGCCTCAGTGCCAATACAGGGTTTTTCCTAGGCTGGGTAGAGAGTTTAGATTCTACAAATGTAAAAGGCTCAAAATGATTGGACTTTCTGGAAACCGAATGAGTCTTTGTTTTCTTTACTGGGTGTTTTTAAACCAGACACCATGTACTTGCCTCTTATAGAACGTTACTGAAGGCTGCGAGAAATTGCCCAAACATGCCCTATTTCTAAAATTTTCTTTCTTGCGGAGCTGATGCTGGAGATTGAACCCAAGGCCTTGTGCTCGCTAACCATGTGTAACAATGTACTAAAACCGAACTATATCCCCAGGCGTCCCAATTTTTAAAACACCTAGTTTTGGTGAATAAATTTTATATATCCCAATGTGCATAAAGGAAACTTTTAACAGCACAATTTTTTTTTATCTATATCACTGGGTATTGGTATTAATTTATCTTCTGAAAAAAAGGGGGTCTTCAATCCTCTCCATCCTTGCTTCCCCATCCTCTACCCACCTCCCAATCAGCCTATTTCACATTTATGTGCAGATTGACCTGAGCTTCCAAATTCCCTAACAGAGTAGGTAAAAGGTTTTGAAATGCAAGTAATGGACATAGATTTTGTTTATTCACAAAGAAAAGGATTACAATGAACGGATATTGAGCAGCTCAGTTGCTTGGAAGGTTAGGGACCAGAACTAGAATCTGAACAATATAGGAAAGTATGTAGTATTTCCAGCTTATATTGGAAGCAAATTCTGTGTTCCACTGAGACTCATAAGGACTAAAGTTTTCCAAATGTAGGACATCTTCCAGATTTTTTGTGGTCAAACTATGACGAAGATCCAATATACATGGTGGTTGTGCTGATGAAGCACTTTCCTCTCCTTCCTTATGTTTCTCTTTATTTCAACAACTTCCTGTTGTGAGGAAAATGTGTGTCTCTTTCTGTGACTTTGAGGATCAGACCTGCTTGATTACATACATCACAGATGAGTAAAGCGTATTAGAGGAAAAGAGGAAGATTAAATTTGTGAAGCAAGATTCAGGGACTTTTAATTTTTATCAGACATTGATAAAGTGGGGTTAATACTTTGTCTAAATAGTTCTAGCTAAAAACATTGTGGTGTTCGCTATTACAAAACTTTGGCGATGTACTAAAACTATATTTAACAACACCTTGTATCGATATATAAAAATGTTCCTCAAAAATAAGATTTTAAAGTGGAAAATATTGAAATATAGACAAGTGAATGTAAGCATCATCCTTTCTCTTAAATTCTTAAAATAACTGCTTCATTTCCTTCAATTCAGAGGCAGCTATTTTCAATGACTTTTATTATTTTTGGTTTAGTATTTTACATCACTACATAAAATGTAAATATTGCTATGATAATTGTTTAGGCATTACATATTGACTAGAATACAGAGATCTAGCTCCCTGCCAATTTCCTCTGCCATACTCCCTCTCACCTTCCTAACATATTTTGACCAGAGAATTCCTTTGGTACCCTATGATTTTTCCTTTCTTGAACATCTCTTCTTTCTTCTGAAGCTCATGATTGTATTTTCTTTTAAAAATAAAAGGAGGAAAATATTAACAGACAGACAACATTTTACAAAATAGCAAAGGAACAGTACAGACAGTACGGAGTTACAAACAAAGTGGTAGGGAATTAACAATGCTTGTTGTATTACATATTGATATCTTCAAAGTGGTTTCTCATGAAAACAGATCTAGACATACAAAGCTGATCAACCAAGGACTCATTGACAGTTTCTTTCAGCAAAGAAATACAAGACAGTAGAACAGCCATGTTAACTATCCTGCTTATACATACATACAAACTTTCTCCTTCTTTCCCTTCTCTTTTCCCACATCCCAGTTGCCCTTTACCTTTGAGTGCTTTCCTATCAATTCACAATGTGTATTTTATTTTTTAAGTTTTCTTTATCCTTACCTATACTCCAAAACTCTAACTATTTGTCTAAATTTTCACCCAGTATATTCAGTTGTATTAGTCAGTCTATCAATTTTACCTTTGGAAGAGATTTCTCCAGGAGACTTCACCTTGCTCAATTCTGGCATAAATTCCTTCCTGAGACTTAACTTCTTTATCATAATCTGGGAGTTCTTTATCTTTTCCACATTTGATCCCAGATTTTTATATAGCATTTTCTTTCTCTTTTCCAATTTTTGTTCTTTTGGTGGCACATGCGTCCCTGGCGTACCCTGGAAGATGGTGCTCAGAGGGAAAGCTTCTGGAGAATTTACATAACCAAATGTCTTTCTGCTGTGAACTTGCTCAATAATTTAGAAGGGCATAGAGTTCTAGTTGGACATAGTTTTCACTCTGACTTCTAAATTCATTGCTTCATCAGCACCTGGCTTTTAGCATCGCTGTTGAGTAACCAGTGTGAACAAACTGGATGCTGGTAGCGTACTTCTGTATGGCCCATGAGCTAAAATGGATTTTACATATGTAAAGATTGTGAACACCCACCTCAAATACTGTCATCAAACCAACCAAACCAGCAAAAAAGCTGAATAATATGCAATAGATTGTGACTGGCCTGAGAAGCCTAAAAATATTTTCTATGTATCTGTCCCTTTATAGAAAAAATGGCTAGAATTGTATCCCTGCAGCAGACTGTGGCCGTTTTGATTTCTGATTTTGGTATATGGTGTTTCCTTACTCTCCTTCCTTTCTTCCTTGCAGGGGCTTTTTGAACTTGTTCTAAAATTTTTCAGTGGTGTGTATTTATATGATCACGGTTCCATCTATTTTGCTGAATACTGGCTGGAAACTCAAATCCTTCTGTACCAGGCAACTTCTCTGAGCTATTTTTTTGATAACTTCCTTTCTCCTTTTCTATGCTACCCCCAGGATTCTTCTTATTTGACTGCTTACACTCTTGATGGATACTGTAATTTTATCTCTTTTCTTTTAATTTTAAATTTTCTACTGTTCTACTAAATTTTATGATTCTTTTCTTTTAAATTTGGATGAGACATTAGTTGCTCTCCAAAATATCTTCTTATCATTCAGTTTTGAGTTGCTGCAGGGAAATACCTGAGATAATTATTAGGACTAAAGGTTTGTTTTGGGCTGATGGTTTTAGGGGTTCTAGCCTAAGATGTGTGACTCCATTTCTTCAGGCCTCTGATGAGGCAGTACCTCCCTGCAGACGTTCATAGGGAAGCAAGGTAATCACTTCGCGAACCTGGAAGGAATGGAAGAAGAACGGCACCGGGACCTCACAGTCCCCCTCACAGGCACAGCCCCAGTGACCTAAGGGCTTCTTGAAGTCCACAGCACCTTCCAATACTGCTGCACTTTGAGGGAATGTTCGACATTCACACTATAGCTGTCTTCTTAGGGCATTTTGTGCTTTTAAAAAATCCATTCATCATCTACTTCTCTGAGAATGAGGCTTACATATTTCTTTTAAAGTTTTTCTTTCCTTGTAGACAACCTGTTTCTTCCTGTTTCCTTTTCTCTGCTTGTTTGCTTGATTTCTGTCTTTCATATGGGGCTGGTAGGGGAGCTTTTCTCAGATATGTGGTGTCCTGGAGTCGCTCCTCTGTGTTTTGGAGTAGGGCGCTGTGGGTTGGAGGGAAGTCTCTGAGCACACAGGTAGAGCCCCTGGGTCTGAAGTCCATTGTAGGGGTCTCTGGCTCTAGTCCATTTTGAGGGGGACCTCCTCTCCCAGTGCAATGATCTTGCATTTTTGCTTCGGATTGTCAGATTCTCTAGAGAAGATTCTGTCAGTATCTTCCTTGGAGGTAAGGCTTACTGTCACCACTGGTCTAGGAACCATGCCAAGGAAGAGGACTGTGGATTTCACAATTCAAGGTGGGGTGGTTCTCTTAGCCCTGATTTTAGTGTGCTTCTAGCTGTGCTCTTCTGGGTGAGGGACCCTCTGTTTTACCTTTTTCAAGGAATCAACTTCTGTTTTCAAGTAAAGTAAGGAGAGACACTACCAGTACACTCAGAGGGAGCCAGGGATATGGGATCTAATTGCTTTTTAAACAGACTTCCAACCTACCCACCTATTTCAGCCCTGCTGTCACCTGTGCTCCAAGTACTTTGTGTTGCCCATTGCTGAACTTCTTGGGGGCCTGCAGAGAAAATCGAGCTGTTTTTCTGCCTCCCTACTGTCTGCACAGGATTCCCTTTTCTCAATTCTTTGAAGTCAGAAAATCACATCTGCTTTCTAGCTACTAAAATTTGCTACTGTTGTTTTCTTCCCATTCTCTGTCTTCTTTTAGGGTTATGCCTTAAAAATACATTATTATCATTTTAGTGGGAATCGAGAGGGGCTGAAAGTAAATGTGTATTCTTAATCTGCCATCACTAGTTTAAACAAATTTTAGCATTTTGCCTTGTTTGCTTAAGATTTTTATTTCTGAGGAAGTAAAACAATTACATGATCAATTCAAACTCCTTTGTGACCCTTTTGATCTCATTTCTCTACTTTCTTTCACTAAGGTAACCTCTGTCTCGAAGTCAGTTTATGTCCTTCCCTTTCATAGTGGCCTCCCTTTATTTCATATGGCCTTTTCCATTAAAATGCATACTGCTCTTCCACATGTCTTCAGCTTTAGATAAGTGGCTTTTATATGTTGCTTTCTGCAACACTAAATATCCAAGATCCATACATGGTGATGGATTTAGCTCTACTTCATTCATTTTTACTGCTTAAGGCTATTATGTTGGATGAATACTGCAAAACTGTTCTCTGCTTTTAGTAATTTATATTCCACACTAGCCAGAGATGGGAGCTCCCATTTCTCTATGTCTTCTTCAATACTTAGTATTGTAACATGTTCTTCAAATGCTCTGTGATGATGACAGTGGGCTGTGTTACCTGTGAGGTAATATATGCTGGGATATAGTATTAGAACTGTGTCTCTTTCTAAGCCTCACAGACTAAAACAGAAAGTTACTTTGAGTCTAGGAACACAATGGCCTCACCTCTCTCTTTCTTAATTTCTCAGAATTCTCTTTGGTTATGACCACCACTATGCATGGTGATGTTGTGCTTTTCCTTAAATACACAAAATTTGAGGCTCAATAATTTGGGGATTTTGGTACATAATGTTGCGTAGTGTAAAAGTAGGCCTCAGACAAGTGGCGATGCTGGTTCTAGGAGTTCTACTCTTTCTCATTATCCTCAACTTTTAAATTCTGATGCCAGGTACTTATTAATCAGTGAAACATGGCTGGGAGGTCAGCTCTGCAGAAGAGGCTCACTGTTTGACCTGTGCTTCCTGGCATGATCATGGCTCCAAGAGTCAGCACAGTCTTGTTGCTGGGACAGCAAAGACGGCGTATACCCTTCAGTCACACAATCAGCTTACCATTGCTGTGGGTGGGCGGTGTTCCCTCACACAGATTTTCCTTCACTTTCTTCGTCTTAGGCAGGGCTTTGCTAACCGACTACAGTAGAAAGTTTTGACATGGTTCACCCATATTTCATCCCCTTTACTGCTAACAGAAATGTAGTCTCAAGGCCTCTGGATAGTTTGCAAAATTGTGTTTGCTTTCCAAAGAATATTGGAAAATATCTTTCAAATTTAATCTATACTTGAAAACATGCGAGAAAGTGAAATATACAAAAGTAGGACTTTATAAGAGAATCTCTCTTGTAAACAAAAAAAATTTAAGCATCCTACTTGCCTTTGCCTTCTCTGCATGTCACCTCCTACATTATATTTCTAGCATGAGTTTGAGCTGTCTTTTTGCTACTTTCTTTTGCAACTGAGCAGACAGATGGCTTGTGTACAACAAGAATTCAATATGTTAATAATTTCCTATGATTAGCATGTCTGATGAGTTCCCTCTTGGTCTCACCAAATCAAATGTATTAGACCTATGTATTTTATTGCTAGTGTCAGTCATTTAATATCTTTTGTTTATCCTTATTTATAAAATAATAAATGAAAGCATGAAGGATTTGAATAATGGCATAAATACTGTGCTGCACACAAATACATTGAAGCAGCTGAAGGGAAGCCTTTGGCTAGGAGGTGACTTGAAGAAGTCATTTGTCATCTGAGCTATTAATGTCCAAGTTTGTCATGGAAATACATAGGGATTACATGAATGCATTTGAAAACTGAATCCTTGGATATTGACCATATCTGGACTTCTGTCTTGTCCTTGTATTCTCTTTTGATCGTCTGTTTTTAAAATTTTATTTTTAGAGATAAAAGAACCAAAACATATTAACAAACACACAGACATAGCGAAAGAACATAAAAACAGTATGAACAGTACAGAATTTCAGACAAGGTGAAAGAAATAAACAATGGTTGTTGCATTGCATACTGTTATCTTCATATTGACCACTCAGATAAACAAATACAGATATGCAAGAATGATCAAACTATTAAATATCAGCTGTTCCCTTCTGACCAACTTTACCCTGGAATCTTTCCCTTTCCAATGGCTGGACTAACACTTTTACCCATTATATTTCCATGACAGAATTTATTTTTATATCTGCGCTTACCGGTGCCACTTATGTAGAAGGCCATTCGAGGGTCCTTCCTATGCCATCGTGCCAGTTTCTTGTGAATGACAGACAAAACTGGAGAGATTCACAAATAAGGACATGAGATCATTAGAGGGTATTGTATCCCACAGGCTTGGGGCAGGCTGTTGCGATGATGTTAATTTTCTTTGATTCTTGGCTATAGAGTGTCAAATATAGGAAGCCCGAGAGATAAAACAGTGAGAGTCCAAAATGTTCAAAGTAGCACAAATGGAGAGCATTTGAAGTTTCTATAGATATCATAAGATGTCCTCTGAAAATCTGGAAGTAAAATAAATAAGCTTTCTGCCCGAGAAGTGAAACATTTGAAACATGCATGTAGTGACTTTGTTGTAAAAGAAAGTTTTCCTTGTCTGCAAAACCAGGCAGAAAACTTACTGAAACCATTAAGATATCAAAAGTAAGTCTGTCCATCTGAAGAACTGTTGGTCAGCAAAATAAGCCCACAGTGAGCAAGGTACAGGTGAAGAAGGCTAAAGCCACTCTGGATGAGGAGTATGCACTTGCCTAGGGATTTGCTATATTTGGTCTATTGATCTTCCTGTTGCAGAGAACAACACAATACAGTATGTAATTTCAGCCCTTTGTGTTAAAATCCAACTCTTAAAATTAACTCTCATTGTTTTGGGTTTACCCAATTTCTTTCTCATTACCACTTGACTCTCTAGGCAGTAATTTTACTCTGAGGAAGAGAAGTTCAGATCAGTGTTCTGCTTGTGTTGGTCTCTTCGCATTTCATTTCACTGTAAAGAAATAGATTGGCATTCTGATTTTGCATAGTAGATTTAGAGTTCATTCAATATGAGGTCATCTCTGAACAAGAGAGTCTACAAAATGCACTAAGTAAATGGTACTGTGGGAGGCCAACTTTGAAATAATTGGTGATACTCTTTCACGCACCTCAGATGATGCTTTTAGCTGAGCAAGTGAACTTAAGGACCGTAAGACCTCAACTCTTAGCCAAATGCAGCAAGGGAAATGTATTATAAATATTAGACATTTGTAATGATCTAAGCTTTAGATTTTTTCCCACAGGGCTGTAGATGTGCCATATATACCTTATTTTGTCAACAAACCTCCACTATTCATTTTCCTTTCATGCATTTCTAACTCACATCATGGTTACTTCAGTCATAGACAGTTTATGTATAAGTGTCCCTCATGCTCCTATTGAATTTTCTCCCTTCAAGCAGTAATTGGTGTAACCACCAATTTCCACTGAAGGACTGTATTCAAAGGGTAAAATGTCATCATGTAGGATTTTCAGATTCTCTGTTGTAGGCATTAGCACAGTGTGTTAGTGAAGGAAAACCCTGCTTCCTTTTCTCAAGACAGGCTGTGAAGGTCCTGGTAAAGGGCAAACTTCTCCAATTGAGTTGCCTCTCTAGTGGGAAAGGGAAGGCATGAAGCAGTAAGGGCCTCTGACCGGCCCCAGGCAGCAGCTGCTCCTTTCTAGCCATTCCTTGTGGCAAAACCCACCTCTAAGGAGCCAGACCAGGGAGGACTTTTTAAGACAAGTGAGTAGTTACCGATTTCTTCCTAAAAGGACTGCAACATTATTAGTAATCCTATGGGTAGCTTTAGCATCCTACCAAAAACCCAACCTGGAAATTAAGAAAAAGTTTCCAGGAGGAGAAATTAATTAATTAAGCATGTTGTCTGAAAACATAATCTTCCTCCCAAATAATTAAGGAATATGAATTCCATGTCAAAAAGATGCCAGGCAATAAAGTGAGGCAATTTTTACCTAAGCTGTTTTAAAATAATCTGTCTTCATAGGCTCTGTGTCTGTCACAGTTTGCTTGCGGTGTTTATCGCTAAGATCATGCTTTTGGAAAAAAGTCCAAACTGAGGGCCCTGACGCAGACACAGGGTTAATGACATGTGGTGGATCTCCAGTGAAGGAGCAGTGCCAGTTTTGGGGTAAATTGCTGATCGTTGGCTTTGGAACCTGTTATTTTATACTTACCTTCTATTCATTCACTCTAGTTTTCATTGGGAAGATCTCAGTATTTTCACTAATGAAACAAAAGGTTGTGAGGCTTGGTTCACAAGAAAGTGAAATAGCAAAAATGCTTGGAGGTCGATCTTACAAATGTCAACTTTCACTCAAAGAATATGTGCTAAGAGATGGAGAATCTTCCGGGTTTGAATGTTTTAGTGCCACTGGAAGCAGTGGCGTCTTCCTGGGGGTCACTCAAACATATGGTCATTTACTTGTGTCCCAAGCTTTGTACCCCGGATATATGAGCTGACGGGTGGAAAAGTGGCTCTGATTTTAGTTAGGATATTCAGCAGATGGGCTTGAGGGACAGAATATCTCACCTCCAAATCATTCTCTTGCTCTTAAGAAGCAAGTGTTCCTGTGTCTTACTGTATCCACATGCGTGGTCCTGGGTATCACCTTTTAATAAATGGCCCACCTTCCCTTGTTTCCCAACAGAGGGCATTTGACTTCAATTAGACCGTCTGAATCTTTTCCCTCATAACGTAAATTTGAACATGGAGAAGAAAACTTGATAGTGACGGCCAGCCCTGTCATGTACGCAAGAAAAAGAAAAGCCTGGCTAAAGAAAGATGGGAATAAAGAAGCTATGCAGACAGAGGCCCAGGCAAGAAATGTAGCATTTGTTAAGATTTCCTGACTTCTTAGTTGCTAAGTTTTACTTTTATTAAGACTGGTTATATTTTTGTCTTTTTGTTTCAGGAGACACTTCTGATATCCTTTCAATAAAATCCACCTTTTAGTTTGACGCTTGGCTGCTTCTCGGCCTTTTGGCTAAGATCAAGTGTAGTTTGATGCTTGAAGTGATTACTCACAATCCTGAATCTTAATTATTAGAAAAGAATAAAGAGGAAATGAAAGATGATCATGTTTCAGCCTTCTTCAGAAAGTGCCTTTTAGTATGGGTGGATATTTCCAAGTAATTTTCCTGGACCTCTAATTTATCTATTGTTTGTTCTACCTACAAATATTCAGTGTGAATAAAATTGTGTCAGAATAACTAAAATACCCAGTATAAAATTTCAAATAAATAAATCCCCAAGTTGAGGGATGAACGTAGTACTGGTGATCATATGAAGATCATGAAAATCTTTTATCTTCAGGAAATTGAGGTACATCCTAAAAAGGAGCATGTTCATCTAGTATAATTTTTAAAAATCTTTTTCTCTGTACAGCTGTGAATACACTAGAACACCTGATAATGACATCTCAAGACTAAGAAATAATGCACACAAATGTAACACATTTTATGTCCTTCTCCTCATACTGTCGTTCCTGGATTTTCAGATTCTCAGACTGTAGGAAATGTCTGACCTACTTTGAAGACTCCTGTCAAAATGATTGTGCTTGTGGAATGGTTGGTTTTATTTCCCCAAGACATTGTACTTGACTTGAGTAAAGTTTTCTTGTGCTATTTTCTTCTCACAAAGTAAAGGCAAAAAAGTGGAAATACCTGGTTGGGGGAGCTGCACCTAGTGCTGACTCCTCACCACTGAGAACTTGTTGCCTTCCTGGACCACTTTTGGGGTCTCCCTCTTAGCGAGTTCCTTCTCCCATAAGAGACCTGCACTTTTCACTTTTCACTTTTGCCTGGCTTTTGGATGGTGAAACAAACAGAAGCATTTGAATTTTTACTCTGCCTTTTCCCTCCAAATTAAAAAAAAACATCAAACATGATATTATTTAACAACAACAATTCTTTGAATCTGAATGGTTTGGGCCTTAAATAGATGCCACTTAGTTTTCATTATATAGAATTGCCTCTTAGGATAGTTTGCAGTTTAAATACATAAAACCACTAGAAGAAAAAATAGGGAAATCAATCTTTGTTCTTTTAGATTAAATAAACTTGCTTATGAAAAATATCTTCTATGGAGACTGAAACGCATCCAGAGCTGGTGTTCTGGGGGTTATGAGACAATAGCTGGTAAATCTTTTGAAGGAGGCAGTTTCTGTCTTTCAGAAGGAGAGATGATCATCAGGAACTGGAAATTCTTGAGCCTAGGTCCACAGTGCATTCTAGTGTGTCATAGGGATAAAACGGTGAACATAGGGAATGGAAGGGCTTTTTATGAAGACTGGCTTCAGCACTGAGTGTACATAATTCATTTACATTTTCTGCAGATTTTCCAGCTGTGAAATGGTAGTTACACTACTTATCTTTCACAATTATCATATTAGATTAGAGAAAGATGTGAAAAAAATCAGCCTGGGTCACTGATCTGCAGGGGCTGACACTTAGTAGGTGACTTCTGTCATCTTCTTGGATATTATCAAGGACTTTATTTCCCACAGAGAACGCCCTTGGGCACTAAATCTCTTGGACCATCTCATCTGTATAAAATGCATGTTAATCTTTCAACAATTATTTTTCTTGTGAATAGTTGATAAAAGAGAAGTTGTAAATGATAAGTGTTGCTTCAGTTCTTAGCTTCAGACTGCACAATATTTTGCAAGTTTAGGCAGAAATGAATGTATTCAGAAACCCTAAAAAGTACATATCATGAGAATGCTGAAGTAACAGCATGTTGCCTAAGCTTACATTTCAGGATAACATTGCAGAACTGACCCGGAGCGGGGGCTACTGCCACTACCAACCCCAGGACCGGGCTTGTCTGCTCTCATCAGGGTGCTTTTATCACCTCTTACCCCAAACTGCGGGGCTTCTGCTATGGTCAAGAAGCTGCAAGCACCACTAAAAACTCCAGAAAGTTACAACCACTGTTAGCAAGATAGATATAACATTTCCCAGTCCTTCTGGAATCAGTCTCACATGGGTATCTCTGAGGGGTGACACCTAAACCACAAGCTGTTGCTTAAACAGCAAAGGGGATAAGGAAACAGTTTATATTGTTTTGATTCTGTGTTGAGAAGGTGGGATTCACAGTGCAGAGAATCATCAAAAGATTTTGGCAGCCTCAAGGATATGCATTATAACATCTTGGGTGTGTTAGAAGGATCTTAGTCCTATCTCATCAAGTTGTCAGGGCATGAAGGCAATCCTTGTAATCAAAATGATGCCCCCAAATTGTCAAGATTTCTAGGGTCTATTTCTATCATGTTGCTGCCCTAGTTACTAAGAGACAACTTGCCATGTTTTGCACATTTTATGATTTATACAGGTCTGTTCACATTATTGCAGATTTTCCTCACAAAACCCGGGAACATAGTTATCCTTAATTCCATTTACATCAAGAAAGTTGGCAATCAGAGAAAATGTATTTTATCCAAGGTCATCTGCTAGTAATTGCCAGATCTAAGGCTACAATATAGGTTTTTATCCCAGGTGATTGTCTCTGACTCCAAATCCACAAATGATTAACAGATCACTTTTGAGTCAGACAGATGAACCCTCAGAACTAGCTCTGCCAGTTTTTAGTTTGCCACTTAACCTCCTTGAGTTTGTTTTCTCATCTGTAGTGTGAGAATGATGGAAATACTTTGTAAGGTTACTTTGAAGATTAAATAAGATAAATGCATCATTGAGTACTGTGGAGCAGCAGGCAATCAATGAATCATGTGTGATATCATTACTGTTACCAGGGATAATCATGTGTATTATACCACATCACCTCAAGAGATGGGGGAAAAATACACCTCATCCTCATGCATATGTGCTGTAAGTAGCCTTAGGTCAGAGAAGACTTATGCAGTACACCCAGGCAGATAGGAATATAGCTCTATTTACTGATTCTTTAAAAACTAGGTAAACTATCATATTGAATTTATGAGTTTTTCCCCCTTTGGAGGAGAACACGTATTCACATTTAGACTACCTTACTTTCTTCTGGGAAAGACCACCAAGTGATTCCATTAGGGTACTTAGGTATCTGGCAAAACTCCACTTTTATGTTGTTGTCCTAGTTACTTTTGTTGTTGCTGAGGCAAAATAGCCAACACCCACAAGTTAAAGGAGGAAATGTTCATTTAAGATCACAATTTTTAGAGGTTTCAGCCCATAGCTGGCTGGTTCCAAGGTCAGGTGGTATGGCAGAGGAGAAACAGTCAATGGTAGAGCAGGTGGGAGGTATCAGCAGCCAGCAGCAAAGCAGCTGCAGTAAACCTCCCTTTCCCTTTTAACTCATCCAGGCTACCCACCTTTTGAATGGTGCCACCGACACCCAGGGTTGGCCTTCCCATTATCCACCCCCAGAACTATGCTTAACCAATCAGTGATCTAATCTAGTAATCTAGGGGAGGCTCAGGGGAGTTGGGGGACAAGCTGGGCCCGAGCAGTAGCTCTAGTCTGCCATGCTGTGCCAATCCAGAATGAAGGCTCCTTCCACCAAGCTGCACTGTACAAAAGAAAAAAGTGAAGTTCAGAGTAGAAAATGCCCTGCTGAAGAAAGGCAGGAACAGAAATAGATATAGCTCTATGACTTTAGACACAGAGAGCTTATCCACTAGGCCAGAGCCCAAAGCCACGCCTTCCTCTTTCACGTTAAGGCAGACTCTTTCACTGCTAAATTGGTCTTGGTTCTCTAGACTTGCACCAAAATTAATAAAGGTCTCCTTTCCTAATTGCACAATCAAAATAAATTATGTCCACAAATTAGGAGGCAGGGAAATTGCATGTGCATTTTGGGTGCCCTGATAATGTCCCGCAGTAAATTGTTTTCATATAAATTGCATGCTTAATTAATTGCTTTCAAAAATGCTGGTGTATTTCCCTGCAAATATGTCTCTGCCTGCAATTCATAAAATGCAAAAAACAAATTAAGCTGCCAATCCCTATATATAGGTGTTGCCCTTAGTGTATCACCCTGGCTTTCCAGAGAATACAATAAACTGGAGGAGCCTCCTCCTTTCTGAGTTGCCCCTGGGTGTCTGATTCAACAGATTCGAGGTCTCCCTTAAATTACAGCCAGAGGAGGCAATACTGCTAGCCCGTGCACCACCACTGGTGGCACTGCAGATCTGACTGGCTCACACAACTTTTGAGACCCCTCTCGGACTGAAAGAGAGCTCGAGGCAGTGAGTTAAATACAAATACAAATAAAAATAAATAAATAAAATACGTGCCTAAATCCAAAACAAAACAATACACTCCCACAAAATTGCACGCATTGTTTTATTTTCATTAAAATAGAGAAATGTAGGAAGAAACTGACCTTCCTTAACCCTGAGACTCAGATATAATCACAGAGAAGCATAAGCTCTTTGAACAGAATATTAAATGTTAGAAAATGAAAGTGGTCATTGGCCTACTTCGATGATTTGTGGAGAAAGTTAATTTTAGGGATGAGTTAATTTAGGGATAAGTTAATTTAGGGATAATGCACAGTTTTCATTAGCTGGAAGAATTTATCTTCCATTTCAAGCTCCCACTTCCAGGATGCCTCAGTAGGCAAAAATTAAAACAACTCTGGTGCAGCCCGCCTCCTGCAAATCCTTCTGCTCTGATTTCTAGAATAGGACTGTGATAACAGAAAGTGAAGGGAATGCTTTGCTCGATAGCAGAATTTATTTATCCACAGAAATTCAGTGTCTAAATATTTTGTGCTAAGAAAAAGATTTAAACAAACACTCTCGATTCAGAAACTCTCCCTCTAGCTTCCAGCTTAACACAGGGCAGAAAAGTCACCCCGTGACTTCTTGCTCAGCCAGGGTTATCTGAGTGAGAAGGGGCCTGGCAGAGCAGAGATCCTCAGTCAGCACAGCTTGGCTTGAGCTGATAATCCTTGCAGCTGGAGCCGAAGGGCTTGCTTTCTGAAAACAAAGAAAACACAAGTTGAAAAGCACTGCATTGGCCTAATTTGTGATGTGTCTCGGCTCCATGCAGAGCAGGATGGAATTTCGGTTAAGTGGAAGTGTAACAGAAGAATCAAACTGAGGATTAAAATCTACTGAAGTTATTTCCAGTGATATGGTGAAACATAAATGAACACAAACTACATATGCTCCACTGATTCAGGGTCCTAGATTCTGTGAGATTGGCCTGGCTTTCTGGCCCCAGGGTTAAGTCCAAGTGCACTGTGGGAAATTTGGCTTTAGCAGGATCGATTGCCTCCCTCAGACTGCAGCTTTTGAGCCATTGCTTAGGATTAAGAAGCTCCCACTTTGCTACCATGTGTGTGATTGTAGTGAGAACTTTCTGACGGACTCAAGTATCTTTGAATGTAGAGGTCCTCTTAGGCTGTACAAAAGCCTGGAAAAGAGTTTATCTTTAAGTAAATTCTGAGCCAGGTGTGGTGGTGCACATCTGTAATCCTAGCACTTGGGAGGCTGAGGCAGGAGGATCGTTGTGAGTTTGAGGACAGCCTGGGCTACAAAGTGAGCTCAAGGCCAGCACGAACTACATAGCGAGACTCTGTCTCTGAAAGACCAAAAAAAAAAAAAAACCAACCAAATTCTGAGAAGGACCCTAAAAATATAGTAAAGGGAGGGAGAAAATATCCAGAGGACAATACTGAGACCAACTAACGTAAAACTAATTTCTTCTCATCCTTGCATAGCAAAAAAGTTTTCAAAAATGAAAAACTAAACGTTAACTTTCATCCTGATAAATTATGCTGCTATAAAGTGTTAGCTTAATGGTAAATGTAAATATTTATTTATTGAGATATATACATGTGGCATCAGCATGAACATGATACCACACAAATACACACATGAACACACACATACTACATGCCTGAATGTAATGTTGATTCCTGACAAGTGTATAGATCCAGAGAAATTAGTATTCAGTACTGGCTAAACTATTTCAGTTGTTATTCCTTCTATTTCTAGAGTTAGTGTGTCCCCACCACTCCTTTTTCCTTCTCTCCATACTGTTTCCCATTATTTGCTTTTTATTTGATGAGGAGGAGAACCCTGAAGAAACCTAAAAATCTGAGAGTGTGTCTACAAATATTCTGCATAAAATATCCCTCAGAGACCACACTAATTCCTACGTAAACCTAATGATTTCACACTCGGTAATGCAGATCCTTTTTACAGTCTGGACTCTCAAGTCTTGTAAGTGTAAAATGATGAATTTTTCTTGGAGAAGAGGCAACCACTTTCCACCCTCCCCTTCTTAGGATGTCCCCTTTTCAGAATTAGATCTCAAATGTCCCTGAAGGACCATGTATCAAGGGCAAGGTTCTCAGAATGCTAAAGTCAACCCTATCGGAGGGTGGTGGAGCCTTTAAGAGGTCAGGCTTACTGAGGTCTTTAGGTCATTGGGGGTGTGTCCTTGAAGGGATGCTTGAGCCCTGGCCCTCTCCACAGGAATTTTTTTTTTGTTGTTTTTTGCTTTGCCATGCACTCCCACTGTGATGTCACCATGCACTTCTCTACTACAGGCCCTAAACCATAGGGCCAACCAGTCATGGACTGCAAGCTCCAAAACTGTGAATTAGAAAACCTTTTATTGTTATAAGTTGATTATTATGGGTATTTGTTGCAGTAAGGTGAAGCTGACTAACACATTCCTTGAAAATATAATAGGCTTGACAATATGACTGACTTCTGCTTTTATAATGAAAGATTTGGACCTTCTGATTTTTGGAATAGTAAATATACATCTTCTAAATTATTCCCTCCCACGCTAGATGCACAGGTACATGTATTTATTTCTCAAAGAGGAACATTTTCATTACTTTCTCTTTTGCTTCACTGTATACATTTTTGTTTCATTTTACTAAGACTATAGTCACTTTTGTGCTATCCTACATGAACGTAAATCTTTAATAATAATGCCCATTTTCTCTTCTGTATCGGTATGAAGAAGTTTTCTGCTGGCAAGATTGTTTTATTTCCCCAATCACCTATAGAATCTAAGTATGTTTGTACCTGTCAGCTTCTGGATACTTCTTTAAAAAAGATATTTGAGTCCAGAATGATTAATATTAGACAAATCAGATGGAAATATAGTTGGAAATACATCTCTGTGGTTACCAGTGACTCCTGATATTTTAAAAGGAAAGAAGATACTTGATATGTGTATGTTGACTAATAAGAACCAGTGCCTTAGAAAGTTGAGATTCAATTATTTTTGGTGCGAGTATCATGCAGTAAGCATTTGTTGAATGAATGAATGTTTGGAAAGTCTGCCATGGTTTGCTAGAAGCATGACCTCCTGAGGGTTGAGGAACATCTTGGGGAAAGGGTGATCATTAGATGAACTTGATTTGGTTGTCACCAAGGCTTGGTTGTCAGAAGGAAAGCACATTTCAGGTACAGTGTGAAGGCTGCCTTGAAAATCTCTTTCTGACCTATTCTTAGGAATTCATTTACAGTTTATGGAGCTAAAGAGATGTGGATAAAATATGACCTACTATAGTTATCCTATTAAAAACTCTGGAAAGCAAAAGGGAAGAAGCCATACATACTTGTAGGTATACTGTATGGCTGTATAGCCCCTCTGAGAGGGTCTCACATAACAGAGGAGTGAGTGTCACCTTTCCCTCCTCATCTTAGGCCATGATTTGTCACCTTGAAAACTAAAGAGTGGTGATAGAGCTGCCTGGTTGGAGTGGACTGATCTTGGGCACCGATAAGACCTTTCCCTAGGAACCCTGAAATATATGAAATAAAAAGG
Organism: Chinchilla lanigera; assembly: GCF_000276665.1. Classification (NCBI taxonomy): domain Eukaryota; kingdom Metazoa; phylum Chordata; class Mammalia; order Rodentia; family Chinchillidae; genus Chinchilla; species Chinchilla lanigera. The sequence continues at coordinate 11,181,793 of NW_004955434.1, forward strand.
GAGTATTTCATGGAAGAACAGTTGCCCTGTAGTAACAGGTGACAGGGGTTTATGACACTTAAATTTCCATTTGTCATTGCAATTGTTATAATACTTCCAAGTATATAAGGCCTAGGTACATTTATGCCTTGACAATAGCCAGTGTACCTTTACTATCCTAGTAGACAAATGACTTCAACCCTTGAATCTGGGTCAGCATAAATATTTCAACTTCTTCAATTCCAAGCCAGTCATCAGCACAATAGGGCAGTGTTCCCAGTGCCAACAAAAAATAATATTCTCTTTGCCTCTTTGCTCAGGCTGTATAATTTTACATCTTTTAAACAGGGACAAAGAAATACAATACCAGTATAAAATTCTAAGTCCTGCTTTTAAATCAAGATTTCAAAGGAGGCTAGTTTATGGCTTTTCCTTCTATTTCTCCCACCCCCACTAGCCCCACCCATTAAAATCTTTAATTCCTTCACCAGACACCATAAGAAAGTCAGCTCTAAGCATCTGTTTTCTGTCATCTCAGCTGACAGTATATTTTAAAACTCTGGAATTTCTGCCATTGCTTAATCTTATATCCGGGAGCAGAATCTATGAAGCCAGAGCAGGAAGGAAAATCTGTAAACTCTCTGGGATCCTGTCCTAAATTTTGCTTTTTGGAGGAGGTGAGGGGAAGAGGGCAGCTGTCAAGCTCCAATCTGTCAGGCCATGTGCCAGGCTTCCCGGGCTGTCCTAGCTACAGCGGCACAATGATTTCTCAGGCCTCTGAGCGTGGTTGCAAGTGGGGTGTGGACAGAGCTTGCAAAGATGCTGCCTGTCTCTGACTGAGTCCTGGTTCTGGAATAGGATGTGGAAAATCAGAACCAGACAATAGCAGGAGTACAGGAAGCATGCACATGTGCAAAATTAATTGCAGGATTTTTTGTTGTTTGGTTGTGTTTTAATTGCTCAGTTTTCTGATGCCCATGAATTATTGCCCAGAGTCTATGGAAGAGAAGAAAGCAAATTATTATCAGGCAGGTGTAGAGCTCTTCAGACATGTGATCAATTTGAATCAGATTTTCTGAACAACATACAATGTTGTACTTCATCCTCCTAGAATGTTTCTCAGTGGGAGTTAAAGTGCCGTGTAGGGCAGAAATACAGCACTGGGAGACCCAGGCTTTTTCACAGTTCTGACACCTCTTGGGCGAAACCTCAAGGTCTCATGGCCTTGATTTCTGATTCACAAGACGGAAATGAGAATCATCATATTATATATCTGCCAGGGTTGCTATGAGGGTCAAGGAAGTCTCACATGAAAGAGGCATATAGCAAAATGGCTGGGTGGGCAGGGATTATTTCCCCACTGTTGGGGAGTCCGGGGAACCTGGCATATACTCTGACAGATTGAGGCTTGACAACTGCTCCTGCAGCTCCAAAGGCAGACTTAAAGACAAGATCCCAGGGAGTTCACAGACGTTCCTTGCTGCTCTCGCCTAATACGTTTTGTTTCTGTATATAAGATTAAGCACGTAGGAGAGGTAATACGCTGCTCTCAGGTTGGGTCTGTGGCAAGTTGTGTCCACACAGAGAACCCAAACAGTCCTTTGGTGCCAGCTGGCCTCTCCCTTGCCCAAGTGAAAGAGACTCTCCTCTTCTGCACTGCCAGCTGCCTCTGGAAGTCTGTGGTACTGCTGATTACTTTGTGCTTTCAGGCCTTTGGTCAAACAAAAAGCAGTTTTGTTGCATATGTCAAGTTGTCCTTGAATAAACTATCCATAACACTACTCAATGTCCAGAACGTTTTATCTCTCAGAGCTGTTTCTTTATCTGCAAAATAGGCATAGGAATGAGCACATGTTAGGCTCAGTGTGAGCAGCTAGAAAGGTGTCTGGCCTTCCAGTAGTTATACTCAACAACTGATGGTTTCAATGTGATTAAAAATAAATCTCTACTTAACTTTTTTCTCAACATTATATTTTTGTTTTCCTTGACATGAATTATGCTTCATTTTTCATTACATATGGCATTGTGCAGCTCATTATGCCTACAGAGTAGTTCAAAGTTAGATTACAAGTTAGTTGCTGTAAAGATGCTTAGCCTAGATGTTCTGCTCTAACATCCACCCCACATTCTCACTTCATTCTACATTTTTTATTTTTCTTCTTCATTTTAATGGTTCTATTGTACATGCCAGGCAGGTTAGATTTTTTTCTCTTGAATAAATTGTCAGTGCAGACTTTGTGAGCAAATAGGCTAGAGAAAGAAACAGAAAGGAAGAAAAAAGAAAGAAAAGAAGAGGACAGGAGTAAGATTCATTCCACTTTTTGGCTCTCTGTGATCCTGGTGTCTTTGCCATCTACATTTGTTCAGTGACTGTCTAAACTTTAAATCAGCAGCTGGACCCCTTCAGCATTTCCCCTGAGTCTGGATGTGGACATTTCCCTGGACAGTGTGCTGGAAGGATGGCTGGAAGGATGTGCTGGAAGGATCCACAGGGTTTACCTCTTTCTCCTGCACAGCTCCCGGTCCTTCAGTCCAGCCAGCTATTTTCCTGCCATCCTCTCCTGTACTTGCCCGTCCCAGCAACTCCGAGCTAAGCTTAGCAATCCTTTCTCCTAACTTCTTGCTGATGGATGGTTGGAGAGGTTGGTATCAATTTACACTCGAGCACAGCCTTAAATATGGATTAACATATGCAATGAGGTATTCCTGAATGAAGGTAAATATCCCTCTCAGCTGACAGGGCTTCCTTGTTTTGTTCTTAAACTGGGATGTCTATTCTCCCTGAGAAGGACAGGAACAACTGATTGGATTAATTTAAGCCACTGAACACCAAGAGACCCTGGTAAAACCCAAGACAAGGTGAATATGAAAGGAAAAGTTACTGCTTTTTTCCTTATGTGGATAAATATAACTCATCTAAAGTTTGTAAGTTTTGTAATCATTCTATTAGATATATATTTTTAGTGCAAATGCTTAAGGGATGGACCTTAGAAAAAGGAAGGAACCAGGGTGTCAGATTTTCCTGGCTGTCAATATCAGGCCTTTTAATGATGGAAAATGGATTGGGGAGAATGAACATCAATACACAAATGCTGATTCTAATATAGAAAATGGAGCAAGTTGCCAGGGAGCTTTGGGTTGTGTACTCTTGGATCAGAGTAGGAGAGCCCTGAGGGCCCTCCTAAAGGAAGAGTCAGAAATAGCAGCAGACATACTTGCTGTTGGAAGGCATGGAGCTCTTCGGGGAATGCTGCAAGCAGTGGGGTGACCTATTTTTTTCTATTCTGTTTTAGATCTTCTGATTAGATCCTGGAGTTCTTGTCCTAAATCCATTTGCCATTTGATTGTAAGTGGGAGGGAATGAGGACTGAGTGTGTGTGTGCACGCATGTATACGAGAGAGATGTACTTGTGTGCTGCGTTTTCCTATTGGCTCTATTTCATATTCTTCATTTTGCCTTTAGGGTACCATGTGCTTTGCATGTGATACTTCCATTTTCAAAGTCCTCTTTCTCTGCTAGTCATGTGTTCAGAGGGAGGCTGGTAAAGAGGATCTTTGGATAATTATGGGCTTGCATTGTACATATGAAATGTGATTGACAAATATGGTGAATGCTTCAAATTAAAAAGAAAACTATCATAGTAAAAGATACAGTGCCTTTAATTCCCTTTAAAATACCTCCTCACTCTGAACACATGTATCCCATCATTACTGACTCTTTTAGAAGTAATTCTGGAAATCCTCTTTCTTTTTTTTTAATTTTTATTTTATTAGTACATGTTTGCAGTATACGGTGATTACATTTATCGTGGAGCAATTGGTACATGCACATAACACATCATAATTCTTTTTAGGTCCCCTTCCATCTCTTGGTCCCCTTCACACTTTCAAAAATCTATCTCTCTGTTTCTCTTATCTTTTATTTTGCTCTTAATTTATTTAGACTGGGTTTTCCTATAAAAGAAACCACATGATATTTAAGCTTCTGTGTCTGATTTATTTCATTTAACATATGTTCTCAAGGTGCACCTATTTTCCTACAAATGACTCATATTTATCCTTCTTTATAGCAAAATAGTATGCCATTATGCATACAGAGCACACTTTTCTTATCCATTCATCAGTTGATGGACATATTGGCCAGTTCCAAGATTTAGCTATTATAAGTTGTGCTGTTAAATGTGATGTTATAGTTTGTGTCCCCCACAAAGCCTCGTATAGTCATGGGGTGGGCTTCTAGAGTTTTTGATTTATTCATGGTCCAATGCTGGGATTATGGGTGTGAGTGCTACACCTGCCCTTCTGCAGGTAGCTTGCATACCATATAAGGGAGGGAAAGAGGCTTGCTTCTTCTCCTCCCTTTTTGCTCTTGCTGCTTTTGCTATTTTCCACCCCCATGAACTGTTGCCCTCTACCATGTACCACTCTGCTTTGGTGCCAGCCGAATATGGACTGAATCTTCCACAAACTGTGAGCTAAATAAACCTTTTCTTCCTTACTTCTGGGTGTCAGGTATTTTGTCTCAACAATGAGAGAAAAGTAACCAAGACACATGGATATGGATGGATCACTGTCCTCTTTCATGAGTGTCTTTAGTTGTGCTCTCATGACTGTCCCGATGTTCTGAATTGATTTAAATCATTTCCCCTTCATGATCATTTTCACTTTGAGGAAAAGCCGGAAGTCACACAGTACCAGGTCCAGGCCATAAGGTGGAGGAGGACACACTGTGATGCTTTTATGGGACTGTATTTTTGTTGGACGGCACTTGGCAACAACATTCACTGTATTTCTGATGGCACTTAAGATAGAGGCAAAACAGCACTTCCAGAACTGCTTCAGAAACTGCCAAGAATGATGGGTGTGTTTGATGCAAGAGAGAATTATTTTGTGAGGACAAATGGCAAGTTGTCCTTTACTGCAATTTTTTTAAAATTAGGCATTCACTGTAGTTTTGATCACTCTTCATACGTACATACATTTGTGTACATACTTAGTATGTGTTTGCACATATACACATACATACGTATGTTTTATTTGGTGGTAGTTGTCAAAGTTAGGTCTATCTGTACATGCTACATCATCATGAGATAAAAACTAGTGACTGCACAGTGACTTGACCTAGGACACAACCATGTCTTGCCTAGTTTTCTACTTGTGGGCTCCATGAACATCTTCTCAGTAGCATGTGATGCTCTTAAATCAGGGAGAATCATCAGTTCTCCTTTACATATTCCCACTCAGCACGCACTACACATGCATGCATCACTCATGCTTGCACCTGCTCATTCCTTTCATAAGAGTTGAAGCCTTCCTGACAGCAGCTGCCAGTGAGGAGATGGCACTGGGCATTTGAGCGGTAATAATGCGTGCCCTTTACATAGCATCCTATCATTTACAGACTATGCTCACATTTCTTCAGTATCCAACCCTACAAAGATCAGTTCTTGTTGGGGGCTCTTCTTATCTTCATTGAATGCATAGAAACATTGTAGGAGTTGTTCTGGTTCCTAGAAAGTCCTCACTCCCTTGAGGGGACCTTCATTGTTTTCACTCCATGTTGCTGTTATACAGCTTGAGCCTATGTACATCAGTTGGACATTTCTCTCCTTAAAAGGTGCTACTAAGAAGCCTTCACAGTAGCCCTTTCCCTGAAAACCATGATGAATCTTGCCCACCTATGAATCAGGATACAGATGCAGAGCAGGCTGACCTTTGGGGAGGTGTAGGCAGGACCACCTTCTCAGTTTTCTTTCCAAGACATTTAGAGAAGCCAATGCAATATAAAAATGACCTTAACTGTCTTTCTTGCCACAACCCTGAAAAGGTAAATGTCTTGGTTATTTTTCTTTCTTTCCTGAGATAAAATACCCAGCACCCAAAATTAAGGAAGGCAAGGTTTATCAGCTCACAATTTCTGGAGGTTTTGGTCGGTAATCAGCTGGCCCCAAGGCAGGGTGGCATGGTAGAGGAGCAACAATTCAAGGCGGCAGAAGACAGCAAAAGCAACAAGGGCAAAAAGTGTGGGGAGAAAGCCTCTTTTCTTGCCTTATATTGTAAGCTACCCTCCTGAGGTTGGGTGTAGCACTCACACCATCTCTGTGCCCTCCTCTTACACAAGTTTAGGATGTTTACAAAATGAGGACCCTGGCCCCCTGCTGAGTCACTTAGTTAAACTTCTAAACTTCTCAAGGGGACACAATGTATCAACCATTATAGTAAACATAGCTTTTTATGTGAAACTCAAGTTAAATCATAACTTCAGAGTTTGGTGACGAAAGGCTATGACTATTTGAGGCTTTAAGGATACAATGCAAAAGTATCCAAGCCACCTGCACTGTGTGGGCCCAGACAGCAATTCTGATTGGTTTATTGCTGGTATTCATAAACTCAAAGCACCCAAGAAAGAGTACAAAACACATTTCCTATGTGGAAGAATTGAGGAGCCTTAGATACATCTCATGTCGAACTCATTTTCCTCTTAAACTTGTTCTTCCATTGCTCTTTTCTGAACATTTGCCCCCCTCCTCCCACTCATCTGTTGAAATCTAATCCCCAGTGTGGAGGTATTTGGAGGTGGGTTTACAGGAAATTATCTGCATGATGAAGGTGAAGCCCTTGTGCAGGGGAGTAGGACCTTGTAAAAGAGGCCCCAGAGAACTCCCTTCCCTCTGACTGGTGAAGTTACAGGGAGAAGATGTCTTTCTGTGAGCAGGGTCCTCACAGTTAACACCTTGACTTTCTTAGCCTCTAGAAGTTTGAGAAATACGTTTCTACTGTTTACAAGCCACTCAGTTTAGGTTGTTTTGTTATAACAGCCGGATCAGACTAACACAATATGTTACTTTCCCTAGTTAATGGCATCACTCTCTACTCAAGAAATCAAATAGTGTAGAATCACTCCTGCCATTTTCCTTTGCTTCCAATATTTCTTTCAAAATCAACTTCAGTTTTATCCCCTCTATGGAGTTTTCTGCTAGTATACAGTGACTGTTTTCATACAACTGGTAGTAGATTTATGGACCAATCTGCTATGAGGGTTTCAGTTTCTGCCTCAATGGTTACTGCCTTCTCTCAACTTGAGACCCTTTGTGGTTACTGCTTTCTTCACTATCATATTGTTGTACGTCCAGGTACCTCCAAGAGTGTCTCTGCAGTATATGTAGCATAGACCCACAGAATTTTAGAGGAAATTTATGACTTATTCCTCATATATCCTTACCTCCATTTCTCTTATAATTCTTTCATATTGATGATATTTCTTGATTTAGAGGTTGTGGGGCTCTTGCTGTTCAACAAACAGGTGCTAAAATAAACTATTTTATAGATGGTAACCAAAATAAAAAATAATGTGTTACATAGTTCAAAATTATTAAAAGTGTAGAGAATTTAGTAATATCTTCACAGAAATGAAGTTGGTGGGCTGATAAATGTGTTAATTTACTCTCTTTAATATTTCTACAATGGGGGCTGGGGATTTAGCTCAGCGGCAAAAAGCGCCTGCCTGGCAAGCGCAAGGTCGTGAGTTCGGTTCCCGGTACCGGAGAAAAACAAAAAAAAAAAAAAAAAAAAAAAAAAAAAAAAAAAAAAAAAAATTTGTACAATGAATGCATAGATTAAAACTTCATGTTATTCTCTATAAATATATAATTATTATTTGCCAACTTATAAAATACTTTTTAAAAGGTGATTAAAATAGTTTACAGTATCATTATTTTTTTGCGGCACTCTCACATTGTCTTGTTAATCCACTTCAACTTGGAATTACTTTTCATGGAGTTTGGCTTGTGGAGTTTCCCCCAGGATGTGGTGTTTATGTGGCTACATAATGCATAAGAATCTTACTTCCTTATTGATGGCTGTGGAGCTTGTAAGAAGGTAAGGAGGGAGACAAGAATGGTAGAAGTGGTAGTTGTTCCAACCTTGTACTGATTCTCTAAACTGCTTTGTAGAACTCCCTAGTTTTGTCTTTTAGAAGACAATGTCCCTTACATGTCACTTTCCTCAATAATCTTTTTGTCCTCTTGTAGACAAAAAGTTTAAAGAAACTTACTATAGATTCTTAAAGATATTTAAACAAGATGCCCTTCCAGATCCTCAAGATCCTATTAAATTTCTGCTTCTGATCTCAGCTCAGCTGGGAAATCTTTTCTTTTGTGCAACTTGAGGAAAATCAATATAAATAGCTGTGAGATAAAAATTAATCCCCACTCACTCTTTCTGTATCCTCACAGATGTGCCTGGTTTCATGAAATACTTTACAGCACTAGCCACAGTTGAAATAATTGTTCTCTTCTGGAGAAAAGTAGATGATAACTCCTGAGTTATTCAGATAATAGAAGCACAAACTTAGTTTCTGGAAGGCCCAAAGGTTGTGTGGCTTGGGTTAAAGGATCCCATAGTGGGTATTTGTGGTGACATCTTCTCTCCTTCCCTACAGTGTGAGAAATAGGAGCGAGAGACTCACAGGCTTCTCACAAAGTAATGAGCCTCTCCATGCCCTGACCTCTAACACAGCTCATTGAAAATATCCCTTTTCACAGCATGTTTACACAGTGACTATTTGGCTGTTAAGCAAATACACTATTTAATAGGCCCAGAGTGATCTGCTTATATGGGAGCCTGTAATAATTAGAAAGAGACCATACCAGAATATTGAGAAATTAATACATGGCTTAGACAAGCAATGATCCTTGAAGAGAACAACAGTTTATGGAAGACAAGACAAACGCCACCTGCCACAGAGGCTCCAGGGGAAGATCCAGGCTCTAGTCTCCCCTGGAGCAAATGCAGTTTTCCAGGATCTTGAACAGCCAGCTGAAGTGGAACACTGGGAAAATGAGTCAACTCCTTCGTTGTTCCCTGGGCAGTCATCTCCCACAACACTGGGGAAGACATTGTGCAAGTTGTAGCAGCTGGTGTTTTCATGGCACCAAGCTTACGCTCAGTTTCTGTGGCACCCTATAGATCTCTGTGGAACCTCAGAGGGACCTGTGAGTCACGTTTGTCATTTAATATGGGCACGCTTTGTGCCAGGCTTGGTCCTAAATTGTTTTGTTTCCTTAAGTGATATTATGTCAAATAAATCCCAACAGGAGGTATACATGTGCTTAATCTCCATTTCATAGAAAAGAAACTAGTAGCCCAAAAAGGATATTTGATAATTGACTTGTCCAAGATCACACCATGTTTAGATGCTACTGATACTCAGATACTGAATCTTTTTCTCCCAAAGCCATTGAATTAGAACACTCAGTATACTATGGTCAGAGGATGTTCAAGTAACTGCCGAACCGAGAGTGTTACAAGCACGTCATTGTGGGGGCATAAAATGACAGGGAGCTAGGAAAGCATCAGCTTTGGTCATCTCAAGGATATCACCCTGTACAGAGTGACATGGATTTTCCTGACATTTGCCACTGCCACAACGTCTAGAGAACAGCAGGTGTTTCAGAGTGCTTTTGTTACTAGGAGATGTTTGAATTTGAAATCCACTCTTAGTATGACACAAAAAATGGGGGATTTATCACAGAAGATATCACTGGAAACAATTCTGAGCGAAAGAAGATATTGTAAGTATTCACAATAAAGCTCAAAAAGAGTTGGAGAGGTGACAGGGGAAGGCATTCTGGAGCTTGGTGGGGACCAAGTGCGGATCAGGGCAGTTGGCATGGCGAGCCATGTGGAGGGGAAGAGAAAAGCCTCTGGATGGTAGCTGTGTCGTAACCATGTAAGTGTTCACAGATTTTTGTGTTTGTAGGCTGTAGCTCTCCTAGGACTTTTCCATGAGACTTCCAGAATTATTTGGGTAATTTAAAAATGCGATGTACTTACATGCACACAGCATTTTACCATTTAGAAAGCTTTGCTTCACTTGATTCTCCCAATAACAACCTGCGGTAGGGAAGACCGATGTAATCAAAGTCCTTTCACAAATGAATTTATGGAGCTTTAGAGACTTTTCTGTAACCACATAGGTTTTAAGAAGCCAGACCAGCACCAGAGCATAGATCCTGGTACATTTGTCTCTGGGCTCCTCTGAACACTGCCTTCAAAAACACTTGAACAAAAGATACGGTGCATTGGGTTAATCTAATGGTTCACCCCACCACGTATTCCACTGAAACTGTTTAGATGCAGAGATGTTTCATGAGGAAGTGCTCACTTGAATAGTTGGGAAGGCGCCCAAACACTCTGAGGCCCTCTGCAGTGGCCAGTCCGTGATTGGTCATCTACAGTTACTCCAAACTCTTCTTGAGCCTACTTACATTTCTTGGCTTGTCCCACTCTTGGGAGATAACAAGTTCCACATGTTTAGTACCTGCTGTGTGAAGGAGTACTTCCTCTAGTTATTATTTGAAATGACTGCTTCCTACACTTAAGTGCTCTCCTGCCTCAAGCCCCTTCCCAGCTGGTTATAGTCCCCAGGATGCAGCGACTGTCTGGCTCATGGCCGCTGGCCTTCACACTGCTCTTACTGTGCAGGTGCACTTGATCATATCAAGTGTTGAAGCAAGAAGAAGCTAAAGATTGCTTCTAGGGTGCAAATACCCATGCACTAGAATAAAAATTGGAATGTGACCTCTCTTTGAAATGTCTTGATAGCTTGAAAAAGTGAAGCAAATATTGGCAGTATGCAACTTTTGCATCTCCTGGGACTATGTCCTTCACCATCCTAAGGAATTCTACACTAGTCCGGATGAAATAAGTACAAAATCATACTTGCGTGAATGTGCTATTCTGACTGGAATCCTTTGTAGCAACCGACCTTGCTAATGTGGACATGTTCATATGTTTAAGATTAATGAGTCAATTATTTTTATACAAGCTATCCCTCATGTAGGCTGTTTTCCTTGACTTGACTATGTTAATTAATAAAAAGCATTCAATCCTCCTTCTACTGGAGTTTGTGGTTAATCACGTGCAATTATCAATAAAACCATGGCAAATGCCTATGTGCTCAGGCACCTCTCATGAAAACAGGATATATTTGGCTATGAAGAGAAGTGCTTAAAGCTTCTCTCCAGTGAGTTCCTCCAGGAGGAAATGAGGCTATGGATCTTGGAAGGCACAAGCTGGCATTATAAATATAGTTATGTTTTTAATTAAATAAATAGTGAAACAAATGTGATTGAATATGAGATAATCCATTCATGTGGATATTATTTCATGTCATGCCTTAAATTAATGCTTCTTAGGCCTTGCCTGGCTCTTGCTAGTTGCAGAGTGGAATGTGTGAGTGTGTCCTCCATAAATACACAAAGACTTGCGTACTATCCATCTACCGGCACCAGGGTTCTGCACTGAGAGTGTTACTTTAGGAAAGTCCAGAATAAAAACAATATCATCTATAGTAACATTTAAATAGCAATTGCTTACATCACTGCTTTTCTTTTCTCTATAGAAGGCTGTAAAGCAGTAAATGCATATAAAGCAGTTTGCTTAGTAAGCAGAGCGTTAATCTTCCTCATTATTACAAATGTTCTTTTAAAAATGTCCTCTCTTAGCACTCTTCATGTGTAATTTGCTTTTATGTCATTTGTCAGAGATACAGCTCTTGTGTGAAATGAAGGATGTTTGAGGAAAGTTTTATTTTTAGGGCGAGATGGTCAAAACAAGAGTTTCAAGACCCTTTTGTGGTTGAGCCTTTATTAAAAGGGGGAAGTGGAACTGATGATCTTCTGGCCTTGTGGGCTTTGGGAAACCACTCAAAAGCATCCACTGAGGCCCTACTCTGGGCCAGGAGTGTGTCAAGGGATGTAGGTACAATAACAGTGTACTACTAAGCTCCTGCTATCAGGACACTACAGTTTATTGGAGGTGGTTGGGCGGGATGAGCATCTAACCGAAGTGGCACAGCAGGTAGAGTTCTACCAAATGCAGTGAGGCTCAGCTGGAAGGATAGCTGATGACATGGGGCCACAGTGCTGTGCTGCAGCCAGTTTGTACCATCTGCAAGAGCTCAATGTGCACATGTGTTCCCAACGATGTGTTCAGGGATATCATGCTGCCTGGCAGCTATGGTGAGGGTATTTATACTACAGAAATTGGCAAGCACTGCATGGGATTTTGTGCCCCAGGGAACGAGTTGTTAAATATTTGCTAGCATACTACTGCTCATGGGTGGGAAGAGACAATCAGAAGGAATATTACAGAGAAGGGGATTACTGGGCCAAGTCTTGTAGAACAATTAGAAGTACGGTCTTTACTGAATTTTCAGGTGAGAGATTTGAAGTTTTTTTCTGAGATGTGAAAAATGAGACTTTTCCAGCAGATACATTTCTTAACTCCATCCAGTATTTCAATTATCCCCTGCTTTCTGGGGTCAGATTCTGGATTCTATTTATTTTTATATATATGCAACCTTGTTTATGACAGACAATAGTGTGTCTTATATTAATGAATATTGATATTCTTCAAGCCTCTTCAATTGCCTATCTGGATGAAGTTAAACATTTTCACTAACTATATGCCAAGAACTGTGCTAGATGTCATATATATATATATA
>NW_004955434.1:11194379-11338684 GCF_000276665.1 Chinchilla lanigera
TGTATACATGCATACATATAATTACACATGTATATGTATATATACATATGTATATGTATATATGTATACACATATATACTTTTTTTATAAGACAAAAATTAAGACTTGTAGAAGTTAAGGAATTTGCTGGCAGTAATAAAGTTCATAGCAGTAGAAGCAGCATTCAAGTTTATCTGATTCCAAACCCCACAGTTGTCCAATTGTCCCATTTTTTTTTCACAGAAGGGGCCACTTGTTACATATAGAGGAGTTCTAGAGACAGCAAGTACAGCAGGAGTGAGAGATCATTAGGGGCTGTGGACATGAAGGAGATGATCCTTAGTTTGAGAGTTACTGGTTTGGGTGACAGTGCATCCTCTCTATCAGACTCCTTTGGTGACGTTTACATTAACAACTTGACTATCTATGATAACCTTTTCTATTGACTCCAAATATGAGATGCAGTGTGACACATGGTACTGTAGAAGGCTGAAAAATGGGGTTTGTTTCTTTTTCTATCCCATCCTCAATTCAGTTACTAAAAAAAGAATCTTCTAGATCAAAACACTTTATCTCCCCATCTGTAGAAAAGATGTCAGACCAAAATGTTCAGAGATAATTTTGGTTGTGTTTCAGTTGAGTACCATATCCAAAGACCAAGCGTGACAGGTACAAGGTTTTAGGTTATCTGTAAGTCAAAAATGCAACAATGGATTTTGGCACTTTAGCAACTTGCTTCTAACTACCTATCTTAGCTCTTATTATGACCTGTGAGTGAGGTCATGCCTTGTATTTACTCGCATTGTTCAGGCTAGGAAATTCAGTTACTCCTTATACATAACTTGAAGTAACTTAGTCACTCATGTGTACGGATTCCAAAATTCTCAGTGATGGGAAAGAACATAAAAGCAAATCTTCATAGTACTTGGATCTTTCATTTGAGAGGTTAGGAACTGGAGAAGTGTTTGTATTTACACATTGCTATTTATAAACTTCTGTAGGTGATTTATAAACTTCTGTAGGTAATTACTGGATAACCAGGAAAGGAGGAGCAATTAGATCCTCTTATGTTACTCTGTAATACCATCTTGGTTGAAAACAACTAAAAGTTGCTCAGAACAATTTAAGTGAAGAGCTTTTTTTAGAAGGTTATTGGACAGCTCATGGAATCCAAGAAGGTAGGTTCAGTTCATAGTCATGAAAGGCAAGACATTGATGAGGAAGTCAAGGGAGTTCCTTGCTGAGCACACTTCTGTTACCAGCTGGGGTCTCACTACTGCTAGCCCCATAGTCTGGTTACTCTCATCATGTTACTGGGTCCTGCTTTCCTTGGAAGTTTGTTACCTGGCTACTGGATCCCCTATTCCACCATAAACACCATGGAAAATCTCTGATTGATTCCACCTATTTCCCTCTTTCCCTCTTTCCCTCTTTCCCTCAAAGACCTGTGGTATGAATGGGAAGGAGCATCAGAAAGGCCAGAATGTCACTAGACCAGCCTAGCTTTCTGGGACATGGGGAAAGGGACTTTCTTAGGATTCTCCGGCTGGAAGTGAGGTGTCTGCTACCAATTCTGTGAGTCACATGAATAAGGGGAGAGTTCATGTTGGGCAGCCCTAAATGATGGCTATTTCCTCTACATGTTCTAGTTTTAGCATGGAAATGTACCTAAAAGAAGCTAATGCGGCCTCATTTATACAGAACATCATTCAAACAAAGCATGCTGTGGTACTAATGGCAGTGAATCTAATTATGACACATTTATTTCTCAAAATCCATGACCCTCCTGAACCTGTTGTTTATACACAGAGAATCTGTTCAAGCCCCGGGTTTGTCTGACTCAAGAAATAATGCTCTCACACAGGCTGACTTCTTTCTCACTGTGTGGCTTTGCAATTCAGAAGATGTAAAGAGGTTTTCCCTGGCTTTCAGCCTCCCTATCTATTTTGATCATGGAGGTTAATAATGCTGAAAAGCACTCAGAGTATATAAGGCCGCTGAGGAAATGAGAGCGCTATGTTTTATGGCTGGGACATGACTGGTAATGTATCTGCCGGGAAAGTTGCCATTCACAATGCAGCAATGAATATTGAATTCCATCAATTCTTAGGCATTTCTCCTTCCCCTCACCCAACTTGCCCACTTGCTTCCTACGTGGGAAAGGAGCATTCAGAGCCAAGATCTGAGCATGCTGCTAGCTTCTTTCTTTGTGGGCTTTGCCAGTGTTGGACAATGGCTTACTACTCTGGCTACACACTGGGGCCACCTGGGAGATTTTAAAAAGCCTGATGCCCAGATTATACCCTAAACCAATTAAATCAGAACCTATGGGGAGGAACCCAGGTGTCAGTATTTTTTAAAGGTCCCTAGATAGTCCTAGTGTGTGTGCAGAATTGAAAAATCACTGTAGTTAATCCCCCAAACTCTACATGAGCCAGGTTTAAAGTAAGCACCAGGCAAAATAAATGAAGAGCTCTTCCCAACCTCTATTCCTTTCTCTGTCTCTCCCCTCTCTCTCCCTCCCTCCAATCTTGAAAGATTCATTACTAAAACAGCTATTATGCAGAACAACAAATGTGAACATGAATTCCAGTTACCAGCTGTGGTCCTGGGCAGGTTACTTTAGCACTCTGGCCTTCAACTTCCTTCCCTGTAGTAATTTCTGCCTCACAGTGTTGCTGGCAGGATTAAATAAGCAATTCAATTTCAATTTCTTAATGCAGTGCCCAGGGGTCACAGTAAGGGTTTAATAAATCCTAGTCAGTCTTATTATTGCACAGCCCTTAGAGTTTTCATAGCATTTTCATGTTTACTCTTCCACTATATTTAAACACAATCCTTTATCGTAAGCTAGTCTGGAATTTACTACACTGTTGAGATGAAGACTCCAAGATCCGGAAGGTGTGAATTCTTTCCTGAGCACAGGGAACTCCTTGCTTGGGTATTGGGTCAACTACCAGACAAGCAGTGGTGGTTGGGCAGTCACTTGTCCTCCTCAATGCTATCTAGGTCAGTTTTAGAGACCCCTGGCACAGAAGTCAAAGAGCAAGTGTCTAAGGAGGCCAAAGGGGCAGCCAAACTGTCAGATGGGAAAAGTTGACTCTCTCATCCCTTAACCTCTACTTTGAGCTCTGAACTTTCCAATTCTTTCTCTGGTCAAAATCTCTTTCTTGGAAATGATCTGATGTCGGACACTTACACTTTAGTCTGACTTTAGATGGTATAAAGTTAGAACCCATCCCATCATTTTGAAGGTGAGGAGATCCAGGCCCAAAGAGGAAAATGATTTAGCCCAAGTTCATGCCGCTAATTAAAGGCAGAACTGGGTCAAGGGAAATAGTTACTCTGACTCCTCCCATCCAGATCTGCAGAATATCATTTTAAATAAAAGGCAGAGGATGATATTTATTTCAGCCCTACCAAATAAATGTTACTTTCCCCCGTATTCCATTTTTTTCCATTTGTTGTTTCATCTCCAACTGTAGATGGGTGTTTTCCCGTTAGAAGACATTTCTAAAGATGACTATATTAAGGAAATCAAGTTTTATTTCTTTATTTTTTAAATGTTTCTGAACCTTTTTAATTTCAAGAGGACACAGGTGGGCCACACCCATTACTTGTACCTATTCATGACATATGTTTCCAAACCTATGGCTTACAAATAATAACCTATTTTTTTCATGAATCTGGGAGTTTACTAGGTTCCCCTGGTAGTTTTTATTTAGGATCCCTTATATGGCTGCAGCCAGATGTGGCCAGAGTTGAGACAATCCTGAAGGCTTCTCACACACATCTGGGGCCTGGATGAGGCATGGAGAAGACTCCCCCTTCTGGAATCCAGAGCAGGCCAGCCTCCTTAGTTGTTTGTCCTTTTCTCTCCCTGTTGTAGCTCAGGGTAGCTGGACTGCTTCCATGGCAGCTGAAGGATCCCATCGTGACCATCCTCAGACCATCTGCTGCTGAATGCCCCTTTCTAACCTAGCCTGAGAGTCCAAGTGGCATTTCTCCACCTGCATTCCATCCATTGAGGCAGTCACAAGTGCAAGGGGAGGGTCATAGTGGTGGAAGGAATGTCAGAGAATCTACAGGCATGTTTTAAATAACCGTATTACCTTCACAAGTATGGCAACCAACCTTTATATTCACATTTTCTGCATACCTGCTTCTGTGATGAGGGCTTTCCACCTCAGTCCTCCTGATGAGAGCTTAGAAACAGCATTGTGAAAAAAGACAGAGGATGATATTTATTTCAGTTTTTAGACTATAACCTGATAGAAGGCTGTCAGGAAGTACAATGAGGTGGACTGAGTAGTAGCACTTAGGAAAGGTTTTGGGTTTGGTGCATACTGGGGACAGAATTCTAGTTGCAAATTATTTTTAAGGTCCTAATTTAACCAAGTGCCTTTGAAACTCAGTGATGGTCTAATAATTTTATTTGTGTCCATTTTTCCAGGGTTGCATGACAGATTTATCTTCAGCGCTGGGTCTAATGCAAAGAGAAAAAGAATGCTAGAGGGAAATTTCTGTGTATTTGATTTAGTATTAATGTACTGAAATTATAAAAATAATAATTATTTAGTTTATTCAAGTGAACAAGTTATTGGTCCACTTATGTTTCACTGCTGGTGTGTTTATAGAATTTGGAGTTGAAGTAGCCGGTAGAAAATAATTTTATGCCACTCTAGGAGTAGGACAAAGAACAACTGGGATGAAGGAAAAGACAAGGGTGAAAATGCAATTTTAAAAAAGCAGTATGTCATTTTGAAATCTGAATCAGTGACTGTGACAACTATGCGTGATGTGTGTACACAAGGATGTACACACACATTATTGTCTTGCATAAGCTTACAAAAAGAGGAAGGTAATAGGAAGTTAACAACAATTGTCATATAGTGGTTAAAATGTTAGCCTTTAGAATCAAAGCCAAATGGCCTTATTGGTAATACCTTGAATATGTGACCTGATTTGTCTGATACTCGGTTTCCTCATCTGTGAATTGGGATAACAGTTAGCTCATAACATTGTATGAGAGATTAAATGAAACAAAATAAGTTAAATACTTTGCCGAGTACATAGTGCATGGTTACTTCTCAATAAATATTAGTATAATGTCTGTCAATTCACCAATCTATCAACCAGCCAGGAATTAGAGTTCTGAGTTTAGATACTCAGCACCAGTCCATGTGCTTCTCTTCACATAGTTTTAAGATCTCAGTCATGTCAAGTAAATGAGTTTCTCCACCAATGTGATGGTAAAAAGATTGTGATTGTTTGCATTTTTGTGGCCCAGGAAACCCTCCTGGTCTTTGTTTTAATCCTCTGTAATCCCTAGGACAGTGTGAGACACTTTCAGACACTCTAACATATGATAACTGGTTGGCTGGTTGGTTGATCAGTTGATTGAAGAACATCTCATACACACAGCCTCAATGTCCTGTTTCCCAGGATTCCAAAGAGGAATTGGCCTTCTTGCAGGCAGAAAGCAAATCTGCTCTTATTGTCCTTTGATGGCATCCTTGAGTCAGTTCTGAGCAGTGGAAAGTGATGAAGTCAGGGTAAGGTAGCAGACGCAGCTCAGGCAGCAGTGCGAAGCCAAGTGGGAAGGATTCAGGCCCCGGGCATGGAACCAGGTGTCCTGTGGTCCTGAAAACACTTCCTAGGTGTCACAGATTCTGTAGCTGGATTTATCTGAGCACCTCTTTCAGTTTTGAAGCAGGTATTTCTGGTTCACTGTAGCCAGATGCCTTGCATGAGTGGAGGCTTTTAAAATGGCATCTGGTTAGCATCATTCAAACCCAGGAAACCCTCAGGAGAGCCCAGGAAGGCTCTCTCTGCCCAATGTCTGTGTTTTCTCTTCTTTGAAGAGGCAGCTGTGTTTCTAAGAAATGTGCGCTCTCCAAAAAGGCTCCCTCAGTTACACGGTGCTCATCCAGAAGAAGTATCCAGTGAAAGCGAGTGGCCTGCTGTTGCTCTGGCCCTGGCCCTGACCAGTACACTGTGATTGTCCCAGGAAGCCTCTCCATCCTTTCCCAGTAGATCCTGATGCAGGAAGAAGAGCACGTTTTAGAATATTTTTGCCTTGCTGTAAAAACAAGGAATTTATGAGCATGCTGGTGTGAAAAGAGGGCCTGGGGAATCATTACTTAAAGCATAAAAGACTAATTTTCCCCATAAAGCATCAGCAATAAATGTCCTATAAATATGAGCCTCTACTGACTCCCTCTTCAGAAGCATATTTTTACCCCCAATCCAGTAGAGTCTATTTCATATTTAACAGAGTAAATAACAGACTTTGTGTCTGTTCACACACTTGAAGTGAGGCAGCATGTACTGAGGCATGGGAGAGAAAGGAGAAGAGGGTCTGCTCCAGTTGCCCCTAGCCCAGAAGAAAGACAGGGAGAAAAGAACAGGAGAGAGGGCAGAAGGAAGCAAAGAAGGGGAGAAGGACAGGTAGGAGGAGGACGAGGGCTGGTGAAGAAACGGTGAAGAAGGCTACTGGTGTGTGCACGTCCAGAAAAGAAGCGAGGGTGAAGCAGAGGCGTCGTCCTCCTAAAACTCCAGGAGTCTGAGATGATTCTTCTCTTGATTTTTAGAAGCTATAAAAATGGTATTTTCATAACATCTATTCCGAAAACTTAAACCCAAATTCGGATATATGCTCTATACATTTTTTTCTGTCTGAACCTTAGTTTGTGGATGTGGAAAAGCATTTGAAATTGAAGTTTCTGGAAAACATTAAAATTTTCACCTATTACTGTATGGTCAGCAGATGAACAAGCAGATGCTGAGTTTGTATGGTATCAGCCAGGAAGATGATCTTTACTTTTATGAGGTGCTGAGAGATTGTGACCGTCCAGGAGAGGAGGTCTGTGCTTAGGGATATCCCTTGGTGAGTGGGTGAGGAATAAAGTCTATGTTGGTTTATGTAGCAAGGAGAAAGGAGCAACTTGTTCTCTCATTATTAGCAAGAATCTCTATCAGAAATAAGGATGGAGAAAGACGGAGAAAGAGAGAGAGAGAAAGAGAGAGAGAGAGAGAGAGAGAGAGAGAGTTGGGAGGTACGACATAAATAAGCTACTACCAGTCAGTCACATATTAGTGGATCTGAAATTGCTTCAAACTGTGCTTTGAATTGCAGAAAATTAAAATAAAGGATGAGCTAAAAAATGTAAACAATTAGAAAATTGCATTGCTAAGAATGACAACAATTAGAAAAAGCAAACACTGAATTATCAATTATAGTCTAAAAGAACAGGCACTGAACCTATGTTCTGATAAATTGCAGAATCTAGAAGAAATGAATAAATTTTGACACAAATATGACCTATCAAAATTGAACCAAGAACATATAAAAAATTTAAACAGATAATGACAAGCAGTGAGATTAAAGCAATAATGAAAATTTCCCATAAAGAACAGCCTGGAAAAGCTGAGTTTTACCAGACTGTAAAGAAGAATTAACATCAACGCTCTTCAAATAATTCTTTAGAATGGAAAGGGAAAGAATGTTTCCAAGCTCATTCTACTGGGCCAGCATCAAACTGGCTAAAGACACACACACACACACACACACACACACACACACACACACACACACACACAAACACACTGTAGACCAATATCCTTAATGAATATAGACACAAAAATCCTTAATAAAATACTTGGGAATGACACATTAAAAAGATCAGACACCATGATCAACTTGATTTCCTTACAAGGATGCAATGATGGTTCACACATGCGAATCAGTAAAATGATATGCCAGATAAATAGAATTAGTGATCATTTAATTGACTCTGAAAAAAATAAAGCTTTGACAAACCCTTTATGATAAAAGCCTAGAGAACCTAGCTACTGAAGGATCATATTTTGATAAAGTTAAGACCATAAACACAAACCCACAGTAAACATCATTTTGAAAAAGAAAATCTGAAAGCATTTTCTCTAAAATCAAGAATGAGACAAATATGCCCACGCTCATCATTCTTATTCCATACAGTTCTTGAAATTTGAGCTGGAGCAACTAGGGAAGAGGAAGAAATAAAAGGGTACAAGTAGGAAAGGAAAATGTCAAATTATTTAGTGGACGTTATGTTCCTATACTTAAGAGACCCTAAGAACGCCACCAAAAGACTTTTAGAGTTGATAAATTCAGTAAGGTAGCATGATATGAAGTCAGCATTAAAAATTACAGTTCCATCCACAATCGCTCTTAAAAGTTCCTCAGGATCAACCTAACCAAGGAGATGAAAGATCTTTAAAATGAAAATTTTAGAACATTGGAGAAAAAAATTGAAGAAGACACTAGAAGATGGATAGACCTCCCATGTTCGTGGATCAGCAGCATTAATATTGTTACGGTAGCCACCTTATCAAAAGTGACGTACAGATTCAATGTAATTCCCATCAATATACCAATGACATTCTTCATAGAAATAGAAAAAATCCTAAAATTCACATGGAAACACAAAACAGTAGCCAAAGCAATCTTAAGCAAAAAGTACATGACTACATCCTCACAATACTACAAAACTGTGGTAACAAAACCAATATGGTACTGGCACAAAATAGACCAATGAAACACAGAAGCAAACCCATCTGGCATCTACAGCTATTTAGTCATGGAAGAAAGAGCCAGAAACATACATTTGATAAAGACAACCTCTTTAATAAATGGTACTGAGAAAATTGAATATCCATATGTGGGAATAAGAAACTAGATCCCTCTCTCTCCCCTCTAAACAATAATCAGTTCAAAATGGATGAAAGACTTAGGTAGATGATCTGAAACTTTGAAACTGCTAAGAGGAAACATATGAGAAATGCTGGAAACCATAGGAACAGACAAACACTTTTGGAGTAGGACTTTCATAGTACAAGAAATAATACCAAGAATCAACATATAGGACTACATCAAATTAAAAATTTCTGTACAACAGCCAGGGACACAACTGAATGAAGAGACAACCTAGAATGGGAGAACATCCATACCAGCTACTCTTCCAATGGAAGACCAATATTTAGAATATATAAATAACCCCAAAACCTTAACACCCAAAAAATCAAATACTGTAGTTCACTCAATAAGCAGGCAAATGAATTTAACAGACACTTTTCAAAAGAAGTACAAAGAACCGGTAAGTATATGAAAAAATGTACAATAGCGTTAGACATTAGGGAAATGCAAATCAAAACTACTTTGAGATTCCATCTCCTCCAGTCATAACAGGGATCATCAAGATTACAGAAAACAACAATAAGTGCTGGTGAAGGTATAGAGAAAAAGGAACCCTTTTACAGAGTGACAGGAATGTGAATTAGCATAGCCACTGTGGAAATCAGTATGGAGGTTTTTTTTTTAATTAAAAGTAAAGCTACCATTTGATCTAGCAATACCACTTTTTTGTGTATACACCAAGGAATTAAAATCAGTAATGCATAAAGATAACTGCATAATGATGCTTATTGTGACACAATTCACCATAGCTAAGTTATGGAACCAGCTTATATTACTCATCAACAGATGAATGGATAAAGAAAACATGGTATATACACACAATGGAGGCTAGAAAGTAGAATGAAATTTTCTCATCTGTGGCCAGTGGATGGAACTGGATAGCATCATGTTGAGCAAAATAAGCCAGAATCAGAATGACAAATTTTGTATGTTTTCCCTAATATCTGGAATCTAAAAGGGATGACATCAAAGTGGAAGGGAGACCATTATTAGACAAGAGGAAAGGAATAGAGGGGGTAAGAGAGGATAATGGGGAATGAATATGATCAAAATCCAGTATTTTGTAAAATTAATAGGCACTAATAATGAAAGGAAAAACAATAACAGGTATAAGAATAAAGGAGATTATGATTGATGGCTTCAAAGAGCATGTCAGATTTATAGATCATTTAGAACATTCCAGAAACCCTAAAATATTTTTTTCTTCAGGTTTTCTTTCTGTGCTTAGGATAACAAAGTTGATAAAGATTTTCTATGCTGGAAAGATCCAGGAAACTAGGCCCTGTAGGGATGTGATTTGTGTGTGTGGAGGGCATTACAGAGTAAGGATTAAAAAACCTTTATTGCTGCTGATGTCATCTCTATGTTACCTGGCTAAAAAACTCCCTTAAAGGCAAAGTGACCGAACTTTAAGGGAAAGCAACTACAAGCATGGATTGTGAAGGTCGACAGGCTGGGCTGAAAATTCAGCTCCATCTTAGGAGATCTTAGGAAACACTGGCTTTAGGGAAGATATTAATTTATATCTTAGATTCCTCATCTGTAAACTAGGAATAGTAACAGGATTGGCATGAGAGTTAATATTTATAAGTACTTTTGTGTTGTTAAAACTGGCATCATGAATGCGTAGGCTACTCTACAACTAGTGTACAAGTATCCCTGTAGACTTGCTATGCATCACAGTATCTGTTAGAACTAATAGCCTGTATTCTTTTCCCACACATGCTTTGGAGGCATTATTAACAAAATATTGTGTTTATGTTTAATCAATGAAAAGCACAGATTTTTTTCTCAGAGAAACCAAGGGGGCTGATATACAGCTCTAGGGAATTTGCTTCTCTCACCCTGACTTTATCAAACTCTAGTTATTTTAGGGCAGATTTCACTTGAAATGACTGACAATTACATGTGTTCTAGCCTGTGGATGTCCCAGTGTCCATGTTTAAATTCCTAATGCCTGCATTGTGATTGCTTCTAGTCCCCATTTTCCTAGTATTCAAACTGCGAGCCCCTCCTTTTCCTCAGGTGCTTGAATTCACAAGGGACTTTTTTCAGCAGCATTGCAAGCTGTCACCGCCATGTAGGACTCATGTTTCTTCCTTGCACAGTGAGACCATGTCTTACTCTTCTCACCTTCCGTCATCATCTTTTTCCTCTTACTCCTCTGTGAGCTGCAAGTCTCATCACACCAGAGTCATGCTCAGCCTCCCGTGGCTCTTGCTGGGAGGAATCTGTTGAGATCTTTCTCTGGTGCATCCTGATGAGAGTCATGAGTTGCTGTAAAGCAAATGCCTCACTACAGAGGTGCCAGATGTGATGGGTTGATGCTAGGGAGACCGACTGTGTTTCTGGTACTGCTATATTCATACTTGGATTTGAATGAAGGATGGGAGGGGCAAGGCTGCCACCTTGGAATCATGGGAAACGGGTACTGAGACTGTGTGTATGGGATGTCCTTCCATCAACCGATCAACCAGTCAACCAATTATCAGGTGTTAGAGAGTCTGAAAATGTTTTACACTGGCCTGTGGGTTACAGGGGATTAAAACTAAGGCCAGGAGCAGCTCCTGAGCTATAAGCGCACAAAAAATTACAAAATTGTTTTGTTAAGAACAGAAACAATTAGGAAAATCAAGTTTCAAATTATCAGTCATGGTTTATAATAGACATATGAATAATAGCATAATAGAAGTAAACCAAGAAACCAAGTGGTTTACAGTGAAAGATTTGAAAGATGAAGTAGGGAGGTAAGAACATTCTAGAAGGGTGTGAGGAACATCCGCTGTGCTGGACTGAGGGTTCCAGGAGGAACAAATGGAAATAGTAACTGTGAAAGTCACTAAGAGAAATATAATACCTCTCTCTTCCGTGCACATTTACGTGCAATATCTGTTGGAGATGGGATTAGTTAAATTGGAGATCACAGAATTTGCTGAAAGTGAGACCACAGATCTTGCTCTCTAACTTGCAGTGAAGCTAGGTGATAGATTTTTCTGGTGCATTTACTCTAAACTTATGGATTCTTTACCTAGAGAGACCAATTCTAATCAAACTGTTGTTTCCTGGCTCCGTGCCTGTTTCCCTTCTGTTTGTAACTTAGGCTTCATTGCTTTGTGTCAGCTAACCTCCTCTAGCATATGTCTAGGCAAAGAGCTGCGGAGATTGACTCACTCCTCTTTCACTTTAAGAGGAAGACAGGCTCATCTGTTTACAGAGCATTGGGAAAAATTATGCCTTTCCTTAACTGGGAAGAAGGGCTTGCTAACATAGTGGAGACTTTTATTTATGAAAACCGAGGATGCTTACATTAGTTTGACTTCATACTGTATTATCAGGCATCATTTTCAACTTCTCAGAGTGCTGTCATCTACCCCAAAGGGCTTTCATTTGGGCTGATATTGGCACCAGTTCAGATTTCATTAGTGTAAATTCGAGTTTTCCATTGCCTGCTGCTTCGTAATAACCTGCAGTTTTGTCCCCATAGTATCATTAGCACCCGCTTCCTCCAGGTGCTGACTAGGGGCTACAGAAAGCCCCCGAGCCTGTAACAATTCACACCTATTGACTCTTCCTGCAGCTAATTCATCTTCATGATCTGTCAGATTCTTCACTCAACCCCTTGACTCTCTAACTACTCTTACAGAGATGACCTGTCCAGAGTCAATTGATTTTTGAGCTGTATAAGGATAGGGAGGTAAGAGACTTTGCAGACCATCTCATTGGATCCTCTTTCCAGATGAGAAAAGCGAAGGTCAGAGAGGTTAAATGACTTTTCCAAAGTCACATAGAGAGGTAGAGGCGGGGCTAAGCCTGGACCTGGTATCCCTTAATCCTCACCGTATATTATTTTATTTATATTGACTGTGGCTTAGGATGGTCAGTGGGCATCCATGTAACTCAGTGGACTCATGGATGTGGGACCCCTTGTGATAAAACTGCTTGTCTTCCCTCTCTTTCTCCTCCTCCTCCTTCTCCCCCTTCTCCCCCTCAGTGTGTGTGCGTTGCTGGGGCTCAAACTCAACCCCTCACATATGCTTGCTAGGTATCCTACCCCTGAGCCACACCCCTGGCCCTGAAAGGTAAACTTTCTATTTAATCTAAAGCTTGTTTTGTGTATTGCTCTCTGAATACCAAAGAAAGGGAAGGAGTAAAAGTACCGGTTTTTAGAGAAGTTTTCTTTGATGGTTAATCCCTACACCTTGATCCTGTCAGGCTTCCTGTGTTTCTCACTGTATAAATGGTTAACGGTGGAGCTTATATTTGGCTTGGTGTTGAAATGGTCGCAATTGAGAATACATGCAACAGTAAAAGGTTACTGATTTTATTCTTTGGATATAACTAATGTTTTGGGACAGTATATGTTCAAGATTATTATATAAAAACTAAAGACAAATATTTTACATTCTTCCTCTCATATTAAGTATGATCTTTAAGTAAGATAGTTAAAATTTATTTATCATATCATAGAATATAATATTTCCTAAACAACATGTTTCACAAAGTCAATTCTTACCACATTTTATAAAAATTTGACAGTTTCTATGTCTTTCTGTCAAAACATAAACCTGTGATGAAAAACTATGTATATGTGTGAGAGTACACAATTTTTTTCTCCTGTATTACTTTTTAGGATAAAAAATGTAAATATGCAAAGAAAGTCAAAGAATTACATCATAAACACCCACGTACACAATTCTTAGATTCTATAAACCTTTTCATATATGTGCCTTATAATATATCCATGTAACCTTCCATCTTCCACCTAATCTTCCACATATCTATCGATGTACCTTATTTTTCCATGCAAATAAAAATAAATAGTGGACACAAGGCACATAGTTTTTCACTTATTGAAGAGGTTCATGAAAAGAATAAGTTTGAAGACCATGGACTTGTGAAAGAAGCCCAAGTTTCTTAGTCGGGCTTTCAGGACTGAATCTTTTGCAGACAGCTTTTGTTGTGCTCCTTTTGTGCTTTGTCTTTGGTGCTTGATGTACCCAGGGCTCCAGCAAGAAGTCATTTGAAGTTCCCTGCACCAAGCTGACGTGTGTGTCTGTGCCATGGTGGACCATAGCATTCTCTTTGCCTAGGTTTCCTTGCTTGCCTCACTTCTACTTCACTTTCAAGGCACAGCCCAGGGGCACTTCCTACTGCCTGCAAGAAGGAATAAAAATAAAGTTTGTTGAATTCTATTGAGTATGGTGTGATGCAGATCCTCAGATTGCAAGCCAGAAGATATGGGATAATACTCTTTCCTCAAAATCCCCCTCAAAATTTTTTCTGTACTTCTCAGATTTTATTCATTTCACTCTCCTATTATATAAGAACATGGTCCAATTCATTTGTGATTTATATTTGTGTTTAACTATATATGATTTTATAATACATGTATTTATAAAATAACATGCTTATATTTGACACTATAAGCAAATATAATTAAATACATTCCTATTTTTTTCTATGTTCCTGGTCTTTTTATGGAATCAAAGCCACAGTCAGAGTCTCATTGTTAAAACCCTCGGGATGGCTTTACAAGGTTATTTGACTTTTCTAGATCTTAGTTTGCTTCCCTATTAAATGGAAGTAGAAATATTTGCTGCTTTAGTCACTTTTTCATCACTGAGACACAGTTCCTGACACCCAAGGGTTAAAAGTGGAGAAACTGGTTCCGGCTCATGGTTTCAGAGGTCTGGGTGCAGTCAGTGGCTCAGTGGAAGAGCCTGGGTAGAGGGGAGTGGTATACATCATGGTGGCCAGAAGGCAGAGAGAGAAGGAAGGAGCCACTGAAGAAGACATATACTTCCAGGCTCCATCCCAGGGGCCCCAAGTCTTCTGAGAAGACCCCTCTCCTAACAGCAAGTCAGCAATATCATCCCAAAGATCCAGTTACCTTCCCAAAGCCCCACCTACCATTGTGAGTGCCTGGGGCCTTTGGGGGACATTGTTGAGCTAAATCACAAATTTGTTCTCCCACCTCACAGTTGTTTCCTTGAGGATCAAGTGTTTGGGAAGTAAGGTTCCCAAGTATTTTGGAAATAATAAAGGCTGACATGTGTCACATACTCCTGGTGTTTGTGTATAAAAGCAGAGAGCAGGCACTGCTACCATAGAGCTCTAGTTTGAGTCCCATGGTTGAACTTATCATTTTGTGTGATAGTGCTGGGGGTACACCCACTCCTTCTCCTCTAACTCCTTCTCCTCTAATGTCTACATTTGGTGGCTCCTTCTTATCTATTCTCAGTACCAGCTGGATCTAATGGGACAGCTGGATCTCTGCCCCAGAGGGCTAGCTATATTCAAGACTGTGAAGATGAGGGTAGAAAACTCTGCTTAGAACCAAATTTGGGCCTCAGAGAGAAATTTTATAGGAAAGCTTTACAACATTTCCCCCCATGCAAAACCTGATAACAATGAACCATCTGCTAGGGTCTATGTCTGAACCTATTTCCCAGCCAGAACAGAGCAAAGCCATGGTACCTCCTTGTGTGGGTTAAAATTCTCTCAGCACAAATTATAGAACCCCGAGGAAACAGGCTAAAACACAAGGACATTTATGTTCTCACATAGCATAAAGAAGACAGGAGGGGCTCCAGGGCAGGTTAGAGAAATGTGCAGTCTCTAGGGATCAGTTTTTTCCTTTTCCCACAGTCCTATCCTAACTTGGTACCCATACCTCTAGGTACCACATCCAGACATGACAACAACCAGGAATAGAAAGAAAAAAAAAAAAATTTTTTCCTTGAGTTTGTTTTTAGTATCAAGGAAATCTTTCTTTGAAGTCTTCAGTGTCAGTGAACAGAATTGTTTCACATGTTTGTTCCAGAACAAATTGGTGGCAGGAGGAGGTTTAAGGCTCCCATGTTAGACTTGGACCAATCCAGATTCATCCCTAGGATCAGGAGGAGACCAGTCTGTCTTAAAAACCTAAGGCCATTTACTGTTTGACACCTGAGTGAAAGTAGAAGAAAGGCAGTGGATGCTGAAGAGATAAGCAAGAGCCTCTGCCAAGGTCCCTCCACATTAGCTAGTTAATCAGGGAATTGCGGAGATTATACGAAAGTAAAGGTGGTGCAAAAAATTATTGCAAGCATTTTTTTGTCGATTGTTTTCTTCTCTCCTCTTTCTTCCCTCTTCTTTGGGGATAGACACTTTGAGCAACTTTTACTGCATTAGTTTAGTTGCCAAATTACAAACCTCTACAAATTCTACTTGCCTATAGTAGCTTTTCATTTTATCAGCTTTAAGTTGCTCTCTCAGATCTTCTCCTTCAGAAAAAATTAGCCTCTGTCTCTTGCATATTTCTACAGTGTGTTTGGTTCCTCTTAATGTAGAGATTCTTCTGAAAAGCTGAAACTTTGCAGAAAGGAATCTATGTAGGCATTTGTTTTCCCAATAAATGTTCGAGATCTTGGGGGTTGTATATCTCGCTTCAGTTCTCAGAGCACCTACCCAGTGTTTCAAACACAGCAGGCGCTTAATACATGTGTGTTCATGTGAAAAGAATGACTTGTTTCCATAGCCATGTACAGATGTGGCCAGGAAGTGGTCTCTTTATTCTCTTTTGAATTAACAACCATAGCATTTGTTCCTCTGCTTCAAGATGGTTTGTCAAAGTTTTTTTTTTTTTTTTTCAATTAATCTGTAATCCTTTGAAGGATTAAAATACACACACACACACACACACACACACACACACACACACACACAGCAGCTCTGTGACTCGTGACTTTCTTTGGCCTGAAGGAGAAGTCTCTGCAGTCAGGCCTTTCAAATGGTGTGTGTAACCAGATAGTTGATGCGATCCCATGCCCACAATAGCTCTTTCCAGTGTGCTCTAACTTTCGGTTTCTGAAAAAGATTTCCTTGAGTGAAAACAATTGTTTTCTTTGTATTTTTGAGACAAGGTCTTGCTACGCAGCTCAGGCTGGCCTTGAGTTCACTTTGTAGCCCAGGCTGGTCTCAAATTAGGAGCTGTCCTCCTGCCTCAGCCTCCCGAGTGCTGGGATTACCGGTGTGTGCCACCAGGCTCAGCAATTGTTTTCTTTGGTTTGAAAGTTGCATTACTTTTATCTCTCTTTCCCCCTCTTTCCTCACATTTCCACAGCACAAGGTTGAACTCCTTCAGGAAGAATATATATTTTGTACTACCTGGGAGCTGGTTCTGTCTGGCAGCCAGTGGAGAATGCCCTGCAGGACTCAGGGATGTCTTAACTCCAGGAAAGATTGGCACACGTCAGTAAAAAAAAAATTGTTTCTATTTTAGCTTCTTCTCTGTTCTTCAGAACTGCTCATGCAGTGACTTGTAAACACCTGACACAGGAATGTTATCTCTAATCCTAGATGCAGTCTGTGATATATTGAAAGAGTAGTGGATTCATAATGGGGTGCCAGAGGATCAGAAAGATCCTTCGAACCAATATAGTCTCATTTTGATCCTAAAATTTGATCAGTACCTGTTGTGTCTGAAGTAAAGAAACATATTTGTCCCTAATAATACTGTCTACTAATGTTACTACCTCCCCAACCCCTCATTTTTATTTACTTTTTGCAGTATTAGAGATTGAACACAGGGCCTTGGTCATGCTGGGCAAGTGCTCTGCACTGAGTTTCAGCCCCAGCACTACCATTCCATATTGTTGATAAGAAACATCCCTAACTCACAGTAAGTAGCACACAGTGCTAAGTAAAATTTACTGGATGAGTGAACAATGAATGTAGATAATACCTCAGTGTAACACAGCATTGTGGAGAAGCTGGTGTTCTGAACCTTGAGTGGGGTCTAATCTTTCATGCCTGTATTTCTCAGCTTCCCCTCAGAAAGACCAGAGTATTAGAGGAGAGTCAATAAATCGACTGTTTCTTGGACATAGCCTACATTTTCCCAGTGAGAGATTTCTTAAAGAATCTGTGCTTGATTGATTCAGAACACTGTGTCCCCCCTCAGCAAATAAATATAGTCACACTTGTTGGAAAATTGCGACTGAAATAATGCAAATTGATAACAAGTAATCAGAGTTAATTGCCATTTGCAGTTTATATGTATATCTGGGTTTTACAAATTCATGTGACTTGAACCTTCTTCCTCACATAATCGTATACATGTTATGTTTAGAATGACTTAAGAGCGGGGCTGGGGATTTAGCTCAGGGGCAAAGCGCCTGCCTGGCAAGTGCAAGGTCGTGAGTTCGGTTCCCGGTACCAGAGAAAAACCAAAAAACCAAAAAAAAAAGAATGACTTAAGAGCAACTTATTCCAGGAAGACACACTGTGAGTACCCTGTGACTGACATCTCTGGTGTATCCTGGCTTAGGGTACAGGAACCTTATCTTGGCTACTGGTTCCTGTACCCTGCATTATGGGTACAGGAACATTCTAGTGTCTTAGTCCACTCACTGCCATGACAAAATATCCGTGAATGAATAACTTACATGCAACAGAAATTTATTTGTCACAGATTTTAAGGTTTGGGAGTCCAAAATGAAGATGACAGCAGATTAAGTATCTAGTGAGTGTCTGTTTCTTATAGATGGCATCTTCTCTGTGTCCTCACACAATGGAAGAGGTGAACAAGCTAAGCCTCTTTTATAAGGGCCCTAATCTCATTCATGGCCTGCTACCTCTTAAGCGTCCCTGCCTCACAGTACTATGGCACTGGTGATGCGGTTTCAACATGTGAATTTGGGGGGGTGTACACAAATGTTCAGATAGTGGCTCTCAGTTAAAGAACAATGGAATCCTGCTACTGCTCCTGTTTCTTAAGAGCTGCATTGGCTTGGGACTACCCATAACAATACTGTACCCATGGAGAAATATATGCTCAGTTATCAGCACATGAATGTTTGGAATACTGGCTGGACCATGTGCTTATACAGTTCAGTTACAAGCTTCTTGTGAACCAGACTTTATAGAGAAGCTGGGAAATTCTTCCTCTTCCTCCCATTTCCCATTAGCTGTGTCTGGAGATACTGAGAGCCTATCAGTTACTTGTGCCTTGTACTGGTTTTCACAGCGTCTCAGACTCATGGTCTACACCAGCACGCCAAGCAGCAATTCTTTGATTGAACCTCTCTTTGCAATCAGCTGTGGTGATTGCACCCTCAGCTGCCCATGAAAGGCCGGAGGGAAACCTCCCTACTGAGAGCAGCGAGGGTTACATGCTGTTTTCAGTCATGCTTGTGTGATCAGAAAAGTGAGCTCAGCTCTGAATCAAGAGAGGGTGAAAATCATGCTTTCTCCTTTCATCCTCACCTCGGTTCTACCTGCTTGATCTGTGAGCCAGCTTCTGAGGGTAGAACATAAATTTCCTCAGCCTTCCTTCTCCTTCCTCACCTTTCCAATCTGCATAAGATAGATGGTCTGGCTTCCCTGGGGGAGGAAATCAATGTGCTTAGAGTTTGAAAGGGGTGAGGGGAGGAAAACAAAAGCTTCTTTATGTGAGAAATAAACGGAAGAGGTCCCTCCACTCTTGACTCAAGAAAGTAAGCACTATACATAATGATAGAAGTTTGGATAATCTCCCGCTTGATTATTTTCCTGCACATTTCAGGAAATGACCTCTTTGTCTAGCCAGTGCCTCTCTATTGAATTAGATCCATCACTCAAGCCTGACTTGGATGATTAAAAGTGGCACATGTACCATGTCAACAATAATATAGCTCTTCTAAAAATATACATGTGTCCACTATTGTGTCATTGTATTAGGAGCCAGGAAAATGAACTCCACTCTCTGGAGAAATAAAAGGGGAAAAGAAGCAGCAGTGTGATTATAACTCACTTTCCTTTAACCCCTTTGGTACACTTTGGCGTTTCTGGTGAATGTTTTGCCTTCTATGTGCTATCTTACTACTTATTTTCATTAAGGGAAGCTGGTACCTGCTAAATTGTGGCTTGGTGATCAGAAGCCTATGATTTCCTCTCGTCTGCTTTACTGGAAGCCTTTGAAGTGGAGAGAACTGAGTTTAAATTAAGATGTCACTGACAAGCATGAAAAAATGTTTAATTAATGTAATGACCTTCTGTTAATAAGGCAAACTATGACCTGTGGTACATTGGAAAGGGCTACCGGGAGTACAGTGAAATCTAAGCAAGCTAGCTCAGAAATTACTTATTATTGTACCTGTTGGAACTGGAGGGAGGCAATGAACTAACATTCATTGTGTACCTACTATGTGCATGACCCTGGATTTACTTTAAAGGTATTTTTAATATTTAAATTTATAATGTATGCTGCATTCAAAGCCTTTTAAAAATCTTTTTGCACAGGTATTTAGATCTGTCCAGTGCCTTACCATTGTTTTGAATAGGGCAGAGCTAAGGTTTGTACCACTTAAAATGGCAATGTTCATTTTAGTATTTGTCATACTAGTGAGCATATAGGGCCACATTCTATGTGATGTAGTTTGAAGATTCAGGGGAGGCCCCACGCTCCAAAATAATTTCTCAATCCAGTTCAAAATTCTTCCACTAGAGATTTATTCCTTTGTATAATTGGTATAGGGCAATGGGAAGAAAATGTTCACATGAGAAGGGGACTAAGGGGGGAGGGGGAGGAAGAAAGAAGCAAAAAAAAAAAAAGAGCAGAAGGAAAAATGCAAAGAAAGCTTTTGTTAATAAAGAGGGGAAGAGGGCTTGAAAGGAGGGGAGGGGAATGGGAGAAAAAGCAAAAGCAAATTACACCATGCACAGGTCCAAATTCCCTATGAATGTGATCACCATGTGTATCTAAAGTGTATCAAGAAAAGAAAAGATAAGAAAAAATATCTGGAAGAAAAACTATACATCAAGGCACTGATATCTCAAGGTGCTCTTCTAAGACAAGACCACGTTTCATTCCACCCAAATCTTGAGAAAATTTGCAGCTGTTATTGGGTGAACAAGGAGGTTTGGAGAATGGGGTGGTGTATGTGGTCTTTGCTGACCAGTGAGGAGCAGGGGAGGGGACCAGTCACTATGTCACACTCCTGTACTAGAAGTCTCAGTACACCCCTAGGAAACACGGAGCAACAGTTCTGTAGCTACATGTTACAGATTGTCTACAGTTTAGAGCTCAGACCCCAAGGAAGTATCTTAAATGCTAGCAATAAAGAGGGAGCGTGAGTCCTGTGCATGCTCTGTGTGTGTGTGTGTGTGTGTGTGTATGTGTGTGTGTGTGTGTGTGTGGTTAGTGAGAAATTGTCCTCTCTCCCTGAGCCCTCTTTAGGCCCAGAAAGGCCAAGAACCTAAGTTATTAATTTTGTTTCATGTTTAATTCCCCAAACACACATGCCCGCACACACACACCCTTCTTTACCACTGATACTTCAAAGTCTCCTAGATTACTGCACAATTAATTGTGAATGGTTTTTTTCCCCCAATGTTTAACACTAAAGTGTCTGTAGGTGGCACTCTTACCTGTGATCACAACTCTCCTAGCAGGAATTTAAGTAGGTTTTGGTGGATGCTGAGTGTGGTAGGTTGGCTGAAGAACTGGAAGCCCCAAGCAGGGCACCCAGAGGGGCTCATATTGATCCCTAGGTTCTGCTTCAGGCTCACTCCTTTGCTCATTGTACATATGTTTTACTTACTTTTCTTGTTGCTGGGACAAAATGCCCAGCATCCAAAGTTAAAGGAGGAAAGTTATTTAGTTCACAGTTCACAGAGCTTTCAGTCCATAATTTGCTGGCTCCAAGGCAGGATGGCATGGCAGATAGGAACTGCAGAGGAGAAATAGTTCATAGTGGGCAGAAGTTAGCAAAGCAAGCAAGGGATGACCGCACCTCTTTCTATCATTATATCTTACCCAGGCTACTTAGGACACCCTTAATCCTAGTGCCCTTGACCCTAGCATTGCTCCAGTAAGGGAGATGCTAGCATGCTTTCAGCTGCAAATATGGCTCATATCTAAGCAAGGAATGCTACAAATGCTCTGACAAGAGTTGTAGGTATTTGTACATTGACAGGCACACCAGTGTGAGCTTCCTGTGGTACTGGTGTAAAAGGAATGGTCAAGATTGCAAGGATCATTAGATCCAGAAGTTCTTTTCTGCTTTAGCTTTGAGCTCCATGTGAGGGGAAGTATTACTCTCTGCCCAGGGCAGACTGGCTTTTCTGGTGAGGGCAGGCTTGTAGTTTTGTGGAAAGACTACTCCAAAAAGCCTAAGGTCTACTGTGAGGTGATGACAATAGATGGTGCTTAAGCCCCAGATCTGCATCCCATGGCAGAGAACACCCAAGAAAGACACGGAAATGGCTATAATAGTTTATAAACTGTGAGCATCCAGAGCCTAGATGTGCGAGAAGTGACTTAAATGTTGAGCTCCAGTTCAAATAGGAAAAAAAAGGGTCAACATCTCTCTGCATATCACTTTTTTAATTTCTTTGTTTCTGTTCATGGTACCAGGATTCTCCCAATGTTTTTTTTTTTGGTTTTTCTCTGGTACCGGGAACTGAACTCACGACTTTGTGCTTGCCAGGCAGGTGCTTTGCCGCTGAGCTAAATCCCCAGCCCCTCTCCCAATGTTAAAAAATAGCAATTCCCCGCACCCTTCTTCATTTCATCTTTCATGTCCAATCAGCAGTCACATTTGCCAACTTCACTTCCTCTTGTAAAGTTTGCTTACTCTCCTTCTCTGAGCATGTGTGCATATATGCATGTACACACACACACACACATTCAGATCCCCTATCCTCCTGTTTTTATTATCACCACTTCAGCTCTGACCTTTATTGAATCAAACCTTTCTATATCAAATCTCTCTTCCTGCCAGCAGTGACACACGCAACCACAAGTCTAATGGTCTGTCAGGTTACTTACCTCCCTAGAAATCTTTAGCAACTCTTCACTGAACACCGAGGTCCAGATTCCTTATTCAAGGGCGATATGCCCATTGAAGGAAGAAATACATTTAATTAACATTTTTCTTCTTTCATAGTGCCCAGGGCTCCAACGTATTTGCTGATTTGAATTCAAACGACTGAGAATCAGAGTAATAGATATTGCCTCAGCTCTTGGCTAGCTCCTCTCAGGAATGTTAGGTTTTTCTGTGGGAACTAGTCACTAATCAGCTTCTGAGTGGTGCTTTTGAAAGCCTTCTCAACAAATTTAAGGTAAGGAGCAGGTCCTTACTTCTCCTGGTATGAGGAAGACTCATAACACACTGAAATCTTTTGCAAAAATCATTCTCGCATTCACTGGATAAAAGATAGCCTCTTTCATAAATGGTGCTGAAAAACCTGGCCCTCTACATGCAGAAGAATAAAACTAGACCCATGTCTATCACCATGGACTAAACTAAAGTCAAAATGGATCAAACATCTAAATATTAAAGCAGAGCCACTAAATCTACTGGAAGAGAAAGTAGGTCGAAGTCTTGAAGACATAAGAGCAGGCACAGTTTTCATGAACAAAACCCAAACTGCATGGAAAACACTTCAAAGAATCAACCAATGGAATCTCATCCTATTAAAAAGCTTTTGTACTTCAAAAGAAATCACCAATAAAGTGAAAAGATAAC
This sequence comes from Chinchilla lanigera, assembly GCF_000276665.1. Lineage (NCBI taxonomy): Eukaryota > Metazoa > Chordata > Mammalia > Rodentia > Chinchillidae > Chinchilla > Chinchilla lanigera. Next base: position 11,217,588 of record NW_004955434.1, read on the forward strand.
CCACAGAGTGGGAAAACATTTTAGCTAACTGTCCCTCAGACAAAGGATTTATATATAGAGCATATAAAGAATTAAAAAAATCAGACCCCCCCAACTTCAAAGACCCAATCCAAAAATGGACATCTGAGATGAATGCACACTTCTCAGATGAAGAAATATAAATAACAAATAAATATATGAAAAAACATTCAACATCATTGGCCATTTGAGAGACAAATTAAAACAATACTGAGATTCCATCTCACCCCAGTAAGAATGGCTATCATCAAGAAATCAACCAACAACCAATGCTGGAGGGGTTGTAGGGAAAAAGGAACCCTTCTTCACTGTTTGTGGCAATGTAGATTGGTGCAACCACTTTGGAAGTCAGTTTTCAGATATCTCAAAAAATTAGTATTAGAGGTCCCATTTAATCCAGCTATTCCCCTTCTGGATATTTTCACAGAAGAATTAAAAACATCATACCACAGCGATATATGTGCACCCATGTTTATATCAGCACAATTTGTCATAGCAGAATCTTGGAAACAATCCAAATGCCCATCAATTAAGGAATGGATAAAAAAGATGCGGTATTTTTATATAATGGAGTATTACTCAGTTATAAAGATAAGCTTGAAGCTTTTATAGGTAAATGTATGTAACTAGAGACCATACTCATAAGAGAAATAAATCAGACTTGCATGCGTAAACACCATATTGTCTCCCGAGTATAAGAACCTGAAAGCATAAATAAAATCTGAAAGGTATAACAGATACTGTGAAAGAGAAATAAACTGCTCAAAAGGAAAGAACAATTGGGATGAGGGAAAGGAGAAAAGAAGGAAAGGAAAAAAAAAATATACACAAAATAGCTAAGACAATCGTGATACTAATTTCTATTGGTTTATTGAAAGCAACAATCAATGTTTAATTATTTGATCAATCTTGCATACTTGGTAATTTGAACAACTACTTTGAAGATAACAATAAGTAATACAATATCCATTGTTGATATTGTATTACCAATATATCAATATATCCTATCATCTTGCTTTGAAATTCTGTATCAGTTTTATAGTTTTTGTGTTGTTTTGTTTTTGTCTTTTTGTTATTTTTTGTTCTTTTCTCTTTAGAATAAAAAGATTATTTTCACAAATTCTGTCTCAATCTTTAGCTTTGACTATTTGTGCCCATGATGTAGATGAAGGGCTTGAATTATTTAACGGGATTTTGATATTTTTCTGTATCAATCAGGCTGTGCTGAAATAACAAATAATCTCCATATTTTATTGGCTTATGACAACAAAGACTCATTTCTCACTAACATCACATATCCTTTAGGGGCAGCTGTGTTCTGTGTTCGATTGTCTGCCCTAAGATCCAGGCTGACAGGGACGCCTTTCTCTGAAATCGTCAGCTATTGTGACAAAAACCAAAAATGAATATGCTGAAACACTTATTCTCTTTAAAAGCTCCCACCTGGGCATGGTTTTTGTTTTTGCTTTCGTTTTCAAATTTCCCCACATTTCACTGGCCAGAGCAAGCCACATGAAATGACTGGTGGGAATGAGGCTATGTACGTCCTGTCCTCTAGTGTTATCAAGTAGCTCCTAAAAATGGCTTGTCAAATAATCATTACTGGGGTTTTGGGTTGCTTGTATCTCCTTCTGGAGTTAGATTCTAGGTTCTTCTCATCTCAAACAAAGACCTGAATGAAATGGGCGAAAGGCAATGACAAAATTTATTTGAAAACGTAAAAGGGAAGAGTGAGGAAGAAACTGGCTCTGCAGAGAAAACTTGGGCTGAGTAAAAGAGGAAAAAGGAAGCCACAATAGCAAGATCCTTTTGGCATCTGTGTCCTGTTATTCTGTCTAAATCTGGAGGAAACCGTGAGAACTACATCCGGGTCCTGGGAAGCATTGCTGGGATCCCATGCCTCACGCTGAGGTCAGGTCTGGTCCCTCCTATTGGAAACCTGCTCCAGTTCTAGGTAGAAGTCCATGTACAGTGCTTTAGGAACTATTCTGTGCACATGTTCCTGGATCTTTGTCACTGACAGGTGGCACTACTTTTCCAGACAGTTTTGTCACACCATAATCTCCTATATCATTAGGATGGATCAATGAATATCTGTGAATAAGGAAAGAATCTACTATACCTTTTGGAAAATTGGTCTCTAGTTCTGACACTGCACTTTGGAACATAACAGCTATTAAATTATGAGGCTTCATTGAGAGTTGCAGTTTAATAAACTTAATTTAAATTAATCCTATTTTATATGTGTGGTTTCTGTGACACATCATGCTTAGTAGAAATAGTTCAAATTCTAAAATCTCAAACTGCCACTTATGTTTTTTTTTTTTTTTTCTCTGGTACCGGGAATCGAACTCATGACCTTGTGCTTGCCAGGCAGGCGCTATGTTGCTGAGCTAAATCCCCAGCCCCCCAAACTGCCACTTAAACTAGTACAAAGTTTTGAGCAAGCTTTCTCATTTGTAAAATGGAATTTATAATAATGTTTTCCTAATGATTGTTGTAAGGCTTGACACTCAGTGGATGTTAGTTTTATTCTTATTATATCTTGGGAGTGAAGGAGACAAAACTCTGTAAGAGATGATAATGTTCTGAAGTCTTGAGGAATTTCAAAGTCATTCTAGGGTTGACATTTCTTAAAAACCTCCGATATTAATCCTATAGGGGGTCAGATAATAAGTTAACTCCGTATTTTGCCCACAAGATACTATTTCAGGTCTCAGAAGTATCAAAGGGGGAAGTGCTGAAATTTATAATGGGGTTTTCTGGTTGAGCCAGGAGCCCAGTATTATTTTTAAATAATGGCTAGAAGCAGAAAAATACCCTGCCATTCTAAAGGTGTCAGCACTTTTGTTTGTTTGTTTCTCTGGAGCTGGAGATTTGAATTCATCTTTTAGGGCAGATTTCCCTTGTTTTGGGAAAACATCAACAACCAAAATAGCAAAGCAGTCCTTTGTGGCACAAGATGGTAAATCAAAGCTCTTTTTCAGACATGGTGAGGTTGTGGGCAGAAGTCTCAAACAGGCAGCTGGAAAGCCCCAGTATCACTTGGTTTGATCCATTTATGATGTTTGGAAGCACGTATCTAATACAGAAAACAAGAAGATGGTGCATGAGGCTCCAGGATTTTCTTGAAAACTCAGAACAACCTGTCACAGTCTCATGCTCCCACATGGAAACAATGACTTTGGTCCTAAGGAGGCATCCTGCCCTTTTGGCCAGAGTGTTCCTCTTTATGGTTGCAGAAACATCACCAGCCTGCTTCACTGGTTTATGTTATCTGCATGGCCTGATGTATGTTTGGATTCTGGTTCTACACCGGAAGCAGCTAAGCTCTTCTGCACAGTCATCAAGGACTTGCAGGTTAATTATTCTAAAGCACAGCTCTAATCCTGCTAAAAGCCCTCCAAGTATCTCAAACACCTAAGGAATAAGAGCACAAACTATTTCTTTTTTGTGTGCTCCATGATCTGGACGCAGTTGGTTTTCATTTATTTTCCTCCTCTACTACAAGCCACTATTATGAGCTCTTATAGGAACTTCCATGTATCCCCACATCTATGACTTTATTCACGACTATCAGCAATCCAGCCACGCTTGCCGGGTGCTATGTGGCTTGCATATGGATTAGGGATATCACTACCATGTTACAAATGATAAAACCGCAGTAGAAAGAAATAAGATAATCTGTCCAGGTCATATAGTGTAAAGTCGTGGTGTAGAGATTTGAAGTTTGATATATCTGATACCACAGCTCACTCTATTTCCAAGATATCTTATTGCTTTTCTCAGCTCTTTGATAAGATTATCTTTTCTCTTATCAAGTGCTCTCTTGCTAATCTGAGAGTTTTCTAATTTAGATCCCACACCAACTCTTCTATTAAATTTTCCTTAATTTCCATCACGCTTCCCGCTGTGTCCTCCAACGAACTACCACTTTGAAAACAGTGTTAAAAAGCTTCTTCTTTTTGTAAATAACCAGAGGGTTTGTTACCTGTTTGATCATGTATTTTTTTTTTCTATTGAGAGAATAGTATCTATGCCCATTCCCCGCCACCAAATTAGCACTGTGTCTTGTGGTTAGCAAGTCCCAGGGTATGTTTGCATTTAAAAAAAAAATCATCTGAAAGATGATTGTTACTCCCCTCTAATGCTCGCTGGTTTTTGTCTGGTGGCTTTTACAGGCAGCACAGCTTTTCTGCTACAATCCAAGGAAGTCAGCTGTAAATGACAGCCAATTCTGATATACACCTACATCCAGACTGGACAGGCACAGAGTTCAGGAGACAACTAGTTAGTGTTGTTACAGAAATTATGGTGAATAACTCTTTGCTCGTTTATGTGAACACTCCGGTGTTCTTTTCGCTGGGGACAGACAGAACACCTAACCAGCTCCTCCTGTTCACTCTGAACAAAGCAGTGGGGCAGCTCATTGCGGGCCTTTTGGGGTGTCCAGGCAGGTGTAAGGAACAGGTTAGGCCAACCCTCAGCTCGGGTCAGTAGTATTTACACTTTCTCTTTAAAATGTTTGATGTGATTTTGGTAAAATGAGGCTTGGAATTGGGATGTAAAAATCCACAGTACCTATTTTTTACACTGGAATTAATGTAGGCCACATAGTGTTGCTCCCCCCCTCAAAAGCATTCAAAGTAACTACAGTTTTCTCTTATTTTCCTCTTTTAAATCTTTTATTCTTAGCCCCTTGTATAATCCCACATACCCTATATATGTTAGATGTTCTATTTATACTCTTTATAAAGACATCTTCTTTGTGACACCTTCTGTGTATGTATACCACTCTGCTAACTTTTCATGATATGGTTTGATATTGGTCAACAGATGTCAGAAGCCAGTCTATTAGTTCTTGTTTTTTGGATTTCACTTTGGATAGTTTCTATTGGCCTGCATTCAAGTGCACTGATCCTTTCCTCTCCTGTGTGCTATCTGCTCTTTAGCCCCTAGAATAAATTCTTATTCATGTTATTGAACTTTTTCAATAATGGAAGTTCTATTTGTTTTTTGAATAATATTCATCTGTCTGCTGACATTGCCATAATTTCATGTAGTATATTTGATGTACATGTATATGCATATATATAATTTTAAAAATTTTGAAGTTCTTATAATTCTAAGTCTGGGCAATTTGGGGATCTGTTTCTATCAATTATTTCTTCTCTTAACCATGAGTTGCATATTTTTCTTTGAGTGTCTTGTAAACTTTGATTGTGTGGTAGATATTGTGTGTATGCAGTAGATATCATATGAAAAAAAGCAAAGACTGGAGTAAATAATATTTACCCCCAGAGAAGAACACATTTCTTCTCCTGTTAGATAGTTATCATGTGATCTCATCTGAAACGCATCAGATCCCTAGTATAAGAATCTACTCAGTAGTTGTGGAAGGCCTGAAATTATTGGGATCTTAATTAAAATCAGTTTCTGACTGATATGGAAGTTTTTGAGGACAAGGTTAGTGGGTTATGAAATCTGAGTACTAGTGAAATTCTGGAGATTTCTTTCTGCTTTTGAGATGGCTAAGAGATTGCTGAACTGTGATGATTTCTCTGCTTTACTGTCTAGATGTAATACTTTTGGGTCTCTTGAGAGTTCTTTTTATTCTCTCTTCATGGCTTTCTGAACTTTGCAACCTCTCTCTTTTCTTCTGCCTTGTACCTAACGGGTGAGGGCTTGGGTCATCTGTTGGAGCACCTGGAAGGACTTCTGTCAGTTCTCCTGCTTTCTCCAAACTTTAGTCAGGCCCTTCCTTGACTTCAAGAACTTACCACATGCTTCACATGGGATTTTCTTCTGCTCTCCTGCACTGCCCCGATCTGTCAGTGTGTCCCAAATCTTCGATTTCAGGTGGCTGGTAGAAAAAAAATTGGTAAATGAATATGGATGGACACATTCTATGGCTGGCAATCCTAAGGATTCTAATTTTTCACCATACTCCTGTGCAGCTGTTAAAAGTTTTAAAAGTACACCTTTCTTTTCCTTTCTCTCACATAAGATGGCTTTCTCTTCCTCCCACCTTTCTGCCAAGGCTGAAAGCATTTATGTCTTTTTTCTCTTCTACAACAGACTATCACTTTCTAGAATTTAGTTCATCTAAGTTTTTTCCCTCTATTTTCAGATCTCTGTCAGAGATATTTTGAAACATATTTTACAGATTGCCTTTTTAGTTTACCTCTTTTATTCTGTTGGAGTGAGAACTGTACTCTTTTCACTTTCTATATTTTAATTGGTGGTTAAACATGAATTTTATTCTGATTTATAAGTATACTATGGTTTATTTAACTATTCTCTCAGAATTGGGTTTTTAGAATGTTTAAAACTTTCCATTGTAATGAGTAACTTTGCAAGAAAATCTAGGGCTGTAATTTATAGACACTTTTCCCAAATTTTTTCAAAATACCTGTTCCTATAAGAGGTGAGTGGAAGAATTGATATAGGAAATGATATAGGCCCTCCAAATGATATAAGGGAGACATAACTGAACATGTTAGATGTCTGATGCACTGAGTTGGTATTCTTCAAAATTGAAGAATGAATTCTGAGGAAAAAAGAGGTTAAGGATAGGAAATATTTATTGAGGGAGATAGCTCCTGAGAGGCAGATGGTGTCCTGACTGGGATGCCGAGGACCCTATCTTTTAGGGGAAGTTTTATAGAGCACAACCACATGGATGCAATGTGGGTTTAGGCTATGGTCAACCAGTAAGTTTATAAGTATAGCCGCTTAGGTGACATTGCTCCATTGGGGAAGCAAGTCTTGTAGCAAGTGCAAATGGAAGGAACAAAGAACTTTTCAGAAAGGGATGAGTCTGAGGATCTTGGTCACCCATTGAGGTGACTGATGTCTATCTAGACTTTATTAGATCAGGTGTTACCCCTTATTTTAGGCCTAGTCATTTCATCTTTATCTTGAGGCCTAGCATCCAACAGATGCACCTCTGGCCACAGTTATAATGAGTTTTCATCTTCTGTACTGACTCTCTGGAGCACTATCTGACTGCCCACAATATTTTTACTTAATTTAGCTATCTATAATAGAACGGGGTGAATTTCTGAAGCATTGATTGTATTTTGTTTCTTGATCAGTATGTTTGGTAGACTAGTGTTTTTATTTTGTGAAAATGTATTGAGCTATATGCTTATGTGTTTTTTTTCTTATTTGTATATTGAACTTCAATAAAATTTACTTAAAATTTTATTAGGTTATAATGTTTGCATGCAATTTTGTTCCTTTTGAGAATGATCTGTTAATGTTTTTGGAGTTGATCATTTAAACCTAATAATTTAACTGTCTTAGATTTATTTCATTTGTTCCTCTAAAAAGTTGGACTGTACACTTCACCACATACTCACATGAGTAAAATGAGAGAAATCCCTGGAAAATATTTTGAGAACCATGGAGTTGTTCACAGTTGCAGGAAGTATCTTTGTACTTAAGTGAGTTTGAAGCACATACAAATCTGGGTACTGTGGAATATTATCTAAGAAAGGCTGAGTACCCAGGGGAGGCAGATGTGTGAACTGCTGACTTTGGGCACCTTCTTGTGGGTATGAATGTTTGCATCCAGTATATTTTTTATCCTGGAAACTCCGTCTGGCTTCAAAGCCGTTGCTCTCACTGTTCTCTTTGTTCTTCATCTCTAGGGGAGAAGGGTCAGCCAGGAATAGTGGCTGTCTTCCCTCTCGGTGGTACAGTGCCACAGCTTTGTCCATCAAGAGTTTGTTGACTGCCCACAAAATTGTGGTTTCTTTTGCTTCACACATAGAGTAAAAAAAGCAAAAACAACCAAAGCTTGGTGGGAGAGAAACAAAGAAATGGGTTAGTCTCTCTTAGAGAGTATTTTGGTAGTCATTTGCTTGGAATGAAGTCAGAATGAAGAAAGCCAGGTGAAAATATCCAAGAGAGTGTCTGGAATACCTTAGGCCTTCAGTCAATGAAAGCATTCTTCTCTCATTCACTCAGATCATCTTTGCTTTTGTTTCAGTGGAAATGTACTTTTCTTTGAGCTCTCTCCCCAGGCTCACTGACCTAAAATAAATTCCTTTTGGTTAAATAACCACAGAGGAGAGGCAAAGCAGAGGGGCCTTGCAGCTCAGCCTCTAGGAAGGACTCTATTCTATGAGCTGGTAATGCACTTCAGAGCCCACTCTCAGCATGCAGCAGTGTATGGTGTAAGCTATCATTACTGTAAACTTGAGTGAAGTGCAGCCTAATCACAGTTTACCAAGGAGAGGGGAAGAAAAAGCTGAAATTCACTTTTTAAAAATCAATAGTGTTTCCCCTGAATGATACTTCTTTCCTGCCAGGTCTTTGCTTTACTATACTTTCTCAGGGGTTTTCCACAACCTAATCCAACATCGCAAAATCTTTGCTCTAGAAAACTATTTAAAAAGTCCTCTGGACCAGTTTCCCCAGCACCTACCTCAAGTAATGGAGATGATGTAGTATTTATTTGAGGCTTTGACAATATTTACCAACTTTCAATACTGACAGTGCTTCTCAGAATCATGGACTGGAAGAATTATGAAGAGTCTCTGGCATGTTTTCTGTTCAGTGCCTTTTCTGGATGCTGCAACTAAAGACTAGAGAGGTTGAGTTATTAATCGAAAGCCTCTGAGTTAGGTAGGGCCCAAGGATGGACACAAGTGTAAGTACTCCTCAGAGGGGTATTTTCCAGGACTGGCAAGTCAAACTCTATGGCATCATTAGTGACCATAGTAATCTGTATAGGTGTCATAACAAATGTTACAGAATGGTGTCTTAGATAACAGAGATATATTTTCTACAGTTCTACAGGTTATAACTCTAAGATCTAGGTACCATCAGTGTTAGTTTACAGGTGAACCCTTTGTTCGGTTTTCAGTGTGTCCTTACCTGACCCTTCCTCTGGTGTGCCTGGTAACAAAGAGCTCCCTTGTCCTCTTCCTCCTTTACAGTGACATCACTCCCCTCTTATGGCCTCATTCAACTCTAACTCTCAATCCCCCTCTCCACATACTGTTGCATTAGGGGTTAGGACTTTAATGTGTGAATTTGAGGGTGTACGAAGCAAGAGGGTACAGTTTTTGCTAAAGTGGAATATGAATGTTGCTGCCCACAGGAGATGAATCTAAACGTCTCTTAAATGTTACCAGGTCCCTTTGCAGTCGCCCAGTGAGACAGGCTTTGTCTCACTCTGCGTTTATTTCATCTTTGTCTGCTATACCGTGTGCGCGCTCACGTGGCCTCCCTGCGGCGCTCACTGACAGGTCCTGCTTTTAGCTGTTTCTGCTGCTCTGCCCGCTCAGTCGCTCCCATTGGCTCCTGGGCCATGTTAGTTTCTAAGATGTAGACCCTACTGGAGATTTCCCATTGGGTTTCTTTTTCTCTTCCTCTGATCTCTCACTCTCCCGGGTGAGCTCCCGTTGATTCAATTCTCACCTCTTTCCCGACTTCAGACCTGGATTCCAGCTTCCTGCTGGACGTCTCCGCTCAGCGCCTGAGAATTTTGAAACTGGACCCATTGCCTCTTTTCTCAATGCCTTCTAGCCCACTCCCACTCTGTTCTTCCCGGGTTCTGGGTTATGTTCAACTCTGCTGCGATTTCTCACACACCCGTGGTCACTCAAAAGTCCCAGCACCTCCTCCTGTTTCTAAAACTGTATTTTCTCCCTGTTGCATCCCTCTAATTTACGGCTTTATTGCATTTGATTTAGGGTGATAAATTAGGCACCTAACTGATCTCTTTTCACTTGAAAATATCTAAACTAATGCTTGCTTCAGCAGCACATATACTAGAATTGAAGTGAAAAATATCTAAACTATCTGAATATCATTTTCAGATACATTTAAAATTTTGTGGTCATTGTCCCTTGTTAAAAACATCTTTCAGTAACACATAGTTGACTAATGAGAACATTACTTCATCTCAATGCTTAATTCCTTGATTGCTTGCACTAAACTTGTCACTGCAACTTTTTCATCCATACTCTGTGTAGCTACATATATATTTATAATATGTAATATACACCATAATATATATTATATATAACTATATAAGTATATATTTACATAATGTATTATATGTAATAAATAATACATATTGATATTATATTGTACATTATATATTATATATATTTTAATTCTCTCACATCCACTTTTTTCTCACAAATTATAGTAAGGAAACATTGTTACTGATTCCCTAACATTAACTCCCCCTGTGGTATAGTGACTAGAGGAGAAATGGAAAAGGTGATAACTGGTGCAGAGACCAGCATCCAGTTTACCCAGGACTTACATTGGCCCAATCATAAGTAAAAGAAAGAATTTTGGCCCTCCGGTTGTGCACAGGTACTCTTTTTCCACCATGGACAAGGAAGTATTTTGAGGATGTAAGGCTGTTGCTGTAGCTTCTAGCTTCCTTGTATATAAAATTAAAGGATCAGGCTTCAGTGGTTGAGTGCTTGCCTAGTGTATACAACGTCTTGAGTTCCATCCTTGGTACCACACATGGGAAGCAGGATAAAATACATTTAAAGAATTAAAGAATCCAAGCTTCATGATTTTTTCATTTAATGATATAAGCAAAGATAAGACAAAATATAGCTGGAGTAAGAGAAAAAAACTGTTGAATTTCAATCTAACTCTCACTTCTTAAAGGTTTCTTTCTTAGTAATTGTGGTAAGGAAAGAAAATACACTGGGATGTGGCAAAGATGATCCTAGGTCAAGGATGATACTGGAAGATCTGCAGAGTTCAAAATGAAAATATAAGACAAATACCAACAAGCAGGAGCTGCTGGAAATAGTAGATGCTCACTGAATTCTTGGAGATTGAATAATTGAAGCTGAAAGTTGAGATTGAGTCACGTGAAATGGATGGGATGAAATTAGATAAAGCAAAGGGAGAAGTCTAAACCATGGCCATGTGGCTGGTAGACCTACATTACAGCTAGCAAGAAAAGTCCTGCTGTGATCCAGTGACTTACCCTGAAATGTCAGGTTAGTAAGACTCATTTTGGTAGAGCTTTTCAGAAGAAAAAAATACATTTAATCACTTTCCTAACAATTCATGCTGCATCACAAGAGATTTTTGGTACAGCTTTGGATAATGGAACTTTTTCTTCTGACTTTATTAGTGTACTAGCTGTCTATCCTTATCTACTATGAAAAAATTTCCTATCTCTAGTCAAGGTTATTATACAAACTTCTGCTGCTGGCCTGGGTAGGACTCTATTTTACTTTCTTTGTGTCTAGCTAGGATAGAGTATAAACCTACTTTCAACCCTAGTTTTTACTGCCATTTTAGAAACCATTCCACACAGTAAATTTCATAAATCATGATACAAGCATTATTTTCTAAATTAAAATTATACACCAAGCCCATGACTGCTCTGGTTCCTATTAACACAAGCATCCATGGTGATTCATTTAAAATTATGGTGATCACATATGATTGCAAATCTTTTCTATAAGCCATATTCTCTTGAGGACTTTTCCTTTTCACAGAAATTCAGGTTACTGCCTAAGATATTTTTCAACAGAACCAAGTTATTTCAACAGGAATTCCATTATTGACTATTTGTCAATACTATTATTGACCATTTGTCAACACTAAAATGGAATAAATAGTATATGACTATTTGTTAGTCTGATTAAAAGTTCATACATTTGGATATAGAGCTACAGAATATAAAATAGTTAACACCTATTGTGTGATTGAAAGAGATAATAATGCTTTGGGAAGAGTCCTTGACTTATGAATTAGAAGATCAAGATCTCATTACTTATCAGATAAATGATGCAGAAGTTCTCAGAACCCAAGTTTTTTTTAAATGAATAGTTTTTAAAATTAAGGTAAATATCCAGTCTTGAGGCTTGCTGTTTTTAAAGTATAAAAATGACTAGTGAACCCTTTCCTCATTTAATATGGGAAGTAGGGAGACTGCTCCAATATTTTGACAGGTCTTCTAGGTGGAAGCTGCACAGGTCCTTGTATCTCTTCTGCTTTCTATGTTCTCTACCTGCCCACCAACCCTAGCTGCTAACATTTCTGCCTCAAACCATAAAAAGGGTACATTATCATCGTGCTGTGACTAAACAAGGCTTGACCGTGTGTAACGCATTTCTTTTTCTGAATGTTTAGACAACAGAGGAGATTATCATACATACTTGGAAGCCTCTCCCAGTGAATATCAATCTTCATTGTTTCACCTGTTCATCAACCATTGCTTCACACACAAATGGCCTATTGAAAACTTCTTTCATGCTGTCGGTTTCCATGCCCTGGGGTCCATCCCTTCTATGAGCTGAAGACCCATTGCTGGTTCTTCACTTCCTCAGGATCTGCACCCATTACCCACCAAACCAAAATAGGCCAGATCTGCCCAAAATCAAACAAAAATTTCCTTTTGCTCTTTCAAGGGAAAAAATTTGTTACCTTCTTAAGCTAAAAAGAGAATTTTAAAAATTCATTATTCATAATCCAGATTAGGCTACAGCTATACATTTCATAAATATGACTTCCCAAGAAAAGGATTTTTTCCTCAGGAGGAATTCTTTCTCTCTTAAGAGCAACTGGCTCAAACAGTAGCTGGCCTTAAAAATAGTATTTCCCCTCTACATAACACAAGAAGGATTATTCATATAGCGTGCACTCATTGTAAAAATTCAATAACTTATCACTACTAGTCTAAGTAAGGATATAGGCCATATGGCCATGTAGATTTAGCTCATGAGCTTGCGAGGCTTTTCCTGGAATTAAGAAGGATTCTTCAAGAGAGGGAAGTACCAGTTAGTTCTCCACAGACCCACCACTAATCTTGGTAAATGTTGTATGTATATATGTGTGTACACGTGCAATTTCCTAATTACTGGTAACTTGTCATTGTTCCCTTTTATTAGAGAAGGGTCCTACCTCCTTTATAACTGTTACCAAGATTCAACAAGACAATTTGCACACAGTGTTTAGTGCAAAGTCTGGCAAATAGTAAGTGCTCAGTAAGTTGTAATTACCTTTACTATTATTTTTATTGTCTTTTTACTTGAAGGGAAGGAACAAAGAAAAGGATTGTGATAGCACCCATTAAGGTACAGAAAGCAAAGAGCCAGTAGTATGCCAATAAACTATGCAAATAATCCTGATTTTACTTTAATGAAAGGCACAAAGAGACAGAATATTAAGAAAATCTAGCTTAGGATTCCCTGCAATCAATCATGGTGGTCAACACACTTTGTACTTAGAAATGAATTGGTAATTTTTGCTGGGTCAGGCAGATGAACAAGCACAGCCTGAAACCAAGCTCCCATTCGACGAACCGACTAACACAGAAACTCAACTTATCTCTTACGTGTGAAATAGAAATATTGTTTACTATACACAGACCTTCTACACTGTGCAAATATCTCCTTTATTTTGCTTTGACTTTCTTTCAGCTTTGTGAGGTAGATAAAAAAAGCACTAGTGTCTCCATTTCTCATGTAACAAAGGGGGATCTGGAAGGCAGGAGAACTGGTCATTCTTGTATGCTGATGAGGTGCACATGACCATGGAATTCAATGCATAGCTCATCAGCATAAGCTTTTACTTATCAGTTCTGGTTTCCAGGACCTTGTCTGTGTTGAACAAAGGAGGGAGAGACTTCACTGGTGTGCTTTCATTTCTTCTTCCTTTTGACAGTCCTAAAGTTCTGGTTGAATTTGTAACAGCTGCTGGGGAAGGTATGTGTACACATGTGTGTGTGTGTGTGTGTGTGTGTGTGTGTGTGTTTGAGATTTAGAGACAAGATATGCTACTACTTCCTATAGATGCTAACATAATCCATGTGTTTTTTTCCTTCAATATACAGGCTCTTTTTAAACGTCATGTCAAGTGAAAGCAAAACCGTATCATACCATTTTGTCTAGCAGACTTCCTAATCATTTTTAGGAGGAAATGCTTATTTTCTAATCATAAACCTTCCTTTCATGTGGAGTAGTCTCCAAGCTTGTAGCTGTGCTGGCTCCTCACTGGGCAAGGTGGAGAGGGGTTGAGTTGTATGGCTAGTAATTTCAGAAAAGGAAACAGGACCCTTACAACCCAGACTTTTCCTCTCCAAAAGTGAAACTTCACCTAAGAAGTATACATCCATTTTGCCTCTAATAACTGCCCTTGTGGAATAATTTCAGCAGATTTGGATAGCTTCAGCATGCAAGATATGCAGGTGTAGATGAGGCCAATATCTGGAGAAGCATCTTTCCAAATACAGACTTTTTCAACACTGGAAATAGTACAGTGTTGCTGTTTATAACACAAAAGTCAGTTCTAAACATGTTACAGAATGCCAAAGAGACTCTGGATGGAAACTGTTGGTCCCCATATCCAGAAAAACAGGACTGAGGAAGGTAATGTGGAGGGATACAGTTGGGTTCAGTTTGTCTGTGTTCAGGTTCAAAGGTGATTACTATTTTGTTCCAAGTTGACTCCAGGTTAGTTAATTATGAGTTAAAGAAAATATTATCTTGGAATTTGTTGTTGCTTTGTTTTTAAAGCTCAGGAATTCTTTATGAAAAGGAAGGTTCAAAGAATCCACTTTGAAACAACACCAAAAATGACTACTCACAAGAGAATGAGGATGCCCTGTCAATAGGTGTCATCTACATTTGGTGCAGTTTTGGAGCGCCAGGGTCTAGAGCCTCAGGGGGAAATGGAAATTAGGAGGCTTTAAATATACCATATGGAAAAAATATTCCTCAAATAACATTTTGTGACAGGAGTCGATGCTTTTCAAAGAAAACTGTGTTATCCTCTGAGGGAACAGATAATGCATTTCCCTCTTAAGAAATAGTGAATATAAAATGACAAATACATAGTTCCAAAATTAATCTCTTGATGAATTTGAAGTGCAAAAGAATGGAATCTCATAGATTACATATTCTAGACACCTGCCATAGATGAATGAGCAGTTTGCCAAGATGAAAGCTGGTCAAGACGGCGTTGTAATTGAGAACACACACCCTCAGAGGATAACCTGCCCAGAGTTTGCATATTGGTGATGCCACTTACTAGCCGATTATTCGGTCTTGGACAAATCATTTGAGGGGATCGGCTGTTTTCTAAATATGGCAGGGACAAGGCCAGGACATGGCCCAGATAACTGACCTTTCAAAATTCAGACACAATCAAGACTTGGCATTGAATGAAATCTCTTAAATCTTAAAGAAACGACATCTACGCCAGGAAGATTTTGAGTGACTTCTGCCAAAGGACTCCTGACTCCACCCAGGTCTTGAGGACTCCTCGGAAGCTGAACTAACCAGAAGAAGAATTTGAAGAGAATTAATTTGGACTTCAGCTTCTTGGGTATTTTAATTTACAAAAGCAAAAGTTTTAAGACTTTAATGTCCATGGGAATTTAATATTTGGACTCTATTATGTCCTAAGGATTTGGTAATGAAGGTTTATACTAAAACTTGGACATATTATTTTGGCCTTTGCTATTATAGTATCAAATTCACTTTACTATTGGAATGTCATATTAATTGGGTCTGGGAAACAGGATGTGGCAAATATTCTGGATGTTCTGGTAAGACGTGCTGTCTGTTCAGTCAGAAGTAAATCTTGTCAGATTCAGGGGCCTGCCACAGGGTTAAAGTTTTTAGAGACCCAGGGGTGTAAATATATGTTGTGATAGCCTTTTATTTCTAGCTCCTACCACTAAAATTGATATATTCTTTTTTTTTTTTCTTCCTCCGGTACCGGGAACTGAACTCACGACCTTGAGCTTGCCAGGCAGGCGCTTTGCCGCTGAGCTAAATCCCCAGCCCCTAAAATTGATATATTCTTGATAGGGAAATTTGGAGGCAGCACAGACCACATGTGTGAGCATTGTTTCAACTCATTTATCCTATTACTCATACAGCTACTGGCTTTCAATAGGGTGCAAAGAAAGACAGATGATTATAGCAGTATCAGTTTTCAGTACAAATTAAGTACAGCTGATGGGACCATATACTCAGCAAATTCCAAATTACAAAAGGTATCTATGACAGAGTCTCTGGCAAGCCCAATAGCAGTCACAGCACAGACCTCTGGAGCAAAGCCATGCCATCTGCAAAAAAAAAAAAAAAAAAAAAGAAAAGAAAAGAAAAGAAAAAAATCCATTGTTTCAGATGCAGTTCCTGGCATGTGCCTCAGCTTCATGAAGGACATTAAGTAATTATGCCATTGAGCTGCTCATGATGAGTTGAATATTGTTAGACCCATTAAGTAATAAAGTCGGTAGAACACAGTCATAATCCATTGTATTACGGAAATAGTATAATTAGGCTCAGTCTTAACTGAGTTCACAGGTGGCCCAGACTCCTGTGTCACCTACCTCAGATCAACCAATGGCTTCAGAAAGTTCACAGTGATCAACTGATGGAAGAGGGAAAAAATATCTAAGTATGAATTACAAATAGTTGGTTCAGTGTGGACTATTGGTGCATTATCACCATAATCATGGGTGGTGATAGAAGATAGTGGTGAGGGAAATTTCTTCCACTGGGCAGATTTTTGAGCAGTACACTTGACCGTCAACTTGGTGGATGAGGAGAAGTAGTTGGAAGTAAAGATATGCACATGTTCCTGGGAAATGGTGCCTGAGTTTTCAGATTGGTCAGGAGGAAGAGTAGAAGACCAGAAACAAATGGGTATAGAGAGATCCATGCAGACAGTCCCACAGGAGTGAACATAAGTGAGCAACTCTTTATTTTTAACATAGATGCCTACCAAAGAGTACCTCCTACTTAGGGAATTCCAAACAACTAGGTTGAATAGATGATTATCTTGTAGAGGATTTGTGTTTTGCTACTACTATTTGCATGATGGACTCATGACTGCAGTAGCCCTGGTGGTGGAGGTGGAATCTAGACGTGGGCCCAACAACAATGTCTCCCTTTGCACATGGCTCATTCAGTTACCACTGCAGACGGTCCAAAATGTCAGCAGCAGAGACCAATGCTGAGCTTGTAGCATGGTTACACTCTCTGAGAAAATCAATTAGCTATGTGGTGGCAAATTGATTACACTGGGCTCCTCCCACTTGGATAGAGCAGAAACTACTTCTCTTTTGTGGGTCTGGTTACCTTTTCTGCCTAGAGTAGCTCTGTTGACACTTCTATTTAAGGACTCAGAGTGGTCATATGCTTACTGTTTGACTTATTATTATCTGACTTTGCTTTACATCATCTTTACAGGAGAAGATTTGTACATATCACTGTCACAGGACTTGGTACATGTTTAAAAATACATCATTCTATTTATGAGGTGCTACTTGGCAGAATTGTTGCAATAAAAAGCACAGTTATAGGGTCAGGTTGAGCTACTATCTTTCATAATCTGATACATGTTTTGAACTAATGTCCATTATATGACATTGTATGTTTAATAATTATAGAACAGGATAGCAAATGTAGAGGTAGGAATGGCTCCTTTGTTGTCATTACCAGTGACCATAGTGAGGATTTCCATCCCCCCAAATTTATTCTCTCTCAAAACCAGAGATGTTTGTTTCCAGGGAAAGTAAGAGAATGACTCCGCTAGTGGGGGACATATTATTGGTTCCATTAATCCTAAAGCTATGATTGTACTCTGGGTATACAGTGTTCCTTATACAGATACACAGGCCAAGAAGTGAGATAATACTACACTGTTAAGGAGAGTTGACTTTGATTACCATATGGAGATGATGTTTCTTTTGTGTTAATGGGGAAAGGGAAGAGTGTGTCTGGAGCCTAGAGGGTTTGCTGGGCCACCTCTATGTATATTCAAGCCCAATAACAGGTGAGCACAGTAACTACAGCTTGTCAAGGGCATGTTAACCAGGAGCTTAGATTTCTAGTGGATGGAAGACATCTAGACTCCCAAAAGTGCTACCTAGGAGTGAAGAAGATCTCTTCTCTGTGGGTAGTAGAAGTAGAGATCAAAATAGAATGGATGGAAGCATGGGACTGTAGTTTCTCTTACTATGAATCTGTTCTGCTAAGTTTTAGTTTGTTCTGTTGCAAAAATTGTGACAGCCCCCCTCCCTAAATATTTGAGAGATTCAGGCTCATTTAAAATGTGGGTCATGGCAAGATATGGAACATACATGTGTAGTCAGTGTCCCATCCAAAGTTGCTCAAGTTCTACTTACAGTTGACTTCCAACTACTAGCATCTACTGAAGGTTTTCTCTGATGAATGGAAGCCAGTCTGCTGGGCTCAAGATGGCCAGAAAGCTAGGAGCTCTAGAAGACTACAAGTGTCTGGAAGCAGCTCTCAACCACATGAGAGCTGGTAAGAGTTGATATGTGCATATCCTCACTTCCCTGCCTCCCAGGCAGGGTAGCTGTGAGATCACACCCAATGGCGGCTGGAACTTCCTTGCAAGCTTAATTTCATTTCCCAACCACAGGAAACACGTCTAGAAACATGTCCTTAATTGGCTGCTTTCCCTGTTGGTGTTTCCTGAGATTATCTTTTAAATAAGCCTCTTGCACTTGAATCTTTGTCCCCTCCTCTGCTTCCAGGTGACTCAAACTCAGTTAATACATGAAATGCATAACAAAATCCTTTCTCCCATTTTGTGAATTGTTTACATCATCATTTGTCTAAGGTAGATGAGTGTTAATTGTGTTTAGAAATGTGATAAAACTCCATACACTGAGGGATGTCTATTTGCCTAGATCAGGGGTGAGCATGCCCTTTTTTTTTTTTTTTTAAAGAGCCAGATTGTAAATATTTTAAGATTGTGGGCTACACATTTAGTGTCACAGATTAACACCTATGTTTTCAAATTTTTATTTACTTATTTTATAATTCTTTAAAAATATAAAAATGATTCTTACCTCTCACAGAATATAAACTAGAATGTGGGTTGGGTTTGGGCCACAGGCTAAAGTTTACTAGATAAAAACAAGTTGAAATAGGGAGAAGCTGGTTTCACAACATGACCTTGACTCAGATGGGAGAAGTCAAATTTCAAACAAGTTCTCATTCTTTGCTATTGATTTATACTTATGCAGATAGCCAAGGGTCTTGGCTGTGGGACAGGAGAGCTTTCACTTTTTAATGATCTGAGTTTGAGTGAGACAAAAATGTATGGACTGAATTTTCCTCCCAAACCACATGAAGCGAGAAAGTGCTTGACACAGCTTTTTCTTGGGGGGAGTAGTTACTATTTTAACAAAAACATTTATAAAATAGATCTGGAGACTCAACAAACCAAAGAGGTGATTGACTTTGCCCTTAGGAATCATTCCGCACCTTAAACCTATACCCCAAGTATGTTGACATTTCAAAGTAGAATTTCAGCTTTTATAACCTTCACAATGTGTTCACAGCACTAAATATATAGAGGGAAGAAAGTCCAAGTGGGGTGATTTATTTGAGAAATTCCCAGATTGGGGGAAGGTGTCTCTTGAAATGGTGGCCTCGGAGAAAGAGTATATTATGATCTATTTAGTAAATGATGTTGAAGGAAACTTCACAAGACTATATAAATTGGGGATAGGGGAGGGAATAGAAAGAGAAAAATATTTTTTCTGGATGAAATTTATGAGTCAAGAAATAGTGTGGGAAGGAGTTTTTTTCCTTTTGTTCCTTTAACCATGAAAGACTTAAAGTATTCAGAAAACTGAGCAAGGAAATAATTTTACCTCATATTCTTTTGGAGTACTAATTATTATTTCTCCATAGTATATTGTGTTCTAACACTGTTTATTTTTCTGTCTCTATTTGTTGCTCATAAACCAAAAGTAATAGGAATTTCCAAACTCTGTTGCTAGAAGACAAGCAGAGTTTGAAGTCACATCCATTGTTTTCAGTGTTCAGCTCTCCCAGTCCTCATGGGAGCTAGTAACAGCTGTCCAGAGCCTAAGAGAAGAAATTGTGTTTCTGATTAAGAGTCCTAACTCCTGTGCAAAGGGAGTTATGGATTCAGTGCACCTTATGGACAAGTCAGTCTGAAGTATCAGCTTCTTGGACTTTGAAATGTTTTGCTGACCCGTTCCATCCATAGCAATTATGTCCATTCAGAAGACTCTGACAACCAAAATTATCAGAAAATGTAGATATCAGGCCGGGTGTGGTGGTGCATGTCTGTAATTCCAGCATTTCGTAGGCTGAGGCAGGAGGATTGCTTCAAGTTTGAGGCCAGCCTGGGCTACAGAGTGAGTTCAAGGTCATCCTGAACTACATAGTGAAACCCTGTCTCAAAAAGACCAAAAGAAGAAGAAGAAAAAAGAAAATGTAGATATCACCAATGAGTCTGATAGATCTTCTTTCAGAGTTACTAATGAATGGCAAAGGGGTGTGTGCTAGATTTTTGGCCCCTACCTGATTTCCTGATGGAGAAAATATGGTCAGTGAGCAAGACAAAAAAGAATAGAAGAAGAAAGAATACTGATTTCTCATCATTAGATATGCTACCTGTGAGCAGTTGAAGGTTATGTCTCGCATTGGAAAGGAGATTTCATGGTTATTAAACTACCTTTTCTCTCTAATCTAAGAGCCTTGTTCCATCATGGTGCATATAAGTGAATCAAGGGCTTGGGGCTTTATGGAGATTGCAATAATTTCAAGGATAGTTGTTTAATGATAATACATCTCCTATCCTTGAGTGTCATCACTTGTCAAGCACTGTTTATAGAGGGTCTCTGTGTTCTACCTTGGGTAAAGTGCTCTAAAAGGAAGCAAATCTCTTGGCTTGGTAGAGTTTCTGACCTTCCTGGCCAGACACATTTTCATATTTCTGAGCCTTTACAAATACTGTTCCTTTTGCCTGTCTATTTCCAGCTGCTTCTGGAAAATGCTCACTCATTCTTTTAGATTGGACCTACCTGTCAGTTTTTCTTTGAACCTTTCTGTAATTTCCCCAGAAATAGGTCTTCTTAGTGCTGTGAGACTCTGGTCACATGGTATAAGTAATCAGTTTATTTTCTCATCAGTTTTCTCTGAACTGTAGGTGTTTTGTGGGCAGGAATATTGTATGCACTTCTCTACCAGCTCAGAGCCTAAAGTAGTGGGAACCAACAGCCTAGAGCCCAAATACAACCTGGACATATGTTTGGTTTTGCCTGAGTTTGTGTGCATACATAGAACATTACGTTATTTTGAACTAATCACCAACTCAACAAAAATTCAGATCTATGATATCTCTTGGAAAATTGAACGCTGTAGTAAGCCTGGTGTTACTGGAGATGAGAACTGATTATTTCACATAAAATGGAGCAAGTGCTTCCCAGCTTGCCGCTTTTCCCAATATCCTGTAATCAACTTCACGTACATTGCTTTATCTATTACATTACTCCGCTGGTCTCTGCAGATATTGAAGGTGCGCTCCTGTTTCCTAGCACTTTCCCAGCACTACAATTGTCACTTCCTTTCCAAAGTCATCCAGGTCTCCATTTCCTCATACATGAAGCAATCTTTACATTTTTTGGAGTTCCTCATTTAGTGGTCGTTAAAGAAGTTTGGTGTGTACATCAGAATTAGTTGTGATACTCTTTCAATATTAGATTATGAAGATGGATGTAATTTATAAACACAGTTGTCATATTCATTTTAAAATGACTAGATTTGATCTTTTATATTCTTTTCCTAACTTTATAATTAGGCACATAGTTCATCTCCTCTATTATATTTTAATATAAATATCTCTCAAGTAGATAGATCCATAGAAAGGAGACCCTGGGATGGCAAGGCAGTTTTCCATGGTTTCATGACTATGGTGGATTTAACCTTTATCAAAACACTTCTTTCCTGCTCAGTTTGAAAGGGCCACCATTTGGATTTAACTCCAGTGTACTGAAATAGTCTGCCAAGAAAGTCCAGTTTTTAAAGGGGGTAGTTAAGAGCTTTACTCAAAGAAAAATATTCTGAGAAAGATTCTTCGTATGGTAAAGTATTTGACATCTGCCCCTGCATTTTTATGGCAATACCTGTCTTTACTGATAAAGAAAACCAAATCAGACACCAAATGTCACTGAAGGGAAAGGACCCATTGGATATTTTATATGTCTTCTTGTCTATGTTGTTCATAAGACCTTAAGGAGATGTGGATAAGTGAAACTTGCTACACGATATACCTCAAATCATGTGACCACTGAAGCTCTTTAATGAATTGTGCCTTGTTTCTATTACATTCCGATTATGACTACTGTAAAAGCAAATGAAGTCTCTTCTAATTACCACAAGAGGGAGATATATAAATAGCAGGTTAGGCATTTGACTTGCTTCTGTTTGGTACTTAAGCTTGATGAGTTCTTCATTCTAGACTCCTCTGAGAAAAGGGAGCAAGAGGGAAGTTTTACGTTTTATATTATCCCCTTATTATGAGATACCAACTGTGTTTTCTGCTCTGTAATTACTTCATTCTCTCTAATGGATTCTACATTCATAACCTGTTTATAAGCGTATTAGCATATATGGGTCTACAGTGGCACCTCAGTTCACGAACTTAATTTGTTTCATGATGCTGGGGAAGATGGTTGTGTTCGTGTTTGACACCTGAGGGGGAGTTCGCAAATGGAAGCAAATTTTTGCTGAATGCTTGTATGTGCCAACCGAATTGTTTGTGGAAAGAAGTGTTCATAAACCCAGGTGTTACTGTACTTCACTTTATCAGCAAGTCTGTTATAAGAGAAATCCGCTTCTGCTTAATGGATTCATTTTGTCTACATTCATTTGCTGTATAATTTAGGCTATGAACTAGGCAGAGGGTAGATGGAAAGAACAAGAGAATATTTTCATTGCGCATCTCTCAGTCTGGGGGTGTGTTGCAAACACTAAATATGACATAAATAAGTTTGGTAACACTGGTACACTATGAATGGTTAAAGGATAAAAGAAAGAACGTGACTACTTTTCTCTGAAATTTCAGAGAAGGTGATGTTTAAAGTGGGCCATGAAGAATGAGTGATAGTTTCACAGATAAAAATAAAGGGACAGGCTTTTTAGTGATATTATAAGGAGGAGTAGAGGAAATCCACAGTCTTCAGCCTGCTTGGAAGACTATAAATCATCAGCACGGCTCAGCTGAGGACACATAGATGGAATTAGGTAGAATGATGATAGAAGAGACTTGAAGAGTGAATTGACATTTTTGGATACATGTGGGTATCCAATTATAGCTTCTTTGTAGTGAGCCTTCCTTGACTCAAATTCTGAAAACAAAACACAAAACAAAATATAACAAAACTTTCCCACCTCTCTTTCAGTAGATCGGCTCTATCAGTGGTTTTTCCATGAGATTTGGAAAGCACAAGTGACGTGGAGTCTGTCCTCCTGTTAATTTTAACTATGTCTGCTGGCAGCCCTGATGGTAAAGACTGTATTTTTCTGTTGTTGTTTTCTTATTAATCTGTAGGTATTTGTGGGTATTGAGAAGTTCTGTGCTTTCCTGATCCTGAGATTGCAGCAACAGCAATGTATTTTGAAGTCCAGTTTGGTAGTCTTCTAACTCTCCCTGGTCTTGTTTGTAGCTGAGGCTGCAGTGCCATTGGTGGGAAAATTCTGATGAATTGGTTTGGAAACCAGACCTGGAGACCGGACCTAGAATCAGCTTCTTCAGCCCTTGTAAGTTGTTCAGCATCTAATGCCTTGATTAAAACATTTCTGTTTCAAATAGGCAGTGCAGGTATTTTCTGATACTCTGTGCAGTGTCATTGTGAAAACAAGGAAAAGCCAATGAAGGACTCTTGGTAGTTGAAAGACATAATCATACTTGTGGTTCAAGAAATGTATCGACAGAATAGAATGTAGGTTAAATGGGAACAAAACGGGATGCAAGGCTATTAGGAGATGTTTGTATATTATGAAAGTGATCGAGGGGGTTGTGTGTGACACTGACAATAGGGTTAGCCCCCAGGAAGGTCCAGCTCCCAAATTTGTCGCAAGTGGCTATGGCCATCTCTTTGCAGGAGATCCATGTTTGGGGTTTAATATTTTTTTATCATTGTCTTGAAATCCTTAATCATATTTTTCCTTCAGTTTGAGTCTTGTAAGCAAAGACTAATGAGACAAGGGTGTACCCTGGGAGACTCAAAGCCTGAGCGTGGGCTGTGTCCTTGCATCTCTGGGAGGGTCCCTGGCCTGCAGGCATCCCAGCCCTGCCTACCCCTTGTCTTTGCCTGAGAAGGGTGGTCTGGCACATGCGGTGTCATGTTAACACAGTGAGCAACTTACTAGGGTGAGCCTCCGGGACCCTCATTCATATGCTGAGTATGTCCTGGCGTGGACAGCACAGCCCTCTGGGAGCTGCTTGGGAGGCATAGGCCTATGGGAAACCAGAATTACCTCCTTTGCCTATGGCCAGGGTCAGCCCAGTGTCTGATGGGAGGAGAATTTAGCAGTGCGTGAGTTAGTTGTATATGGAGTCACAAGAGGGGCCCCTGGGAAACTGAGGGTCTACGAACACCCAGAAGGTATCACTGTGCCTAAGGGAGCATGATATTAAATAATGAATGAAAAATACCACACTGGGTCAATGGAAAGACCACTGCATACAGGAAAGTGTTTTATATGTTGCTACTTTGTGTGTGTGTGTGTGTGTGTGTGTGTGTGTGTGTGTATGATGTTGGGGAGTTAATCCAAGACCTTTGGATCAATCCACATTCCAGCCCTTTTTATCTTTTATTTTTATTATTATTTTTTTAATTTTGAGAGAGTCTTACTAATTCACTAACTTACCCAGACTGGGCTTGATTTTGGAATTTTCCTGCTTCCAGCCTCCCAGGGTGCTGGGATTACAGCTGTGCACAGCTACACCCACTTTATATGTCACCACTTTTAGTAACACTTTCCTCCCACCTTTTTGCTTCTGTTTTGGGACCGGGAATAGAGCTTAGGACTTTGTGCTTACCATGCAGGCGCGGTGCCACTGAGCTATATCCCCGGCCCCTCCTGCTGCCTTTTGAATAAGGTACCCCTATTTTCATTTTGTAATGGGCCCCACACATTATGTCACTGGCCCTCTCTTTAGGTAGAGGGCTCGAGCAAAATCAGGACCTTATCATTGGGGAGAATAATCCTTTGCTTCTAAAAGACCTGTAGCTTAGTATGCTAGAAGAACAAGTAATCCCTCTCCAGATTTGATTTACACTATAATATGATCTATCTTATCATCAGAAATTATATGAAAGTAGAAAACAGAAAAGCTTTCTATTTTTATCTAAAGGCTGTCTTTCTGGTGTAGTGTGTGTGTGTGTGTGTGTGCGTGCGCCCGCACGTGTGTGTGTGTGTGTGTGTGTGTGTGTGTGTGTATTAGTAATGGTGACGGTAAAGGAGCCATTATAGAAAGAAAGACTTTGAGAGACAGGGAAAAGGGAGAAAAAGAAAAAGAAGTAGAATGTGAGAAGATCTGGGGAGGAAAGTGATTGCCACTGGGCCAAGGGCATTAGGAAAAGTGTGAGAATTGATAGCACGGGGATAGGTTTCCGATCTGGTGAAAATAGAGGTACTTCTTCAGAGCGGGAAAGGACATGAAAATAGATGAAAATAAACTTTTCTGACATGGCTTGGAGTCTCTATCTTCTACTTTTTCATTCTGATTGCTTGAAAGAGAATACAGTTAAAATTAATAGATGGGAGAACATTAAATGTTTTCCTGTGGCAATTGGGATGAAGAACAAACTAGAGACCAATAAAATGATGGAAGAGATGATTTGCTGTTTGAAATACTTCTGTGATTTTAAAGAAAGGACCATTTTAGACTTATCACAGTAAGGACTACCTTTAATCCATTATAAATGAGTTTGTTTCAATAAATTTCATATGACACCATTTCTTCAGCCCGTTTATTGCTTAAATTAAGGAATATTTTTATTTTAAGTGTCTCCTTTTAGATTTAATATGGCTTCATGGCTTCAGTGGATTCCTAGTTTACTCTCTTGCCTTTGGTTTATGTTTTCCTGGCTTAGATTTCTAGACAGTGTAGGTTACAACACCGACCAATATCTTTTTGGCCCCTGGAGCAAGTGGTTAAGAACAAATATGAAGGGAAAGTTTTGGTTGATGTAAATGGGGAACTCCTCACTCTGGTCTGACCATGCTGGGAACCGCATCCTGGAACTTGCTTGTCAGCAGTGCAGCGTTGACCCTTCTCACCAGGGCAGTATTCCTGTGTGGTTGCTATAGATTGTTTCTGTAACAAAATAGCCTTTAGCATATTCACTGAGGCTTTCTAAGCATTGCTCTGGAAGACAGAAAGGTCTTATCTTTTGTGTTTACTTACTGCTGCTGCTGGGTCCCTGGGTCTATTGCTCTTGAAGCTAAAAATAAAGAAGAGAGTCTTTGTTAAGCAAGAAGTCTATTGATATTGGCGCATAGTTGCCCTAGTAGGAGATCTAACACCATAGTTTGTAGAAGCCAATGTTTTTACATTGTGGTAGAAACCAGTTTGGTCATTTTTCATTAGGTTGGAGGTTGCACATGGAAATAAAGATGTTGCCACAGCTTGTGGCTCTATATCAGTGTTATTTCCTCATAGGGGGTAGCACGGTGCCTCAGTTGGTGCATTTGTTTAGAAGCATATAAACTCAATACTTCTAGGTCAGGAGAAAAAAAGTATGTTTGTAGCAAGAAGACTAAGTAGGTCCTAAAGTCTAAGGCAAAATTGAACAATTTGATCTTGTCAAGGACAGGAACGAGGAGAGGTCTCTGGAGCAAGGTGCCAGGATATGAGGACAGACAAACTCATTTTCCAAGAGCCGCCTTTAGAGTGACTGAGTGCCATCACTTTGCATTGTTAGGCGCTCACACATGTTTCAGATTCCCAGGACGAGAGTGTGAGATTGGCCGGATAGTGTACACACAGTCACCCTTGCCCAGGAGGATGGGAAAATTTTAATGGCATTTCCACCATGATTGCTTCCAGAAGAAGGATGTTCCTGTCCAAAAATGAGCAACAATTACATACACTTTTCCTTAAACTGCCTGACTTAGTCCTTACCACCAGCCCACAACTCCTGGGTGGGTATTTCCATCCTTACTTTTCACAAAGAAGCTAGCATGCTGATAAGTAAATGTCTTGCTCATGATGGCAAAGAGTAAGAGGACTTGTACTAGGACTCAAACCTAAGGTGAATGAATAACTACACATACATCATCTCATGTAATTAATCATTGAATCAGTGATGGTGATTTTAATATTTAATATTCTCCCTTCAGTTTGGTTTTTCATAAATTTACCCTACCCAAATAACCCTTTTCCTTCTTAACCAAGTACACCTGCATGTGTCTTTTATTCATAGATGAGACCTTAGGATCCTTTCTCCAAGTATCCTAGTTTTTTAAATAATTCTAGAAGAAGTAAATTTAAACATCAGAGGTGGATTTAATGGAATCAACTGTATCAGAAATTGATAGGAGGACTGAGCATGTAGCTCAGTGGTAGAGGTCTTGGCTAGTATGTATGAAGTCCTGGGTTTAATCCCCAGTAAAACACACGCACACACACACACACACACACACACACACACACACTGATAGGAATGACAATAGCTGAACAGCTGGTTTGGCAGAAAAATTGACCCTAGCAGTCACCAGAACTCAAAAGTTGCACGAAGGGGTATGAAGCATTATCCAGAGGCTAATGTTGTAGTATCCCAGCAATTCCACAGACCTTCACAGTATTAAACTCAGCACAATCAGCATTGTTTTAAAAGAAAGTTAAGTTGTGCTTCAAGTACTCCATTTGAAAAGAATGGAGGACAGTGTGTCAGTGTTTATTCCCACTCACAGTGGAAGTGCCCCAAGAGCCGCCTAGTGTGTGCTCTGGGTTGGGTTCCCAGCAAATCCTTGGAGTATGGAGCTTCCCCACAGATGACCCTTTCCTGAGCTGTGCCTATTTGTCCTCCGACCTCACAGAAGAAGGGGATCTGGGGCTAAGCCCATGATGATGTACGGTGGTTTCTGTAAATACAGGGGTTTTAAGACATGCATCTTTCTTCTTTAGTGTTGAAAGTACTCTGTACAGATACTATGAATTTATCTTGACTTCAGTGAAACCAAAGATGAGGTTTTGAACCTATTTTCTACTAGCTGAACCTTTCAGGCTCCCTATATATCCTTTTTAGTAGCTCCTCCTGTCTTGTAGTAAAAACGCTGAGCATATAAATTGACAATCTTTACTGCATTTCTTTTTAACTCTAAAGTTACCCAGGGGGAGACAGAACATTTGAGTAACTTTGATTTTCACCATTTGTTTACTTTCTCCCTACATATTTCCTTTTTCTATAATTACAGCCATTTTCATTGTAAGTGCTTTCAAATATTGTCCAAGGGTTCTGAGGAACAGAATAAAGGGTGCCACTGTCATCCCATAGTTGTACTCTGCGAATATTTGAGTGTTGCACCGTAATGAGATCAAGCTGATTTTATCAAGGAGGAGATGGTGCTTTGGACTGCACGAAGGCAGCACTAGGAAGAGGAGAGAGTGACAGCAGAGAACACCGAGGAAAGGAAAACACAATATGCTGGGAGATCCTGGGAGGAACTGTGGCAAAGGCAGAAGAAAATAACACAAAAAGAAAGGGTTTCCTATTTGAAAATATATCAAAGGAAAACAAGCTTAGTTGGTAGGGGAAGATATTATGCCCACAGCAGTAATGAGGGTAACGAGAAAGAGTGCACAGTAGAGCAAAGTCGTCATGCCTTTCTTAGCCAGGGTGGGTTTAACTGCTATGTTGAGTAGGCCCCAAAATGAACTGGCACAAAGAGGAAGGTTACTTCCTGCCTATGTAACAGTCTACAGTGGATGCCTGGGTAGACACAAATTTTTCCTCCGCTCAGCATTCAAAGACCTAGACTCCTTCCACTTGGCGGCTTTGCCATCCTCTAGGACTTGGGCACTGTCTGCAACCACATGGTGAAAAGTGAAAAGGAGGACAGAGAGCTACCTGTGTCCTTAGAAACCCCAAAGGGGGCACCCATGACCTGTGCTCATGTTGATCTGGAGAAAACTCAGCCACCCAGCCTCAGTGTGTAAGGGAGCCAGGGAAATACGGTTCAGCCAGGGGTTCAGATGAACACAGTAGCACAGAAGCTGAGGATGGTAGTGAGCCTTGTTAGACAGTTGGGAGTCAGGCAACAGAGGCTCAGGTAACAAGCGTGCAGCCGTGAGTCCAACAGATCTGTTTTAGAGTCCTCCGCTTGTGAGATTTCTCAGTTACGTGGGCTCTCTGGAGCTCATAGCGGCACCGGCCTATAGGATTCTTATGAAAATTAAATGAGATAATTGCTATCAAGCATCTTGCACAGTGCCTGGAAATCACTAGTAACCACTCAGTAAATGTTTGTTATTATTTTTCATAGCTATAGATCGAATAAAGAAAAAGCAGCAAATATCTATTATAGTGCCAAATTGATAAGGCGTTCTTTGAGATAATTCTCAAAGCTTTATTTTGAGATAAGTGCTATCTGTGTTTTTATACATGGGTAGTTTGTAGCTCAAAGAAAAACATGGCCAGGATATAGGAAATTAGATTTCAGCTTAGATTTATTTAATTCCAATCTCCATGTTATTTCCACTAGGGACACTGAAGAGAAAAACAAGTGGAGGTTGGGGTGAAGCAGAGAACTACAAGAAACAGCTAAATCTAGGACAAGGAAATGGAAATTAGTTAAGCTTAGAATGTAGCCTTAGAGGCGAGGGACTCTAACCTTAATCATTACCTCATTCTCCCTTTCATGCCAAGCCTTAATGCAGAGAAGGGAATGTTATG
Organism: Chinchilla lanigera; assembly: GCF_000276665.1. NCBI lineage: Eukaryota > Metazoa > Chordata > Mammalia > Rodentia > Chinchillidae > Chinchilla > Chinchilla lanigera. Next base: position 11,247,319 of record NW_004955434.1, read on the forward strand.
CTAAGCAGATGAAGGGTTTGTACCATCGCAAGTATTGTTGGACCTTTATAAAGCTGGAACAGAGCTGCGTTTGCATTTGCATCCTCCTCTTAAGTGTTCATTCTGTTCTTAGAAACTCTCAGATACAGGTAAAGTTTAATGGTATGCCTGACATTACTGTATGTTCGCAATGCTAGGAACACACCCAGAGAAATGCAGTCGAAGAAACTTGGGATCCAGATGCAAAATCATTATTGGAAGAAATTCCTCCAGGTACTCCTGAAGGTAAATGGATGTGGTCCATATTCGTTTTAAAAGATATACTTTCTCATTTCACTTTCAGGGATAGTAAGCCATTTTTCCCAGATTCCACTTCTTATGATGTCATACATAAACTCTTTAATAGATAAGTGAAATAAAATGAAATCAGACACATTCTTTATTGCAGGACTTCTCAGAGATTTCGATGTCCTAATGAGTGTCATAGAAATTTAGCGAGGGAGATCCAAAATGTACAATAGATACTGTGAAATAGGAAGTGGTTTAAAAGAAAAGAGAAACTGTTATGGGGGAAAGGGGACAGAAAGGAAGGGAAAAGGAAAAAATAAATATGTATATATACACAAAAGATAGTTAAGATAGTTATACAACTAGTTTCCCTTAGTTCACTGAAAAGAAAGGTCTGTAATAATATTGTTTGGACAGTATTTCATGCCTATATCTTGTACGCTGAAAAACTACTATGTAGACAACAATACACAATGTATTAATTATTACTACTCTCCTACTAGCCTGCTTTTGCAACTGTTTTATTGTTGTTTTTATTTTTTTCTGTTTAAAATAAAAAAAGAAATTTGGGGTATAAGGATATATTATGTAACATCTCCCATACGTACTCAGTCTTATAACATTTCTCCATAAGGCACTGTTCCAGGAAACACTTTAGGAAATGCTGCTCTGATGCATTTCATTGGCTAGTAATCTAGAGAGATTTGAATTTTGAGATCTTTTAAATTGTTGTGTTCATAGAAAGGTATGTTTTTCCAAAGATTTTGAGATTTGTTCCACAGCCTTAACAGGAAATTCCATTCAAACCTTTTCTTAAGCTACTATTAATTATTATTACTTGTCTATGCGGCAATCATTACCTCTTTTTTCTGCCTTCTTGGGTGAGTGGTATGCCCCTTGTCAGGGGGTGAATTATAATGGGATTAACCCAGTATAAGCAATCATTTTTGTATGTGTGTGTGACTGTTAGTCTAGGGTTGGGCATGTGACTGTCCTGGCTTACAAAGCAAACAGAAATCTTCCTGGACTTTCTGATTATCTGTCTGTTAGTCTGCCTATCTATCTATCTATCTATCTATCTATCTATCTATCTATCCATCTATCCACCTATCAATCCACCTATCATCTATCTATCATCTGTCTCTCTATCATCTATTGACTTCTAAGGGGCAAGCTCCATTTGGCCCATACTGCCTACTTTGAACATTGTGAGGAATGGATGTACAGGTATCATGGAAGCAGTTTTAGATGTTTAGAAGAGTTGAAAAAACTGCATCCATACCTTTCCTATATTTGATGACATATTCAGTGTTGGAAGCTTCACTTTTGAGATTTCTAGCAAGTGAGATGACACAGGTGTGCACTGTTTAATTTACTTTTATCTGGACATCCATTCTCTTACCTGAAGCAGAAAGAATTCTAACTAATGCCTGAGATACATGTGGAATAAGTTCTGTACTCCGTGGACACCAGGAATGGTAGACCGTGTAGCACTAACTGTAAGTCTTTCTTTTTCTCCCTGCCTCTTAAAATTGTATTAGCATGTAAAAGCAAATGATACTACTGCATAAATCACTTTGAACCCACAGTAATTTAGAAAACAATACAATTACTCTCCAATTAATTTGGTACTACTTACAATTATCAAATTATGTGAGGAAGACTTCACAATGGACTGTTAAATAGCAAAGTCCTACTGTTTTTCATTTGAAACCTACGGTAAGAACAGCCACCTCACAGATTTTTCTCTTTATATTATCTTTCAATTCATATTATCCTTAGAGATAAGAAACCCCAAATGGTTTAGTGTTGAGTTTGATGAAATTTCTTTGCAGAGTCTGTTAATAAATATTTTTGGCTTTACTAGACACCCAGCTCTCCATCACAACTGCTGTGCTCTACCTTTTAAGTGTGAAAGCAGCTATAGAATATAACTAATGGGTATAGCTGTGTTCAATAAACCTGTATAAAATCAGACTGTAGGTTCAGTTGGCCCCTGGACTTTTTGCTAATCCCTTGTATAATTCCCCAATTCTTTCTTCTTTCTACCTCATATTGGAAAAATGATTAATATTTTACAGCAAGAAATGTAAAACTCAGAGTGGTTAAATGACTTGTCCATAACCAAGTTGAAGGTGAGATTGGGTTCAATCCCAGCTCTGGCTGGCTTCAAAGAGTGCAGTCATCCCTGTTACACTGTCATATACCATAAATTGGAACTTCTCTTCCTTTGCTACATCTTAGAGCAGGTCTGTTTTGGAGTCAAAAGTCTACTTTGGTGATATAACCTTGCAGAGATTGAATTTCATACAATTAAAAATTAAATTGCTAAGTTATGGTTCCTCTTTTTTTGGCCTGGGAGTTCTTCTGCCAATTTATTTACAGGGATAAAAAGGCTATCTTTACCCTCACTTTGGACCTGCTGGAATTGTACCTTTTTATGTTTGTCAAATGTTGACATGGGCTTTACCTTTGAGTCCCAACCCAAGGAAAGCAGGTGTCCTAGGCTGCTAACAAGACAACATTTTTCTTGGATCATTTATTCTTTAACCTGGCCCACCTCTGAGCCCATTTCTGTCAAAGACTCTTTTTCCCCACAGGCCAACTCCTCTCCTACACATTTTGAAAGGAACTCTGAAGCCAACACTGTTTACCAATTTGCTCTCAAAAATGTCAGAATTGCAATCAGAGGAGGTCAAGCAACAATTCTCACAGCTGTTATAAAACATTGCTAATTGCTCTACAAGCTTAAGAGAAAACACAGTGCTGTAGCCTGAAAATGGTAATTATTGCGACTCGAGTTTCTTGGCCTAAATTCCCTGGGTGGATGTTCTCTTTCAGCCAAAGGGAGGGAGTAAAACAGAGAGAGAGGGAGAGGGGCGGGGGAGGGAGGGAGAAAGAACAGAGGGAGAGAGAACAAAATGTCACAACTTTAATAACAATGAAAAACTATAGAAAGGGTTTCTAACATGAAGTGGTCTTTCTGACTACTAAAATTGGGGTCTTTCATCAAAAAAACTTTGTAGATGTAAATGAGCAACAAGAAACTCTAGAGATGTGGATTCTCTACATCATGTTAAGAAATATTGATTACAGCCCACAAGAAGACTTTCACTTAACCACATTTTAAAAAGCTTTCATAAATATTGCAATAAAGGGAAATTCATTGCTAGTTAAACTCTAACACCAGCATGAGCTTATTTATCACCCAGATGACTGAGATGCTGCAGAGAGAAAACAGAGGGCTAGTCGGGAATTTATATAGCACATCTTGAAATATCTTCCTGCAAGGTAATAAAGGCCATGCTCCATATTTGGATCTAATGGCCAATAAACAATTTCAGAAAAAGAAAAATAAAGGTGCTGGAAATAGACTGCATTGGGAAATTCTATTTACACTATAGTCAATTATTGCAGTGTTCAGTTTATTATAAACTTTTTTCCCATTAAGCATAGCTTGTCAGAAATCCTATACCAAGGGAATAAAATGTCAGGACGGTGTCCAAATCATTACAGCACATTCCCTGTAACAGATTCTCACTTCTAGAAACTCTAAGTGATTTGTGACAGTATTCATGGCATTTGAAAGTGAAATTAGTCAAGTGAAATTTTTTAATGAAGAGTGTTTGATAAGGAGAATTGTCTGAGTTAAGCCTGCTGACATGTACACCTGATTTTTCTGTCATGTTTTCATTCACAAAGTGTAAAGCCATGTCCAAATCTAGACTTATGTGTACATCTTTGAATATGACACTTCTTTAAGAAAGTGGCTACAGTAAGCTCTGACTTACGAATATTCAAATTGCAAATTTTCAGGTGTGAATGGACTGTGCATTACGAACATTCATAGATGCTAGCAAATCACAGACATAGCTCACATGTCTGCCAGACATTGTGACAGCTGTGCTGCTGTGTGCTTACTGCACAGTGTGATAGCATACAATGGTGCAGCGCTCAGAGTCCAGGATGTCCAGAAGCAAGAGGACAAGCATTGTGATGTGGAGGGGACACGAAGGAAGCACAAAGCAATAACCAGGGAAACAAAAGTGAAAATAATTGAGAGACTGGACTAAGGTGAAAAAATGATAGATGTCTCTAAGAGTAAAAATAGTTTATTTACAGTTATAATGTACTGTACCACCACTTAAAGGTAACTGTAAAAGTAAAAATGGTTTATTGCAGTATTTTATGCTTTACATTGTATATTTGTGGCAAAGGCATAAAGCCGATAAGTGAATCTTTGTCAAACTTGGTCAAACTTACAAGCAAATCCGATTTACCAATGTTCTCCCAGAATGGAGCTTATTTGTAAGTGGTCCCATAGACAGCAAAATAAGACAATAATTTAAAAGAGAATAAGAGGTTAGCTTAATGACAAAGAACTAGATGAGAGTTCTATCCCATTGCAATGCTTCTAACTTTAAAGGTGAAATGATATACAGATGACTCAGATAATCCAGTTACAGGGAAAAAGAGTAGGACAATACATAAAAGGAGTATTGGTATGCAAAGTATACATAATGTGTAGTTGTGGGCTTTGTAGTTCACATAATGAAAAGGTAAGCAGTCACATGATTCTAGGCCCATAGACGTAATATAAAGAGTTGTTCAGGGTAGGTGTAAGCAGTTGGTATAGAAAAGAAGCTGTAAGAAATTTCTCCTATGAGTTCTAATAAAAAGAATACTGTAACATAATAAACATGATGACAGGAAGGCATCTCCTGAAGCTCTTTCCCATAAGATCTCTCAGTCTCAGCCAATTGGCACAGTACACTTGAGCCAGAGCAACTTGCAGCAGGAGGGCTAAGTGCTGCTCTAACTGAGGAGCGTCTGCTTTCTCCTCGTTTCTGTTGGTCTTTTGCTCTGTTTCTGTCTGCCCCTGTTAGCTTGCATCTCATTTTCATATGTGTTTTCTACACATCTTCAATATCACTAAACAAAACCTGCTCTGGGAAGCACGAGTAAGCAGTCCACGTCCCTGCTATGACTGTGTTGGGACTAATTTACCTTGAATGTTTTCTATTAGTGAGTCAAACAAATAATTCAGTGGCTCAGAATGTGGCAAATAGGCTTTGTCTTTTGTGTCGAAGCATAAAGCCAAAGCAACTCCATTCTGGATTTAGGTGACCTGGCCATCTACTCACTAACTACCTCCCTCTGTTAGTATCCTGAGCTCTGAGAAATGTACTTTTTCCAGAACACACCTGGTTCCCAAGATAAGAACCAAGGACTTGAATTCCAAACCACACATCCCATCTCTCTACCTGACCCAGCGGCGCACCTGCCTCAAGCCACTTGAGTTAGTCAGCCATGATAGATTGTAAGCCTTTGAATGCAGCCAATAAATGCAAAGGATAGCTGCTTCTCCTGCATTAGGGATGAATGGGGCAAACCTCCTTTGTCTTGAGACTGCTACCTCACTACTGGGGTGTGCTTGTGCCCATTTGCATCAGTAAAAACTTGCCTTGTTGACACTTTTTTTGTTTTGATTTGTTTTTTTTTTCCAGTACCGGGAATTGAACTCATGACCTTGCGCTTGCCAGGGAGGCGCTGTGCCGCTGAGCTAAATCCTCAGCCTTCTTGACACTGTTTGATGTCCGAGTGCTTTATTCTCTCCACTGACAGACTGAATCTGGGGGCTTCTTTCCAGTAAGAATAAGAGTTTCAAATTCTTTTGTGCTTTGAAACTACCTTGTAGGGGTAGCTCAGTCCTCCCTTTCCCCACGGTCTTTGCTCTACATCTGTACCACGCCCCCTTCTGTCTGATGCCACTCTCTTGCCGTCTCATGCTTCCAAAACATGCAGAACGTGAGCATGATGGACCGATGTTCTTCCCAGAGTCCCTTGAATAATCCAACTGCTCCTTACTAATGTAACATCGCTGCACTTCCCAGCAGTGGGTAAGGATTTGCGTAAACCAGGAGTCACAGAACTTTTTCTGAGAAGGGCCAGATGGCCAATATTTTAGGCCGTGTGAGCCACAGTGTCTCTCACAGCTACCCCAGTCTGCTGTTGCAGTGGGAAAACAGTCATAGCAAACACATAAGCAACAAGCAGGGATGTGTTCCAATAAAACTTTATCTATGAAACCTGAAATTTAAATTTCCTAATTTCTCACATGTCACGAGGCAATTCTTCTTTTGATATTTTTAAAAGTATTTAAAGTGTTGCTGGGGGCAATGACACAGGACTTGTAATCCCAGATTTTCTGAAGGCTGAGGCAGGAGGATCACACATTTGAGGCCAGCCTGTGTAACATACAGGAAATCCAGGGTCATAAATAAATAAATAAATAAATAAATAAGGAGCTTGGGGTGTGGCTCAGCGCTAGAACACCCTCGGGTTCAATACTCAGTACCAGAGAAAAAGATACATTTACCTTGCGGGCCACACAGAAACACGTGTATTGTGTGCTAACAATTAAACTCATGTCATTCGTGCCCTACTTCCCCTCTCTCATCTTCTTCTGCTTCCCTATAGGGTCAAGGTTCCATGAACATTTCTTTTCTGCCATTGAATTTCTATTGCTTGTAATCAATATATAAAAAGATTCCACTTAGAATACAAACTAAAGCTACACAGAGATGCCACATTAATTTGGGAAAGGTATGTGAAAGGTTATCATCAGTGCTAATCAGGGACATTAGGAAGTGATCTTTCGTGTTGGTAGGAATTGGCATAAGGGTTCTGGAAAGGATTCCACTGATTTGTATGTCTCAAGAGTATTCTGGGCACGCAGTTTTGCCCAGAATATTTCAGAAAAGAATCCTTCCCAAAGAAATAACTAGGGACAGGAACAAAGGATATTTGTTTCTCAATAATGAAAGACAGGGAAAGTACATTGAAATGCTTATAATAAAGAAAAATATGGGGGCTGGGGAATTAGCTCAGCGGCACAGTGCCTGTCTGGCAAGTGCAAGGTCATGAATTCGATTCCTGGTACTGGAGAAAAACAAAACAAAACAAACGAACAAAAAAATAATGAAAAATATGGAAAGAGAAATTGGAATGGGGGAAAGGAGAAAAGAAGGAAGGGAAAAGGAAAAATAGACAAATAAACATATATACACACAAGGTAGTTAAGATAGTTATACTGCTTATTGCTATTAGCTCACTGAAAGGGAAGGTTTATGCCTATATTGCTTGATCAGTGTTTCATGCCTATATCTTGTAATATGAGCAACTACTTTGAAGATAACAATACGCAATGTGCTAACCATTGTTACTCTCCTACAATCTTGTTCTGAAATTTATACCATTGTTCTTATTGTTTATTTTTCTTATCTTTAAAATAAAAAAATGAAAAATCTGAAAAAGCCTATATGTCCATCCTAAGGAAACGGCTAAATATATTTTAGTTTGTCCATAGAACATGAAGAGTGACTATCTCTGTGTGTGGCATTACCAATAAATGTTTTTCTTGCTTAATACTTTTCATTTTCTTCAGGCTTCCCACAGGGAGTACACGTCTTTTGAAAGTGAGTGAGATTATAAGTAGTTAACAAACACAAAGGGATGAAAAAGATTCCCATAAAAATCAGAGTTAATGTGTTCTTGAGTTCAACTTGTTTTGTTGTGTTGGTTACGGGCTGATGCTGATCTGAAGGCCTCCTACATTGCTGAATTTACCTCATTTGGGGCACATACGCACACCTCCCAAGTCTACACAGTTACTTTGCTACCTTGATGTCTCTTTTTTCATCTCCAGAACTCTGCTCTAGCAATTGCCCTTGGTTCATGGCTGAAGGCACATTTCACCCACCAATGGTAAAATTCTTTGACTAGAAATAGGTGCACTTTTATTCTGTGTCTTGCAAATTTTTGTGTTTTAACTTTTCAAATTTGGATTATTTATTTTATTTCCTATTGTCCCTTTAAATTTCCTGACACTTGGGTTAAAGGAAAATATAAATGTATACAGAACTTTGCGTTTCAATGGTATTTTCTGCTTGCAATCAATCATTCTCCCTCCACAGGGCACGGGCTCTCCAGCAGTCTTGTGCTGTACAGGGCGCGGTACCCGCCTATCCTGGAACTTCCCCAAGTTAAGCAGGAGCCTTTGTGTCTCCTCTTTACTCCCCTCTTTGCTATATTTTCATTTCTGTTTCCTGCAAAAGATACATTAGATTTCCATGAAAATGAATCCTTTAAGGGAAAATCAATTTCTTTACCTGCTTTCCTATTTCTAATAATGGTTTTATTAAGACATTGAGCAAGCTCTTCTTTACTTAAAAGAAAAAAGAAAAGCTTTGGCACCTCCTGTGTCCTTGTCGCATGTCCTTCACTTTGGGTTCATTTGTCCCTGGCTGAGGTGTATGACTGAGAATGTTACACTCTGCCCAAACCTGGGGGTACCACTGCATAGAGCATGCGTGCCATCTTTCTAACTGTATTCTCTTGCCTCACAGTGGCTAGTAATGAGGATTTAACTAGAGGATATATGAAATAGATTAGTGAATGATATAGCCAGGAGAGACTTTAAACCAGTGGTTTCTAATATCTGTTCATATTTTGGCAGATATATGAAAAGAAAACAATTTTGTAGTACATGGAATAAGCAGAGAAAGATACTTATGGCCGGAGATGACTGGCCTGGAGGCTTTCCTGTCCAAGACTATGCCCAGGCATCCTGAGGGCTGAAAAGGGGGTTGCCACATATGTCACTTATTTGAGATATGCCAGGGTCCCATGGCACAGCAGTTGGAAATCTGTGCCTTTGAGATCAGCTAGTCTATTCCGTTCTCTCTCCTTCTGTGCTATAGCTTAAGAGAATGAGTCCCATTCTTTGACCTCAGTAGCACCCTGAGGCTGAGGCTGAGAGCTGATGAGCTAGGGAAATGGAAGATTTGGGGACTGGAAAGCATTCTATCTCTCTACCTGCTCTCATTCATTTAACCTTCTATTTAGAACTCTCTAATACTTTTCTAAAGTACTCTTTTCTCCTACTGATACTAGTCTCATTATAAAGAATGACTCTGAGCTGCGTTCAAAAGTTAGTGAGGAAAAGTGGATCTAACGGAAGCCGTGTTAAAGCCTGTAATGTTCCTCACGTGGGCATTTTTCATAAGGCAAGGCTGTTTTGCTTGTTTTCTAATAGATGTGATAGCAAAAAGTAAAGATTTGTGCCAGTTGTAGTCTCAAGTACTTACATGAAATACAAATTTTAAGTAAAACACTGAAGTGAAAGAAATGAATTTCCTGTAAGAAAAAAACCCCAAATAATCACTGAGCGAGCCCTCCAGCTTGTCAGAAGGTGAGTGAAAGGAGAGCATGTGCTCGTGGTCAGTCTGCCTGCTCTCAAGAACCTGAGTGAAAGTGCCCAGAGTAGCTGAGATAAATCCACTTGCAATTCTCAAGTGACTATTACATTTTTTTCTTGCAAGCTTTAAGAGAAGACAAAGCGAAAGTGCTGATGCTCCTCTCTGGAGATCTAGTCATGGAACCTGGGATTTTAGCTTTTGTGAGCATCGCTTGGAGTTTTTTTAAAGCAAAGTTCAGATTCCTTGCCTTTAAAAACAGACAGGTGATAGGCAGAGGGGCCCGGGAGGAGGTGTGAGTGTCAGGCTTCATGTGAATGAGATCATTCTATAGCCTTCCCCTTTCCCAAACTGCAGATGTCACAAGGTGAGAATGAATCCTCAACTTGTTCTGGTTTCCAGGTTACAATCCCTCTGCTTTTTCCCTATTGCCCTAGGGAATCTGCAGAGCCTGCAGAACCGCTTGACAGACAATTGTTCTTACAGGCAGCAGACACACACATAACCCCACTGAAGCTTTCTTACCAAAGAGCTGAGCGCTCTTGTGCATAACAGGTTTAAGTATAAACATGTGTTTTCGCCATTCATCATTTTCCCCCATATGTGATTATATAGTATTCTGGGAGGCAACACAATCTACAGCAGGTGGCCTCTTTAATTGGCTTGCCTGGGGAGTAGCTGAAGTTGGGTTCAAAAGGTACTGACCTTATGGATTTGGTTAGTAGGAGTTTGCAAATGGGGCTGTAAAAGCCAAACAGAGAAGTAGACTGTGTCTCAGATCCACAGGGAAGCCATGGAAGCCGTGTGACTATTACAGGGGAAGTGATAAAACTGGAGAATGGGAGGAGGTTGTGATGTGGAACACCAATACTTAGCTGCAGAAATACCCGTATTTATCCCCCCAACAATCCACATGTGGTCTCAGGGGCTCTCACTCTGGACCTTTACAGTCTTTCATTCATCTTTCTTCCTGGAGAAGGTAGGGCGGGGCTGACAGTGACAGAGCGCCTTGAGCTCCTGGACTGTCTACAAAGCCACCAAGGTTAATGGTGGAACCAGCACATTCTTGCTCACGTATCTTGGTTGTTCCTCCTTTGATCAGAAGCTAAATCATAAAAAGATAATGTCAGAGCAGTGCCTACACAGCAAAGAAAAGTGGTGATAAAGGTGATAGCTGATACATTTTATCAAAGCCAAACAGTATAATTCAAACCCGAACTACCCACTTCGGTAACCTGCGCAACTGAAATTAGTTAGATGATGAGCAATTTGGTTTGTGCTCTTGAGGAATTGGTGTATTTGTTGTGAATGCTTTTTTAAAGATAGGATTCCTAAAAGCTATTAACCTGACTAATATTTATTGAGTGGCTGCTATGTGTAAGGTGCCGCAAACAAAGCTCTACCACAGACCCAGACCTTCCTTTCAACAGTTTATGGCCTAGAAGGAGAAACACATCTGTTAACAGGTCATCTAAAGTCTCCCTAAGAGTGGTTATGGGACAATGTAGAGGAAACACCAAAATCTAGTGTTGTTTATGGTGGTCGGTGGCTGCAGTGGCTGCTGGGGAAGCTGTTGTGGAGGAACAGCTAGGATGACACGTGAAAGGTAAATTAAGTGTTGTTTGGGTAAAGAGAGGGGGAAAGCTGTATCTTTGGGAGTCTGTTTAAATCTCTGGGGTGGGATAGAGGAGGATAACATCCAGAATTTGCTAAGAGTTCAGGTGCATGAGGCAGAATCAGTGAAACAAAATCATACAGGGTCCATGTGTCTAGCAGTTAGTTCCTTTGTACTTAGTCGAGCCCCACTTGAACCAGAATACAGTATTCCATTTGAAGTTTACTGTATATTGTTTCTATCTGTTACACTAATGCCAGAAGATAGGGCAGTAATTGTTTGAAGAAAGGGAAATCAATTAATCACTTTTCCCAGAAAAGAAAGTATGGATCAGGTAGAGGTACCAGAAACAAATATGTAAATTATAACTTTGCAATACTGTGTGTCTACATTGTACTGAGACAGGGTGGGTCGAGGTTCCCAGGATAAAATGCCAGAAGGTTCCAAACTTTTCACAAACAACCATCATCAGAAATTTGCCCAGCTCCTGTTTTATTAAGTTAGATTTTCAGCTTCTATTCTGGTATTAATTTCTAGAGGGGAGTATTAAGAATACATGATAAGCTTTCCAGATGGTTACATCTGTAATTGGCATGAGTTTTATGTGAGTGAGCCTCATCCTTGCAGGATTTTTTCTGCCTTTGTTAGTACTTTAGGAATAATAGTCATGGTTGGCAGATTTCCCAGATTCCTTTTACATTTTAACAATAACAATAGAAACACTTGACATTAGTGGAATATAGATTATAAAATACATGTATAGGCCAGGATCCTGACCTTTTACATTTCTATAATTCATGTCACTGTATTTACATGTGATCAGAATGTAAGTCTTGGATTTAGATTCTCTTATGTGTCTATGACATTGTGAAATATTTAAACATGATGTGGACTTGAGACCAAGGTGAGTGATTCAGTTTTTTCTCATGTAAAGGCTCTGTCCCCCGACTTACAGAAAAATGTTGGTGCCCTCTCCATCTTTGAGAAGTATCAGCTTCTATTATGTTATCATTTGCAAAACTTCATATTTGCTCAAGAGGAGTGGAAAGCAAAGAGGATGTTTGAAGTTTTTGGTATATGAAGCTATTCTCATAAATTGTAAGTTTTTCACTATTCTTTACGAGGCCTACTCATGAATCTTGCAACCATCAAGAAGTAGAGAAAAGTGATTTGTATTTTATCATTACTGTACATATACCACTTACAGAACTACATAGTAAGCATCTGAGAAAGATTATTTTAATCTTCGTAATAAGCCCACAAGTTAGGTTCTATATTTCCATTTTTAATGAAACACATTTAAAGAGATTAAGTAAACTGCTGACATCTATACTGCTATTATAACCTACACATGTGTTCTCCAAGCCCACGCTGTTTCTGCTATGCCATCCTCGACAGTTTTCACACTCCAAGGTGACTTGTTTCAAATCATCCAGAGAATCTGATGGGCTAAAAACTTGTTGGAACCTCTGAACATTAGGTTGAAGGCCGCAGAACTGAAGCAAAGGGAAATGCAAAATTGCTCTATTAAAATGACAAATATTCCAGATGTAGCTAATTAGTATGATAACCTATGCATAAAAGAGAATTGTAAAATTAGTGAGATCAGCCTTGCAATGCTATTAACCATATTATAACTCTTCACATGATTTTCTCCCTACCATGAAATGGCCTTGGAAATGCCTGATTGCAGTTTATCACATGGTGCAGCTCATCAATACCACATGGCTGTGGAAACTGTGGTTTTCACAGTGGGATATTTTTTATCTCTGCATATTGGTAAATTAAAATAATTTCACCTAGGGCAATTATACACCAAAAACACACTGGCAACCTTGAGAGCAATTCTGCATTTTTTTCTTTTCATTTTCTTTTCGATAATGTCCATTTTTTGGCTCAGAATCATTTACTATATGATATAAAGACCCAGAAGACAGTAACAGCCCAGTCCTGTGGACACTGAGCCCTTTCTCTAAATGGCAGGCAACTGGAAAAGAGGAGAGTTTTATTTGAGAGAACAGTGAATTCAAAAGACACAGGATAAAACTAAGCTGTTACAATAAGAAGAGTTGTAGGTTAGCAGTTCGGAAAAGAGTGGGGAAGATAAGCACAAGTTACAGCCACAAATGAGAGAACTGGTTTCCCTGAAGGAAGAGAGAAAAGTCAAGGCTGGGGATGGCGCGGAGTTAGATGAAATTTAGTGCGGGAGATGGCAGCACAGTTGATATGAACTCAGTCTTTCCTTGTTTTTCATCTCATCTGAACATCCCTCCACCTTCATTTTGTGTCTGTTCACCTTGAAGCCTTTTCTGACAATTCCCCATCTTCCAAAATGATTTCAAATTTGAGTGAAAAAGCACATGGAGCTGGAGGCAGAAGTTCTGCTTAGTGAATTTGAGTCTTGTGAAGTATATATAGGAAGAGAAATTGATTTATATAAAATATACTGTTCACCCAAAATAGCCTGTGTTGTTTGCCATCACTTTACATGCTACTTGATTTTCACTTTGAGTTGAATTTGATTTGTCACAGTCCAAATCTGCACAGTGCCTGACCCATAAATGTCTCTGAAATGAGTGAAAGAAAAAATGGATGAATTATTCATGCCTGCCTGCAATTAAGAGGTACTGAAGAGATGACAAAAGATCTTGTCTTAATAATAATCAATAAACAAGGAACAAAACATGGTTCCCAGAGGCTATGAGCATTCATTCCTTCACTCACCAACTCATTGAGATCATTCATTGATTCATTCTACACATATTACATGGCCTATAAATACCTATTTTGTGCTAAGCACTGTGATAGATTTTGCATATAGAGCGTAATGTAAAACATAAATGGACCTTGTCATTCATATATATATATATATATATATATATATATATATTCTAGTGGAAGACAAGCAGTAATTATCAATTTATAAATGTGATAATTTATAAACAGTTTTTCTGCTTTTAATTGAGTAATATTTAGCAATGCTGTTATTAGGGAAAGTTTGTTCAAAAAGACTTAACAGGGAAGAGTGAGAGACATACCAGGGTCCAGATCTGGAAAGTTCCACAGGGTGGAGAGTTGAACAAATACTCCAAGGTATGAAGGAACTTGTATTCTAGGACAGAAAGAGGAGCAGTGACCAAGTGGGCTGAGCTAGAGGACTCTAGTCAGTGGCTCACACATCCAATCATGCTTGGTTGTGTAGAGAAACCTCAACTAACAATAAATTGTGGCCCTGAACTCATTTGTAAGTTCACTGCAGTGAACTAGGAAGACATTTACTGAGTTAAAGAATATTATATATGGTTGTCAGCTGCCCAATTTGAAACAATCAATTTAACCTGTAATATCTCAATATAGTAACCTAACCACCAAATCTAACAGCTTCAGAAAGAGATAACTGGACTATAATTTGTACAGCTACAAAGCCCCTGTCTTTACCCTTCCACTAGCTTGAGCATAGACCTCCTCACTGATGATTCCAGGGACAGCATGGGCTATACGATGCACTATAAATCCTTGCCTAGCATCTCCCTCTTCCCATAGGGAGAATAGAGACGACACATCTGCTGTCTAGCCTTCCTCTCAGTTCTCAGCTCTCAATAATTTAAAAAATGCAACTGATGTGAAAGAAAATAAAGAGCATCACATATAGCAGTGGGTGCTAGAATGTGGAAAAATAAATCTGAAATTTCCTCTACCCAAAAATGACAACAATCTCAAGCTAGACTTCTTGGACTTTTACTTCCTAGTCAGAAGTAGCTACTTTTCCAAATGTTTAAAATGGAGCTGAATTTCCTCCTATAGGCAACTCCACCCATATATAGCTTCTAGCTAAGTGGAAGCTAATAATTTGGAGATAAAGTCTTGCTTTAATTACTCCCTAAAATCTGCTTTTACAAACTACCTATGACAAAAACCACTATCGTAGCCTATTGCAAAAGAATTCCTGCAAATCTAATTCTAAGGATATCAGAATCTTGATCAGGACAGAATCTCCCATATAAACATTGAGTCCCAATTGGCAAATTCCTTTTCTGCTTTTAAGCTGTTTGAAATCTCTTAGATCACTTTTTCTATAACCTAGTAAAGAGCTTTACACCAACAGAAGAGCTCACTAAATCTTTCTTGGATCGGATTAGGGCCTTTTAATTTTATCCCTGTCTAGTTTGATCATAGCCTGTTCAGTTAGGGTCTCTCACACTTGACATTACTGACACTGTGGGTGAGGAAATTTTGTGATGTGGGGTATTGCCCTGTGTGCAGTAGGATGCTTAGCAATATTCTTGGCCTTCACCTAATAGATGCCAGTTGTACCCCTCTGTGGGACAATCAAAACTGTCTCCACATCTCGCCAAATAGCCCCTGGGGAACCAAGTCACCTGCAATTGAGAAACATTACTCCAGTTGGATCCAAGTTACATTAAACAGGAATAACTGCAAATAGAAAGGGGGAAGCCATCTCCTGGTACACATATTTGCATTATATCCTTGGGAATTTATCACTCTCTGTGTTTCTTTCTGCTGATCTTGTATATCCTGGTTGCTGATTGAACAGAGGTGAGTACCTAGACATATCAGCATGCTTATTCTTAAAGAACCATATCAACTAAATTCAAAGGATGTGTTAAGAAGAATATTATGGAATCTGGAAGAGAATCAAGGAATAAGTTTATTCTCTTAAGTTTTCTCTTCATTCAGCTTCTTTCAGAAGCCCATGTTTAGTAGATGTAGATTATGTCCCCATACATCTAGCATGAGAACAATGTACGTTTATTGTGTGAATTTGTGTTGTGTTCCAAGTTTTCTTGTCACATAGGTTGTATCAGTTAATCTTCTTAATAATAAACCTTCAGATGAATTCAGTGTTGTTATCTCTGCTTTACAATGAGAATGAGGAGAATCAACATGATGGGTAACCTGTCTTACGACACTCAGATTGTGAAGTGGAAGTGGTGGGATTCAAATGAAGACTTGAAGATTAAAAAAAAAAAATAATCTTCCTACTCATTGGAACATGTCTTTTATTGTACTGATGTTTACATTCTCAAAGTACAAGAAAAGATTTCTGCTCTTTTGGGGACTTCACATAAAGTGGTTTAACAGTAGTTAGATCTTATTTTAATATGCCAGAAGATAATATATGCATTTCCCTATGTTAGTCACCCTTCCTTTTGTGTAGTGACTTTTGAATGCTACTAAGCCTCTGTGCTTGTCTGGTTAAGGACTCTTGACCTCCATAATTAAGCTGTTTTCCACAGTCCAGTCTTGTTCATTATTTTCTGCACATAGGCGCCTTCTGCCTTTTGAATAAGTAACACCTAATAAAGATAACCCCATAAAATTTGCATAGGGATATGTGTTTGACTGAGAACATATGTTGGATGAGGCATACCTGGTTACTGCCCAAATGTTTAAACAATTATAATAAAAGAAGCTGCTGTTATGTTACATTGCCAAAGCTAATGTTTATAATGTTCATTTCTAATGGGATGTAATATAGCCTTGCAAATAAGGGAAGAGCACTGCCAGCCTCCTCTCCCTTCTGCAGTATTACAAAGAAATCATCATTCTTTCCTTGCTGACATAAGATTTTGAATAGAATTACAGACCCATGGAAGTTGAAAACTGCAAGATGATTTAAAGACCTGGCTTTAAGTCTGGACTAGTGTGGAAGTGCAATATGCAACCAGCCACTTAACTTCGTGAGCCCTGCTTTCTTATCTCAAAGTTGAGATAATTATATATCTCATAGATCTGTTGACTTGACTGGTAACTGACTGTATGTGAGAATATATATAAATGTTAAATAAATTTCAATTCACTAAATAAATAAACCTACTATATAAATCCCTTTGCTCTGGGCCCAAAGATGAATAAGAAGAAACCCCAGCCTGTAAGGAGTTCACCTCGTAGTGTAAGCATACAAACCACCCCCCCAAAAAACAGGGATGCAAATCATATTGCAAAGCTTATGAGAGAAGATAGCAGAAATGACAGAGGGGAAAGAGAAGTGTCTGTTGCTGACATGCTTACAGAGGAAGGGGCATCTGAACTGGGATATGAAAGATTAATAGGGTTTGCGCAGGACAAAAAGGGAAGAACAATCCAGTTTAAGCAAGTGACTATAGCAAAAATGTAGGCATCTAGGAAGAGATGGTATGGGTGAGGATTGTAACTTGACTGGAGGGGTTATGTAAAAAGCCTCGAAGCAGAGATGGACAGAAGAGGAGACTTATGTTTTAGAAAGATTGTTTCAGTGGCATCATGAAGTAGAAAATAAAGCAAAAGTTTGAACGCAAGTTGACCAGTTGGCTATTGTAGTAATTCTGTTGAAAGAAGATAGTAATATTGAAATTTGTTATGCATATGAATAACTTGGGGACATTTGAAAACACATTGGCTTCTAGATTATGTTTCTCTGACTATAAATACACTCAAAGTGGATGATGTAGCCCCGATTCACAAAGGTTATAGGAGACAGTATGGGGAGGGAGGTGTAAACCCCTGTAGGTAATGATGAAACAAGATCGATAGCAGAACAGAGACAGAACAGGGGATGAGTAATGGGAGATGAGGCTGGAGATGTAGGTAGGGGCAGAGTGTATGTGACCTTGCACGTCCAAATGGAGGGGTTAGGAAGGTCATGCCTTCCTTTGAGGCGGAGTTCAAAGCTCCAGGTCAGCAAATGATGGCTATTTTTTGGACCAAAGACCTTTAGCCTTTAGTAATAACCACTAAATTGTCTTGGAAAAATCTTCTGACTTCCTAGTGTAACTCTGACAGTCACTCTGCAGTGCCTCACGTGATTGTGCAAAATAGGTCAAATGTCTTTGTTGGAGATTGTGTCACAACTATCTTCCAATCTCTCTGCCTCTTCCTCACCCAAGTCTGTATCTTCTATGCAATAAAAGAGAGCTGGAGCCAATTCCAGGCTGCTGCCTTCCTTTCCACCTTTGTGCTTTGCTGTTGTTATTTTCAGAGTGGTGCATGAGGGCAGGACAGAGTGTCACTCTCTCATTGGAACACATACTGAAAATGGAAAATAAGATGCATTGTGACATTTTCACTAAGGGACCTTTCCCTGGCTTTGGGAAAAGCCAGTTGAACAGGCATTCATTGTCACACAGTTGGAAGAAAACCACAAATGTCACCTCACCGCCTGTTTGCTGTTATATTTTCAGCATACATTTGATTATTCTTTCTTTTCATTTTTTAAGGATAAGGGGTGAAGGCCGCTCTGGCTCACCCCTTTTTCTTACAAAAGTCTCCCACCTCTTCTCATAAAAGCCATCCACAGTCCAGCAAGATTCACAGTTCTTTTTCCTGTTTCTAACTGGTATATGTGCAAATTCATCTTTACATGAATGGTGTAGACTCACTTCAGCTTATGCATATTTATTTTTTCAGAGAAATTAACCAAAGTTGCCAAAGAGAATAAAGCAGCATTTTAGACATCTTAAGTGTTTTCCTATAAATACTAAGCAGTGTTCCCTTTTCTTAATTTTTGTTTGCTTTTAAGGAGGCAAGATCGTGTAAGTTTTGGAAGCATGCACATCTATATTTCTGCTTTGGAATGCTCACTTATAAGCTGTATGCCTTAGGCCAACTTCTATTAAGCTTCATTTCCTCATTTGTCAGATGATAACAGTGGTACTTTCCACATGGAATTATATTGAGGACTAAGTGAGATAAGATATGTAAAGTGCTAACCCATTGCCAATAAATATTGTCCCTCAGCCTTCTAACCTAGCCCAGTGTGGTCAGCATATGCAGTCAGGGATTTCTGACAGAAGAGGTAGGGAGGGCGTAAAGAAAGCTGAGGGGTGCTTTGTTCTTTGATACCAGTATAGTCTGAAGAAGACTTGGAGGAGGAATCAGAGTCAGAAGAGCATAGTTTACAAGCTCTAGTCCAGAATGCCAGGTTTATACTGGTGTGACTAGGCACTATCAACTAACATTTTGCAAGAATGAAAATATTTTGAAAACTGATCATATATTGCCAGGCACTGTTCCAAGCATTTCACAAACATGAACTCTTTTAACTTAATGAAATTGGTGCTGTTAGTGCCCTAATTCTGAGGATGAGGTTGGGAAATAGAAAGAAACTCAAACTGCCCAGGGTTACCCAGCTAGTAGACGAAAGAGGTAGAAATTAGACAGAGCACTGGACTTCTGAGCTTGCTCTTCAGTGTCTGCTATACCGTCCAGACCAGTGGCTCTCACAGTGTGAGTGGTGGCAGCAGCTGTAGCATCAGCTGGGAAGTTGTGAGAAACGCAAATTCTCTGGCTCACCCTGGACTCTTTGCTTCATTTCAGAACCAGAAACTTGGGGAGTGGGACCCAGCAGTCTATGCTTTAACAAGCCCTTCAGGGCATTCTAATACGGGCTCAAGTTTGTGATCCACTGCTTTGGACCACAAACTGGAAAACTGTAGAAGCCACTTGTTTTTGTAAACAAGCTTTTACAGGAATGGAGATTTTCTCATTCATTTAGACCATAGTCTGAGATTGCTTTTTTGCTACAAAGCTAGAGTTGATTAGCTGGGCCAAAGACTGTATACCTGGCAAAGGGTAAAATATTTATTACCAGCCTTGAAGGAAACATTCACAGATCTTCAGTCTCTGCATTCTAGTGGAAAACCTGAGCACAGTGCCAGCACATACTAAGTACTCAATAGATAGTTACAATTATTCAGGGCTTGGTATGCAAACCTGGGGATTCAGAGGCCCAAAGAACTTTTATCCCATGGGAAGGGATGGAAAGACGAGTGCAGGACTGGTCATAATTAATTATATTGTCCTTAATTATGGCCCATAGGTAGTTGAACAATTTGGTTGTGCTATAAGTTATTATTTACCAAAGGGAGGACTTTGTTTAATTATCTCGCTGTATTTTCTTCTGGTGGCCCTGCAGCCCTGGGATGGCTCTCTCCAAGGCATGAGCTTTGGAATCTGGACCATTTGTGTGGACCTCTCAATCCTTAGATTCTATATGACTTTCATGTTTCAGCAAGCATCACCCTTGCCTTCCAGGAATCACTGGGGAAGAAGGATCGATGAACGGATTACTTGCCATTACTACATATTCTCTCAAGGGTAGCCTGCTTGGGTCTAAATGCAGGATATTTTTCTACAAATCAAGCTAGTATTTATTTAATTTTTTTACTATATTGCACTGTCATGTACTAAAGATTAACATGTTTATAGGTCTTTCGGCTGATGACGGTACTGTACTGCACTTTGAATTTGGCAGGTCATTATCCAGATGAGGGAGCTGAGGCTCAGAAAGAGTGCATTGCTTCCGAGGGCTGCAGAGCTAATGTGTTGTGGTGCCAGGGCTTGGGCTCGCATCTCTGAGCCCTGGCCCCAGGCCTAACTATGCTGTCTGGCCTTGATTTCAGTTCTCACTTCAGGAGCAAAAAATAAATGGACTCAGATCACTTGTGTTTTTTCCCAAGGTCACCTTTCTCTTAGAGAAAAGCTTTGCCGCCTCCTGAGGAAGTCACTTACCCTGGGAGGGCTCTTTTTTCCTCATAGGAAGCTCTACAAATCAGAGTCCTGGTAGGAAGCAAATGACATCCTTGAACAGGATACTTACAGAGAGTTTTTCTAGGGGAATTAAGGGCAGGTATAGTTTGTGGGGCCCAGTCCAAAATGAAATTGTGGAGCCCACATTTACAAGAGTGTTAACCCAAGTATGACCTTCAAAGCTCAGGGGCCTGTGTGTCTGCAGAGGTCACATTCTTGTGAAGCTGATCCTAAGAAGACTGTGGTAGGGATCTAGAGAAGTCAGTAAGAGGCTGTGCAATAATCCAGAGATAGGAGCAGCGGGAAGCCCTCATGACATCTGGATAGAAGGGACAAAAAGAAGGAAAAATGCCTAGAACCCAGAGAGAGTAGCTGGTCTTCAGGCTTTCAGCAGAGGTGGGCATCTTCAGGGACTCCAGCAGGGAGGGATGTGGGATATGGACACAGACCTCACTCTCATGCTGAGAGCCTGCTGAAGATTCCTGGGTCCCCAACAGGGGAGAGAGTGGTGAGTGGGTCTGGAGTGACCATTAGGAAATGATCAGCATCATCCAGGATTCCTGCCACCTGTGTGGGATTCAATGACCTCTATCCACCCGCTCCATCCTGCCTTTGCAGGTGTTTTCCTTTTCTGCTCTCCCATGACGGCTCTTACAAACTGCCATTCCCTAAGGTCAGCTCTAGGAGTTCTCATAGTGTAATGAGAGAATGTACTTTTTCATCTTAAAAAAAGTATTTGACATTTATATTGCATGCCACAGAGAACTGAGTTTCTTTGGATGAAAACAGAAAAAGAAATAAAGAAATAAACACCCCAAGAAACAATTCCCGAAATCTCAATTTTTTAAATAAATGTGACTGCTATGGACTGAATTCTCATCCCTCTTCCTGTCAAATTTATGTTATGGCCTTAACTTAGAATTAAAGATTGTGCTTTTTAGTGGTAGTTAGGTTAAAAATGAGGTCATAAGGCCGTGTCTTAATCACAGAGGACCAGCGGCCTTATAAAAAGAGGGTGAGCTGTCTCTCTCTGTCCCTGCCTCTCCCCCAAGACTGCACTCACAAAAGCCTTGTGAAGAGGTAGAGAAAAGGTGATTATCAGCAAGTCAGGAAAAGGCCCAAACCAAGCATCTTGATCCAGGACTTACAGTCTCCAAAACTGGAACAAACACATTTCTGTTGTTAAGTCATACACCATGTCTATGATATTTTGTCATAGCAACCTGGGCTGACTGAGGTAGCGATGTTGTAGAAAGATAGAGCCTTTCTCTAGCTTTGGAAAGACTCTAAAAACTGTGCTGCAGGAGCTGAGGTATATCTGTTATAGAGTCATTGCTCTTGCCTTTTCCCCTGTCATGTACAAAGAGGTTCTGTGTTGGAATGGGCCAACGTAGTCTCCAGTCTTTCTTCTCTTCCCTTGGGCCATTTACTGTGCTAGTTCTCACTTTCTTCACTAACTGGGACGCCATCTAGCTTGCGGAATGGCAATTTATTTAAGCAGATGTCACTGGTTGCCTGTGTGGAAACTTTTTGGCTTTCTTACCAAAGCACTCAGCATCACTGCCCAACGTTTGGAACGTATCAACTGATTGCGTATTTTCCTGGGTACTGCATGTGATGCAGCTGTGTGTGCCCTAGCACCTTAGCTTCTCTGCAATGTTTCCAACTTGACCGACGTTCCCACTCTTGGCAAAGCTGTAGCAAGCCAGTGTCCTTTCAGAACAGAAAATGGCCTCGGGTATTTCTGTGCCTCTGCACTGAAGCTTGGTTGGCCCCTGGCTAGAGTTTTAAGTCTTGTTTCCCTGGGAAGCACCTTGCCTATGAGAACAGGTCCTTTACTGAAGCTTCAGTGAACCTCAAGAAGACCTTTCTCCACATCCAGAGCTGTGGCCTTCCTGGTGTCTCTGCTGCCATTCATGCTCTTTTCTAGTTGTCTAGAAACACTTGTTAACAAAGGGCTTGGCTGCAGACGTCTAGCCAGGGCCTCTGGGAAGGGACACGGACACCTGGCAGACGGGTTTCAGAGAATCATTGCAGCAGCTGCATGGCCGGCTTGCTCCAAGCCCATTATTCATTTTGCATAATTGTTGACCCTTCTGTCTGTACTCTCTATGGAGAATTCCAAGCCATTTTCCAGAGCACAGATGAGTATCTGAAATGCACAATAGCACAGGAGTCTGTCAGCATCAAAGAATTACAGTTCTTTGCAGCAGAGTATGGGAGGCCGAATTAAGAGAGCAACCGTAGCTCTAACCAGGATCTCCAGGAGTCAGATGGTGCTGGGTGATGAGGCAGAGGAAGCCCTCCTGTCCTGTCACTTGTGGATATTGTCAGCACCTTTCTACACTTCAGGCCTGACAGAGGCATCCTTTGTTCATAGATAACTAAGGACGAGAAATATGAGGCCTTTTTATAATTGATAAAGTATTCCAGCTTCCTAGCTGAATCTCTGTGCTTTGTTCAGTCATCTGTGTGCAAGACACGATGGAATCTTGATGGGTCTTCAGAAAAGGCCAATTCATCCTTTTGGTCCTTTGCACTTGCTATACATTCCTCTTAGAATGTTCCTGTTTTGACTACTGAACTTCTTTACTGACCTTCCCAGACCAAACCGATCTCTTTATCCTTTGTCTTCTGATAGCTCCTACTACTATCACCATCTTTCATTTTATCACGTGTATGCAGACCTCTGTTCTGTCTTCTTTGGTTGTCAATATCTGAGCAATATTCATCCTTTTATTGCCAGTGCCTAGTGTATCATACACACTATGTAGATTCTTAAAAATAAATGAGTGAGAAAAAATCCAGACTGAATTTTTAGGTGCTACATACCTACAGTATAGTAGGACTGTATGTTGTAAATAAGATAAACTCAAACAGATTTAAGCATAAAAGAAAGATAGGAAAGAAAGAAAGAGACAGACAAAGAAAGAAAGAAAAGAGTGAGTGAGTGAGTGAGTGCTTTGCATCATATAACTGAAAAATATCTGTGTCTTCTGGCTTTGGGAGTGGTTTTATTCAGCGTTCAAACAATATACCCAGCAAATATTTGTCAGCTCAGCTTCCGTTAGGTGTTGCCTTTGCCTTCACCCACAGCCTGGTTCCCTCTCGTACTATGGACGTGACTGGAGCAGCTTTAGAGGCTCCTTACTAATGCCAGCAAAGAGAGCGTTTCCTTTTCTAAGAAGTTCTAACAAAAGTCCCATTGGCTCTGACCAGGATGTGTGCTAATCCCTGATAATTCCTGCGGCCAAGGGGCTGGCTCAGGTCAATCGGGGCTTACCTCTGTCAATCCTTTTCAAAAGAGCATTGGCAGAATTTGTGGGAAGAGATGGAATTCCACAAAAGGAAATCGAAGTTTTATTTCTGTAGGAAGGGACTATGGATGCTGGCCAGACAAACAAACAGTTTTCACTCAATAAATCCAGTCCCAAAGGCTTAATACAAATAACATATACACAAACAAAACTCTTTCAAAAGGCTTAGCAGACATTTGTAGACTATTTTTGAGGACTAAATCCAATCCCTAAAGCAAAATGTAGTCAAGTTCTAGACTTAAGAGTTAAAAATTCCAAGAGAAAACTTTATAAATCATACATCCAGTTAGGTCCTTATTGTTAAATATTACTTTTTATTACATCAGATGCGCAGATCTTTCCCTTGGTCTAGGGATATGGGCTTTTGCAGTAGTTCACAATGTTATGATTTGGGAAATTGTGGTAAGGTCCATGAGTAAAAAATTACAAGTTTCCAGACATAGATCTGTGCCTCAAATTGCTGACTAGGGTTTTTATCTTTTTCTTTTTCTATTGCAAGTATTACAAATTGAGATGGAAAGTAAATCATAGGTAACATGAAGCATTTTTAAAAATCTTTTTAATACAAGTATGAAAATTTCTTTCTAAAGGTGTTAAAAGAGGCGCTTTAAGCATGTTGCAAGGTACTGGCAGTAAGGCCCACAGGTCCTTTATGCTGGCAGAAGGGAAGGGCTTGGTAAGGGGTGGAGAAAACCCCAAAAGAAGGAGATAATTGGTTCTGTCTGAATTTTACTTTCATCTAGGACAAAGTACACAATTAGTGACATAATGTTCTTCCTGCAGATCACTTATTAAAGTCTTTAGTAAAATGAACACTGACCCATTATACTTTGGCACAAAAAGTTTTAGGAAGAATTCCAAGAAGAGTTGATGATGTACCTCTTTTATATGAAGAGGGAAGAAATAAGTTGTCAGTGCAAGTACGACAAAGCTTTCCCATTTCTTAGAGTATTCATATTACATAACTATTATAAGATCAATAGGTACATTATTGGAAATATAATATTAAATTATATTATATAATATAAACTCTTTTATATTTACTTAAGCATATCTTTTATTATCACTTACATGAACAAAAGTAAATACAAACAAAATAAATAGGTTTATGGATTTCTAAGCTTTCTTCATACTCAGAGGCTGTCTCATTTGAATTAATCTGCAACATTTTGTCCCCCAGAATACGGTGATCTGCCATCAAAAGTTTTTGGTGTACAATATTTTTTATGAGTGCACCATTTTTCCACAGGATTCTCTAATTATACATTTTGCAAGTTTTATTTCCTTTATTCTTTTGATTGTTTCAGACTTTTTCAACAGAAAAGTTTTCAGACTACAGCCAACCTTGCAATTCTTGAACCCACTGGTCTTTACACTGTAATTAGCAGATCGCAAGTTTATAGTTTCATATTCCTTTCCCAATAATAGAAACAGATTACTACACCCTTAGCTTATTTAATTTACCAAGTTTTTGACCGATGCCAATTGCACAGGGACGACCAACAGCAATTTGAAAGAGCATCTGTTGAAAAAGTACCCCAACTTAAAACATGAGAAATCATTATGAAATAATCACAATGGTCATGAAATTTCAGTTACCAAGACCTTTAGAGATCATTCATCACAGTCCACCATTTTGCAGATGACAGGCTGAAAACCAGACATTGAGGGACGGTTGGGCCTCTTTCAGTCTCGAGAGTGGAACTCAGGCTCATACTCCTGTCTCCTGCCTTCCTTCACATACTCGTGCTTTTTATTCATGGGAATTTACACGAGTCAAAAGAAACTTCTCTTGTTTAAATATTACTATTAGAAATATAATTCTGATTGCTGGTAGGCAGTAGTTTGGGAAGAGTCTTGAGTTCTTAAGATCCCTCACTTTTCTTCTAACATAGTCTTTGTGATGACTCTATCAGTTTAGGATTTTGGATTGCTCTGTTTAGGAGTTAAAAAGTAGTAAATTGTCTCTACTGTTGAAATTGTGTGTGTGTGTGTGTGTGTGTGTGTATGTGTGTTCTATGGGTAGGTGTGAAAACAAGAAGACAAAGAACTGAAATGTAAGTTAGGTGTTGAGAGAGTGCATAGAGAAAAATTATCTGCGAAAGTCCATCATCAGGGCAGGAGCTTTTAGCGAAAGAAAAGAACAAGCTAGACATGGTACCACACACCTGTAATCCCTGCATTCTGGAAGGTTGATGCATGAAGACCACAGGTTCAAGCTCAGTCTGGGCAACCTAGTGACTAAGTGAGAGCCTGTCTCAAAATTTAAAGAAAAGAAAAGGAAAAAAAGATCTGGGATATAGCTCAGTGAGAAGTCCCTAGGTTCAGTTTCTAGAACTGGAAAAACAAAGCCAGAAAAAACCCCCTCCCCACACAGAGAGCTGATGGAAACTATTCTACCAAGTTCATACACAGATCAGGACCATATTCAAAGCAGGGTATGAAAACGTGAAGCACGTCTTTACAAGGTATACTACTTCAACTTCAGATCTTTCTATTTTATAAGTCTGGTAAAACCATTAGGTACTATGTAGTAAACCTTGGAAAAATTGGACACTGAGAAGGCAGAACTCCATTTTTCACCAATAGTAATTGAAAACATTAGAAATATTCTTCACCCTCCTGTCAGGATTTTTTTTTTTGTTTTTTTTTTTACTGTTTTCTAGACATCTAAAAAAGTAAAATTCCAAGCATAGAAGCCATTTCTGCCTTTGTACCTGATTAATCCTTAACAACTCAGGGCCAAAATTGTCTGTTGGTTAAAAAACAAAAACAAACAAGCAAACATCTTTAATAAGAGTTTTGAAATTCAAATTAAATTCATTGGGCTTATTGACTCTACCAGAGCATTCTGAACAATCTCTCCAGATAATGGCACTGTATAAATAGCTCTAACATCCTCCAATTCCCTTGTAATTTAATTCATCTGCAGGTTCCAGAGCAGGCATTGTTGAATGCTGAATGCTGAGGGCTGACCACGTCCTCCCTTTCTCAGCCTGTTGCCCGTGGCGGGTTTTCACGTTCCCTCTGGAGGAACTGCACTGCTGAGGAAACACAGGCAAATTAGCTGCTTCTTGGGTTCACTGTTCATTTATCTGCTTCATTTTCTTTCTACGCTTTCAAGATGTCCCAGCTTTAGTCAGCCTTGCGTAGAATTGTGGGCTTAAAAAACAGCTTTTTTTTGGGCTACACCTCCAGCTGAGTGATGAAGGCTCCTTATGTTTCTGGATTTGGGGACAGACCTTAAATCGTCTCCTGGACCAGTTAAGTTACTTCAAAGGAGAACTGCCTGAGTGGCTTTCCTCATGTTCACCATGAAGAAATTCCATTTCATTAAACTGTAGACTTGACTCATGCTTGGCAAGGTCATGGAAAATGTTGCTTACACCACTACTGCTTAGCTTCACTAATGCTACCAGGTTTGATTTATGGCATCTGTGCTTCTGTGAACCTTGAAAGGGCCTTGCCAAGGAACTCCTGCTTCCTCTGAAATTAAGGGGTACAGATAAAGAACTGGCCAGCTGAGTGAGAAACAGAGGCATTTATCCCTTGTTTGCACAGTGATTGGTACATAGGAGGCAAAGGAGACTGTTAAGAGACCGTGGGGATTTTCAAGTCTCATCATGCTTTGTATGTATACACATGCACAAATGCATGCATTATATGTGCATGTAAATCTCAAGCCCCAGTTTCTTTCAAAAAATGAGTAAGCTAATCCTGAATTCTAAGCCCTGTTATCTCAGAAAACTAGTCAAGAAAGAAGGTAGAACATTTGTGGGCTACAGCATATGGTCCCAGGGACTTTGGGCCCAGATTCTAAGATTAGCATATGTTCAAGGAACGCGTCATTCAGGTCCCTTAGAGCCCAAGTTTATTTTGATCAAGGACCATGCCTGTTAGCATTTACATATTCCAAAAAGATATTAGTTTGGAAATATTAGGGTTTGAAA
This sequence comes from Chinchilla lanigera, assembly GCF_000276665.1. NCBI lineage: Eukaryota > Metazoa > Chordata > Mammalia > Rodentia > Chinchillidae > Chinchilla > Chinchilla lanigera. The sequence goes on from NW_004955434.1 coordinate 11,275,253, forward strand.
ATGAGAAACTGAAGTTCCTAGGGATTTTCAAGCATGCTCAAAATAATATTATTAAAATATGGTTTAATAAAGAGTTATTCTTGCATATAATTGGCATTCTTTATACTCTTTACTTGTTATTGTGGATGTGTAACAGTTTAAAAATTAGAGACACTTTAAAAGCATTTACCAAAATAATACACTAAACCAAATATTCAAACACTAGAAAATGCCAGCAATATCACTGAGTGCTATGTATTCAAATAATATAATATTTGTCTTTCTTAGCAAGGGAAACACTGCTACATAGAATCAAGTATCAGAATTGCCAGTGAAGAGCTTATTTCTCTTCTAAAATGTACTGTTTTTAAAAACTCCACTCATAGAATGTACAAATAATACTATCCATATAAACTTACTAATATTTATTTTAATGAGAGAATGACTCACCATTAGCAGCTACTTAAGGCTCCATCTACCTACTGGCACCATGGTCAACAGCTACATCAAGGTTAGATCTTGATCACTTCACTCCAATATATTTGTGATGGTTAACTGTGGTATGTCAACTCGACTGGATTAAGAAACATTTGGCCAATTACTAAAGCACAGTTCTAGTTGTGTGTTGGGGGGTGTTTCCAGAGATGACTGGCATGAAAGCCGGCAAATGGAGAGGGAAAGACCCAACACGGTTGTGGGTCACATCAACCAATAGGCTTGCAACCTGGATGAAATGAAATGGAGATTTCATTTGATTTTAAAGTTTTCTTCAGTGGGTGTGTCTTTTGATGCCATCAGCTATGGACATTAGACTCCAATTTGTTCAGCCTCCCAATGCAGACTCATACCCATAGCTCTCCAGGGAGCTCCCAGGCCTTAGACTGGTGCTACATCCTGGATCCCTCTTGTTCCATGGCTTCCAGCTTCTCAGACTGGATAGTGACTGGATTCTCTGGCTCTCCAGAGCACAAATGCATGCCATAGACTCTCCTGCCTCTCACATACCTATCAGTTCTCTAGCCAACCTAACCAATACAGCATTCTTCTTCTGGTTCCTGGAAACACTATTTGACTTTTGATTCTGCATGTCAGCCTTTCCCAGTCTTGCTTTCTGCTTGAAATCATGGATTTCTTGAGTTGGTAATGTCTTCATAGTAATTGTTAAACTTCAATTCTCACAGAAGAATTATAATACTTTTTCCAATTCTGTCTATTTCTCCACTGATTTTTCATCAGACTGGAGATTTAGGAAAGCATACATTTCCCAATAAATGCTGAGAAAAAATTAGTACATTGACACACCGCCTGCGTTACATCACGGTGAGTTTTCCCACTGTGCTGAGAGCAGAATCTTGTATAGCTGGTTGTATAATGTGACATGTATGTTCCTAAGGCTCCCTGGGCTATATAAAATCATAAAAAAAACCACAGAAAAGTGGAGCTAAGAGTGCCAGCTCATAAACTTCATCGGTGACACATACAAAACAGACAAGAACCTAATAAAAATGGCAGCACAATTTCATGCCCAGTTAAATAGCAGAGTCATACAAATACTAAAATAAAAATTATTCTGTCTTGAAAAAGAACTGAGGTTGGCCTATAGCAGTGGGTGCCAGAGGGCACTGAAGTCCTGAGTTATTGTGATGTGCTAGAGGAAGCATCCTCTGAAATCAGGTGGGAAGTTGTGACACTAGGTATGACTTGGGTGGCTCATAACACGCAAAATGAACTGAGGCGGTGGACTAACTTTTGAGTTGTGTGTGGATGTACATGCATTTGCTTTGTGTATTTCTAGGCTTTCTACCTGATGGAGTTTTGTGTAGTATTATTCACAAATTTCTGCACAAGCCAGTCTAAATATCCAGGTCATGCTCTAATTATTGTTCCATATCATTTTCAAAACAAGGTGCTCACACACTGATTATGCAGCATTAATCAAAGTTGCTGAATTTAAAAAAATGGCTCTTTGAGGTCATCTCTATTTCTGAGCTGTGCTTTGGGTTGGCTAGGAAACAAAGGCATTCTCTTGGTGGGGGTGTTTGCTGTATGATACCTGGGTGAGCTCTGCACATGATGGTGTTATACACTTGATTCCTCTTCTTTCTCATTCCCTCTCACTCTACAGTGTGAAAGAATCAAAGGGCTTAAGACAGAAGGAATGTATGTACCAAAGGAGGTGACTGTTATTGGGTATAATCTGAAGGAAGTTAAAAAGACTTGCTTACTCCAAAGTATGAGTCTGACTAGCCTTGCACAGTTGATTGAATCGCCTCCATTGGCAACCAAGCCATTGTGTGGTCATGCTAAAATGGATGTGTGACATTGGAATTGAGCTGCCCATAGCACAACACAGAAGCATCTACTCTGGCTATCCTGTGACAACAGACTTTAATGACTAGAAAAAGCCATAGTAAATGTTCCTTTTTTAAATGTTTTTATAGTGTACTATGTACTTCATTCACTACTCAAAATCATTTATATCCAGAAAAGACCATTTCAGAGAGGTAGATAGAAGGTAGCACAGTAAAATCCTGTTCACCTCCTCTGACATTTCTATGCATTTCCCTCCAGTCTAGGAGCAGTAGGTTTCAGTTATGAAAGAAGGCAAGGCTATAGAACTGGTCGTGTGCTAGCCTTCCTGGATGGTTTCTTTACTGCAGGGTTTTCCTCATTCATGAATGTAAGAACTGGACGATAGCCTGGGCTGCTCAGCACACAGATGACCTTTCTTGCTCTCTTGACTGCTTTTTCTGGTAGAGTTTCACTGTCTCAGATGATCCAAACTTTCCAACCATTTGTTGGGCTCAGCTGACTTTGATGAATGCACGATTGGTTTGGCAATTCAGTTCCTGTATTTATTTTCTTGGCTCTTGAATTTGCCTTGTGCAGTTTACTTGGCTAGTCGTTAAATTTCTTTCTTGGCGTTAGGAATTGGCTTCTACTAGCTCCCTGGCTTATAGATTTCAAATAAGTAGACTTGGTTTGGGTTTTGAATCCTGCCTTTGGATTCAAAACTAGCCTGCACCATAGCCACACTGTAAGCTGCCTCGTTCCCACCTGGGCAGGTGAGCAGGCCTTCCTTGGGTACCACAGCAAAGGACTCTGAGGAGGCTCAACATGACATGCATGATCTCCTAAAATGTGTGTACTGTGAGGCCACTGATCTTCACCTCTGAATAAGACTTTTTTTTATCTTGCACATTGGCATCTTGGCTGAAGATAGAAGGATACAGGGCTGATGTCTTGGTTATGCTGTTTGGTAATTCCATTATCTTTGTGACAATATCCTAATGCTCACTGGCCAGACTACTTTGATTTACTTGTCTAAATCCTATTAGGACTAGATATTTCTGAGCCACAGAACACCGCTATATGAGCCCAAATTAGGTAGGAGTTCTGCAGATACCTTTAGTATCACAGCAGCCCTCTACTCCGCAGGTCATAGCTTTTCTCCCTCTCCGTGATTGTGCATTGTCTCTGTGCCATGTACACTGGCAGCTCCAGGACTCAGGCTATTAGCCCAGGCTTAGATAGACAGAGCTCTACTGTTTGGGCTCAATTCAAATGGAATGATACTGGGGCTTCATAATCCAGGCTTGCTGTAACACTGCGGAGTACTTTGGTGAGTGGGTCATAAAAAAAGAATGATATATATGACACTGAGATCTTGTGTTCACAGAGTTTTACAGATTACAAAACGCATCCACTTATATGATTGTGAAAGGCAATGGTGATGCTCAGCAATCTTAGGTGACTTGCCAGGATACACAGCTGGAGGAAAGGGATCTAGGATTCAGAGTTTGGTCACCTGGTTTCTAGTCCAGGCTACATTCTAACTTAGCATTACTGTATATTGCAGTAGACAGTTTAATCAGTTCTTAATATCAGGTCAGCACTATAAACTGAAGACCAAGGTAATAGCTCTTGTTTAACAGGTATACTCTAATAATACAGCACAGGGAATCCTATGGGGTCTATATAATTATTTAGAAACTAGCTTATTCTTTCATCTTTAAAATCTTTCCATTCTTTTTTCCCATGACTCACAAAATTTTAGAAGCAAATGGGTCTGCAGAGATGTAGCTTAGTCCCTTTGTTTCATTGATGAAAAGACCGAGGCCCAAGAGACTCCGGCAGCCAGTAAGTGGGAAGGATGGGGTTTGATCGATTTTCTGATTTCTGCCCAGAACTTTCTTGTACCTTCATCTGTCCAAGGGATGGGAGCTAGATTCACTGCTTCTCCCCTACCTCCTCACTCCGGTTCACACACAGGGCCTAGTGTAGTCTTAAAGGACCTGAGACCTCCCTGGGGTGAGTGTCCCAGGCAAGCCAAGACACCTGGTTAAAAGCCAGGTCCAAGGTGAGGTAACATCTCCTTCATGGCTGTACCTCAACTTTCACCACAAGCGAGGCAGCGAGTTGACATTGCATGAGGGGCTGGCCAAGCCCTAGGCATTTTCAGCAGAGGAGGGAAGGCATGTGCACTGGGTCACAGGCTGCTGCTGAACCACTCATTCCATTCCCATTTCTGCTCTTTTTCGCTGGGCTCCACTATCAGCGATCTGAGGCCCACAGCTCCAGCCATATTGGGAGCTGCCTGCAAACCTGATGCCGGGCTGCTGCTTCCAAGCCAACGTGGGTCATAGGGCTCTGGTTCTAATAATTTATTATTTGTGTGGGGAATGATATGGAGAGGCTTTGCCATCTTTATTAGCTCTCTTTATTTTCTTCAGACAGTATAGCACTCAAACTTCTGTGAAACTGCAAAAACAGAAGGGAAATAGGAATCACCATTATAAGTGGTGAATGCTCCAAATTCTGTATTTCTGCCAGCACAAAGGGCCATGTGTGGCAGTACTGAAATCAGTGACAGTGAGAGCTAGATGTTCTCGTTCACTGAAGGTGCGGACAATTGGCAAGAGTGCCTGGCACAGGAAAGACCAGGAGATTGGAGGAGAACTTTAAAAACAGTCACTCTCCTTCAGACTGAATTCTCCCCCATCAAAGATAGTGTTTGGCTCTTTTTGTTTGTTTAGCCTAGTTAAATCTTATGCATGCTCTGTGAACTCCGGGTACTGTGGACAGGGGCTTGTCTTCTCAGTCTGCAGGATTAGATCCCTAGCGTTTATTTATACTCTGCTGATTCACCTAGTATGGTAAAACTAGACATAGTGCTTATACAGTGTCGTTAGAGTTGCCTTTCCACACCAGCCATATGGCCTTGGCCCAGGAACGGGTGCTTCTTTGGTCCTCAGTGATCACATCCCCAGTGTAGGCTGAGACGGTTCCCCAGTGCTTTCATCTTCACACCAGCTCATCAGGCAGTGATGCTGCATCTGATTATCAAGCCGTGGCATCCAAAGGGTTCAGCCAGGATGCCTGCATCCTAAGGCAAATGACCTGCTTTGGGTAGCACATGCTTTACATTTTTGGCAACTTGTATTTCTTAAGTAGCAGAGTGAGGTGAAAGGGCACATGCACTGTATAATTTTGGGCAAGTTTCTTATTGCTGTGTGTCCCAAATAAAATGTACATAGCACTCATCTCTAACTTCACAGAGCTGTTCAAGGAACTGTATGAGCAACCTGGTGCAGTGCAAGGATCCAATCAACATAGTGCCTTTCTTACATCTTTCTTCTCCCTGATTGCTGTTTTCAATTTTTATTTTTTATTGGTACACATTTGCAGTGTGTTCCATCTTGTGTTTATCTGTCCCCCCAATGCCCCACGCTTTTTCAGAGGTGGCTGAATCTAGAGTGTGTGATGTTGGAATTGATTTATGGTCCAATGGTCGGCTCAAGGGCACTAAGACTAAGGGTGTGAGTGCTGCCGCCCTAAGTAGTCTGGGTAAAATAAAAGGGGCAGAAAGATGCTGTTAAGGTCTCTTGTTTGTTTTGCTACCTTCTGGTCACCATGAACTGTTCTCCTCTATGAAACCACCCTGCCATAGAGCCAGCCAAGTATGGACTGAAACCTCTTAAAAACTGTGAGTAAATAAACCTTTCCTCCCTTAACTTTGGGCATCAGGTATTTTGTCTCAGCAATGAGAAAAGTAACTAAGACACGGGAGTTGGTACATGTGTATAACACATCCTAATTCCCTTTTTCATCCACTTTTCCTCCACTCTTGGTCCATTTCCCTTTTGTAAAAGATCTGTCTTCCTAGTTCCGATTATCTTTTATTTTGTTCTCTATTTATATTTTGGATTTCTCATGTAAGAGAAATCAAGCAACACTTAAACTCATGCATTTGATTTATTTCACTTAACATTATGGTGTCACAGTGCATCCACTTTCCTACAGATGACTCAAATGTTTCCTTCTTTATGGCAAAGTAGTACTCCATTGTGTATAAATGCCACACTTTTTTATCCATTTATCTGTTTATGGACATATAGGTCTTTCCCAAGATTTAGCTGTTAGAAATTGTGCTGCTATAACCATGAGTAAGCATGTATCACTGTAATATGATGCCTTAACTGTTTTTGGAAGACACGTAGAAGGGGAATAGCTGAGTCAAATGGAATTTTTATTTTTATTTTTTGAAGAATCTCCATAATGATGTCCATAATGGCCCTACTAGTTTACATTCCCCAAAACACTGTAGAAGGCTTTCTTTTCCCCTTCAGCTTTTCTAGTATTTTTTATTCTTTGATTTCTTGATGACAGCCTTTCTTTCTGGAATAAGATGGAATCTCAGTGTTATTTCAATTTTCATTTCTCTGATGGCCAGCAATGTTGATCATTTCTTCATAGAACTATTGGCCATTTATACTTTTTCTGAGAAGTGTCCATTCATTTCAGTTTCTAGTTATTAACTGAGTTTTTTTTACGTAAGGTTTAATTTTTTTTATATATTTGAGATATTAATCAGTTCTCTGTCCAAGGAATAGCTGAGAAGAAATTGTCCCATTTGGTAGGTTGCTTATTCACTCAATGGTTGTTGTGCAGAAGTTATTTAATTTGCTATGACACCACTTGTTGATTTTTGATGTTATGTGCCATTGGAATTCTGTTCAGAAATTCCTTGCCTATGTCTGTGTGTTCAAGAGTTTTACCTGCTTTACCTTCCAGCAGATTGTCTCTGTTTTAACATTTAGATTTTAATCAATTTTGACTTTATTTTAGTACACAGAGAGAGATATCAGTCTAGGTTCAATTTTCTGTATGTGAATAGCCGGTTTTCCCAGCACCTTTTATCAAAGAAGTTATCATTTCTCCAGTGTATACTTTTGGCCTCTTAGTCAAAGCACAGATTGCTGTATGTGCCTAGGGTTGTTTCAGCATCTTCTATTTGGTTCCATTGTTCCATATGTCTGTTTTGGTGCCAGGATAATGATTTTTTAATCACTGTAGCTTTGAAAGATAACTTGAAGTCTGGGACTGTGATGGCTCCTGCTTTGCCCTTGTTGTCAGGATTGCTTTTGCTACTCTAGGCTCTTTTCTGCATCCATATTAATTGTAGCACTGTTCTTTGTAGTTCCACCAGGAATGCTATTGGTGTTTCGATTGGGATTGTGTTAAGTCTGTATATCAGTTTTGGAAGTATGACCATTTCAATAGTGTTCATTCTTAGGCGCTTAAGGCCCTGCACCAAACCACAACTATTCCTCCACTGAACGTGAAAGACTTTCTTATCACAGGAGCCTGTAGATGTCTGTTGGTGGAATGTCACCAACATCCTCACCCCACCACTCCCACTCTGATCTTTGTTGAGTGCAAAAACTAGCACTACTTTGTCTCAGATGAAGTCACATTCCATGGGAAAGGAAAGAGAGACATAACATCACAGATGTCATCAGCAAAGGGTACGTATGGAGGCCTTGTTAAAAAATACCCTAATGTGGGACAGAGTTATGGGGACAGAAAAAGAAGGGTGGACCTTTCTAGACAGACAATGCACAGGCCTGGAGCTGGACATCACCCACCTCCCACCACATGCTCACATTCCTCTCTACTTCTGTGCCTGAGCAGACTCTCAGATCTGCTCCCTCATCAGTTTCTGTTCTCTTGTAAACTAGGGAGACTTCGAACCTTGCGGGGGATGGAGCTCACAGAGAGGAAGCAGCAGCTCTGCTAACGCAGGTTAGAATTGAAGCGGTGCTGAAGAGTATTCCAGCAAGCATGTATCAGGTACCTATATGTGCTGGGATAATTTCCATATGAATTTATTTAATTCCAACATCTCTAAGGGATAGATCACATTTGGCTGATTTCTTGAATTTTGAAGATGAGATGTGACCCTGTATAGGAACTTATCCACGGTTGTAATATTTGTTAGCACCATTCAGTGCCAGGTACATCTGTGATGCTGTTTGTTCCTCAACTCCGGAACTCACAGCTGTCACGGGAGAGGTTGTTTTGAAATTTCTAGGAAATAGAATTGATGAATTTTTCACCAACCACGTGTATGAAGTTGAAGGTGCGTCAGTGTGGCCCGTAGAACCTAAGGAGCCTGTGTTGATGAGGTTATCTGTAAAGATTTCTGCCCCCAGAAGATCCAAACGTTCTTTTCTCTTCATTACTTGGGTGGAGTCCTTCTTAGGTACTCGGTACAATAGGTCTGTCCAAGATAAAGGGTGTCTACTCAGGTTAGCGTGACCACTGACTTCTCGTGTTTCTTCGTCCTGACCAGCAGACCACAGAAGTCATTCAAAGCAGTGTGCGCATCAGATGCTGATGAAAGACCAGTGCCTAGAGAAAGAAGACACCAAAAGTGGATAAAGCTTTCATCCAAGATTCCCTCCCCACCTGTTCCTCCTCCTGATCCCAGTGACTGAGCCCACCGCGGCACTGGGCAAGGGAGCCCTGTGGTGACCCCTTGTTCAGCTAGCCTCCCTGTCACCAGCCCGCATTTCAGATATGCGCATTGTTCATCAGAAGCCTGCTCTTGGGAATCTTGAAAAGTATGAGAAAAAAATGCGCCTTTCTTTTTCCCTTTTCCCAGCCTTTACAACCCCATTTTCCATTTGTCTTCTCTGTCAAGCTAACAGCACAGCACTTCCAACTCCTGATGCTGCAGCCCAATGGGAGGAAAACTAGTGTGAATAAGTCAAATGCAAATGAAAACCAAGTTCATTCCTTCATGTTTGCATTGAGTAAAAAGTGATTGAGTGTTTCTGTGTGCCAGGAATGTAGACGCTTGGATGCAACTGTGACAAAACAACTTTATTATTCTCATGAAGTTTTCACTGTAGTGGGGGATACAGATGCAAGATATGTTTCAGTTTGGGTTCCTCTAAAAGCTGACAGAAGGACAAGGATTTGCCTGCAGGTCATTTATTTAAGAAGTAATCTCATGAAGCACAGGAAGGGAATAGAGATGTGAGGCAGAAGAATGAAAATGTCAGAGAAGGGTGCATTAGTGAGTTGGCTACTAGTGTGGACCCCACTGAAGGCCTTCTGAAAGTCAGCGTGGAAGACTACTTAGGATTTTCCTTTTAAGAGATGAAAAATGGGGGCATTTATCCACAAACTCTCACCTTCCTTTCTTACTATGATGGTAACTTCTTAAGCGTTTTGGTCTGCTCTACACACAGGCTGAGTACGTTTTTCTGGCCAAAGAAAATCAGTAACATTGGAAGTCACAGAGAGAAGGAATGCCATAGGCTGTAGGGAAGTGTCTATGGTGAGCTCCAGGAAAGGTCAAAGATGCAGTCAACAGTGTATGTGAAGGGCATCATTAAAGATTGCTGAATTAGGTGAGAGTAAGTGCTACAAAAAAGAACACAAAAGGATCTATAATAATCCTTGGAGGTGGTGCGATTGAATGTAAGGGGGTCAGGCAAGATCTCTCTGAGGAGGTGACCATGAAGGAAAGACTTGGAAGAAGAAAGGGGTTGGGTCATGCACTTACCTTGAGGAACATCCTCCTCACAAAGGACGGAGAGCACGTAAAGACTTGAAATCAGTAGAGAGCTTGGATTTATTTTAAAGATAGACCTAATAGTATTTGCTGATAGAGTGGCCATGGTGTATGGGAGAGTAGAGTCATAAGTGAGTCTAAGGGCTTGTGGTAGACCATGTGGCAAAATGAAACCGCCACTTACTGAGATAATAAAGTACAAAGACTATATTGGGGGTGCATTAAAATTAAGATTTCTGACATGTTAAGTCTAAGAGAACTTTTAGAAATCTCAGTAAAGATGTTAACAATTGTATCAGTTTGTCTGGAGTACAAGGTAGAATTTAGTTTCAGAAATATGAATTTGGCAAGCACAAAGCAGCATGTAGATGGTATCTAGAACTGCAGAACTGAATGAAATTACTAGGCAAAATGTATGGATGAAAAGAGAAGCCCTTTGTTCTAAGCTAGTCCATTGTACTGTGTCATTCATCTTCCCAGATCTTCTCAAATTCTCATTCAAAATACATCCTTGTTTTCTTCTCACCTTTTTAATTCTAAACCACTTCCAAGAATGAGGCTGGCTTTTAAAATCAGTGAGGTTTGGTTTCAATTCTGTCTTGGACTCAGTTGCCTCTTCTGTAAAATGAGGGTATCAATACCGCCCTCACAGACTTGCCATGAGTTGATTAACTATAGAAAGGTGATCTGTTATGGACCTCTTCCAATTTCACCCTAGAGAGATTCCTAAATAGTATGCAGCTAAAAAAATTATTTTCCTCCCCTTCAAATCTTCTTCCTTCTTTTTCTGTTTGAGTTTATCCAGCAGATAGCTATAGTAATTATTATCTGCACAAACAACTTAATAGGTACATTTCACCTTATTGTCTATAGTTTCTTATATTAAATTATAAAATTTAAATATTAACCCAAATACTACTAAACTACTATGTATTTGATATACATTAGTATGTTTAATGAAATCAAAGATTTCTTGAAAATAGGGACATATTTTACACTTCTTTTTCTTTCTCAGTTTGGTACATATCACTAAAGTGATAAGTTCTACAGATTTTCAGTGGATGACTAAATATACATTACCCAAATGGGCTCTCCTTACCTTTACTGCAAAGATGATATAGTTTAGTGTTGGTGTGGACTGTCCTGAAGATTTCTAATGTAGATGGTTCATACATAATTTATTTATGTTTTACGATTATATATAATGATTTTATGTAACTAAATAAATTATAACTTAAGAATCCTATAATGAAGCATTTGTTTGTTTTTGGTTTGTCTTGGTAAACTTAAAGAATTCATTGTGGATATAATAAAGCATGGGATTTGGGAAGAGGCATGAGTTCAAATTCCAACATAATCCTTTACTGGCTGGGTGACTTTGGGTATAATAGTTAACCTTTCTGGACCCAGTCTTTTCTTAAGGAAAAGGAAGTAAACATATGTATGCATTGGGTTGTATGCACTGAATATGATGTCTTGTGAAAGTATTTAGCAAAGCATCTGGAAAGAAATAGGCATAGAATACAGTTTTGATTATTTTCTTCCCTTCCTATTCCTTTAAACTGCATCTCATGAAGAGTAAAGATCTAAAGCAGGCATCCGTATGAAAGCACTTTGAAAACTAGAGTTCTGAGCACCTGTAAGGTGTTAGCATTACTATTGTAAGTAAGGAAGACAAACTAAGATAGGCGCACACTACTCCTAAAGGGATGATTTCTGTAGGAGGCTATCATCAAAACTGCAGAACTTTTTTCCTAGATCAGATCCCGCAGTGTTCATGAGTGAGGTGTGACCCACTGCTGACTGCTAGTTATCTTTCTCCAGAGAGTCCCTAATAAGTTACAAATGTCATAGCTATCCTGTTATTCTTTAATATGCAAGACAATAAAGTCCTTTATTTCCCTTCTTTTTGTTTGCTTTTACTTGTATGTCCCCAATGCCCTGGATTTGATTAGAATTAATGAGGAAAATGTTGGTAAGTGTTGATTTTCATCTCCAACCCTTGGAGAGGTTGGACTACCAGGAAGGATTCCAAAGTCAAGATTCTCATTAAATGACCTTGTTATGCTTTCTGCTATTGTCTTCTACTTGTTTTTCTTTCAAATTGTTATAATTAAGAGAGTGCCCATTAAATGATTTTCTTCTGTCAGATGGGCTATGGTTTATAACAGAGCCAAGTTCTATACTCGTTGTAAATCCTTACACCATTGCCAACAAAATGTCGGTGCCTTTTCCCCCACAGCAGTTGAAAAAGCAGAGGAAGGTCACTTAATGACAGTTTGGGAGGAAACCAGCGTAGCTTCCAGCCAATGGCCTTCTACTCTTGAATTCAATAAGGTGCTCTTTTTCAACCCAGGGTTTCTGGTCTTCATGAAGTAGGGATTAAAAAATGTGCTGGCATCAAAGTGTCTCAGAACAACAAACAGCCAACAAATCTTAAGCTAAAGTGATGTTGAATTGATCCACACAGACCTGAAAAATGTCCCACTCTGGGGATCTTGGAGGATCAAGATATCCATCATCCTCATGCTGTGTTCTCATGCTGTGATTACACCTCTGGGTCACTGTGGCCAAGCTCCCTCGTGAAAAGGAAATGTTCCCATCAATTGCCCAGATGTTTGGCAGGGGGTAGACTAAACATCTGGTTGATTGACTGGCTTTCTCTCCAGCCAGATGTTTGGTATCAACAAAATACAGCATGTGAATAGACTTTTTAAAGCACATTCTCCTGAAACTCACATCACATCAAGTTTTTAAAGGTTCTTTTATATTAATATAATTTTTGACTCTATGGTCGGATCCTGTTTGCTTTACTTACTGTGTAATTTTTTAAAACCCACTATCCATCACCAGCTTTCTAACCCTCTTTATTCCCTTTTTTTACATAGATAGCCTTGGAAGATTTGATAGTAGAAATTGTAGCAGTCCAAAAATGTATGACCACAAATAAGATGTTTATATATATTTTCTTGGCACAAAAAATTTCACAAATCTCTGTACCAAATTTTCTGTATAGCGCCATGTAGGTAGTATATACTACTTATTAATGCCACAAGATATCTGGTACTTTAGATATGATAGTGCAGATTTTGTGTTAGCATACAAGTGCCCTTGTTACCACATTCTATTTATCCACCTGAAAAAAAGTCTTTTTGGTAGCACTGAATGAAGCACTTGGGATCTAAAATAGTGCAGGCTGGAATTGCTAGTGTGCTGTGGTGGAAGGAGCACTGGATTTAAGCATCAGAATATGAGCTCTAGACCCCAGTTCATTCATGGACTTTGAATGAGCTGAGCTCATTTCCCTAGGCCAGGTTCAACTCTCTAGGCTTCAATATACCAGATCTAAAAAATGATAAATACAGTGAAGTCTGCAAGAACACTTCCAACTCTAATAATCTGCGATTTGTTGAAACTAAGGGGGTGATAGATGAAATATAACCATGTCATGACATGGAATTCACATTGATGCCCAAGGATAAAATTCTCTATAAATTAAAAAAAAATTGCATAGCAAATTAGTGGTTCTACTTACTTCCATGTGTTCCTACACATGGTGGTGATGTATTAAATATATTAATATTCCATAGTGCATTAGTGTAGAAGTTTAAATATTACCAAGAAAAACAAGTATGCTGTATGTGGTCTGAGAATGAACAAAACGAAAGGTAATGATTATTTACGATCCTGATAAGAGGGGTCTGGGTGCAGATCCTGAGTGGAAACAGGTGAAAAATAAGGAAGACAGCACAGAAAGAGGATGGAAAGTATGGTAAGCAACTTTGCTAATATCATAATTTTGTCAAGAACAGGAGATTTACCTTCTAAATTCTGGTGGATCATAAGATCTCAGAGTCAACTGAGTCAAAGACTATATAAAAGATCCAAGCATTAATTAGGCATTGAGTACCTTCAATCAGTCATTGCTTCACCTTTGAAAACTGAAGATGACTGCTTATATTCCTGGAAAACATATTTCTTTGACTGGGAGTTTTAGAGAAAATAACTAAACCCCAGGGTACTAGTTTGTGATGCATTCTAGATAAAGTTTCTGAACTTTCTAGATTTTTGTTAATCCTTTTGGGAGCATTTTCTAAAATTGTGAGTTTTGAGAAATGCTCAACTAGTCCTTTAGAAAGTGGGTAGCTGTTATCAGTTTTAGCTTACTATTAGGTTCGCAGAGCAGTAAAAAACCAAACAAACAAAAAAACCAACTGGCCTGTCTTTGAGTTTCAAAAAATAAGACTATGAAACTTTAACTTCAGTTGCTAACATATACTTAATAAAAATCATTTTGTGAGCACTGGTCATATTTTCTTTACACACACAAAAAATTTTGTTTTGTTGTCTATTTGTCAGAAGTTCTGGAGTTTTATCTTCCATGGGTCCAGACTATTCTACTAAGGTTTTTCACTTTTCTTCATTCATCCATCTTATTCTTATCCAAAAGAGATCAAGGTCTGGGGAGAAGGATCACAGCTAGAATAAAACTCCTAATCCTTCATCTAAATCCTTTTTTCTTCTGAAAATAATACCTTATCTACCAACTCAAACTTCCCATGGGATCTTCCCAGAGTGTTTTTATCAGCCTGGGCAGCTAATGTCACCTGAGAAAGGAGGGAGGGAAAATGTAGATGCCTTTCTCCTGGCATATCCTTTACATGCAAGATTAGTTCTCAGATTCCTGACCTGGGCTCCGGGCAGCTCTTCCTAGAGACCTGGGGCCAAGGTCACTGCTCAGAGATCCCCTGGTCCTCTGGTTCCACAGCAGCACACAAGAACTGCTCTAACATATGTGGCATGAAAGGCCATATGGATTGAATTTCCTTCACTACCCAAACATTACTGTTTTTGCTTTGTTTGTGCACAGACCTGCCTTACTCAAAATTCTTGCTCTGCAGGGCTCCTTCTGCCACAGAGCTAGGGATGGGATGAGGTTAAAAAAACACTGAAACAGAAGCGAGCTCAACCAGCTCATTTTGTATAATAAAATCCATTCTACTGTGGCCCTAATTTCATCAAGTAATATGAGTCAACATCGGACGTTAATAAGAGAAGGTTTCCAATTAGATACTGTCTGACACTGGCCCGGCTTCTCAGTCACCTTCAATTGTCAGCGATAAAAAAGGACAGTTCAATATGATATGGATCATTCACTCCAAATCTCCACAACTCATTTATGACAAACACAACTAACAGAGCATGGGGAACTACAGAATTGTTTTTCATTATCCTGGCGCATTGGCTGCCGACTACAACTGTAATAATCTTCAGTGCTTTTCCATACAGCACATTTTTAATGAACAGCCTAAGATGTGAGAGCAGCCCGAATACATACTGCAAACTTCAATAACCCTTTTGTTTTGGGAGGAACAAATGGGCCTCAAGAAGAAGAGAAGGAGAAAAGAGATTTATAAAAAAAAATGTAGTTTGAGTTTACAAGTGGAACGTGGCCTGGTGGGAGATCGGACATTCCAGCAGCATTTGGGGAGAGAAAAGGTGGGGAGGCCCAGGACCTGGAGCTCTAATGCACAGAGAAACTCGGAGATGACCACCGGCCCAAATTAATTTGGCTCAAGTAATGTGAAAGATAGCATTTCATGAAGGCCGATGCCAGAGTCTCCTTAATTCCAAGGTGGTGTGCTAGATTCTCTGGGAAGTAATGTTATTTACAAGCAGGTATGTGTCAGTGTTCCAGCCAGGATTCCTCCAGTGGGTAGAGATATGGAGCCGGGAAACGAATCCCAAGATCCCGAAGATGCAAAGTCTTGGATCAGTGAGACTCAGCCAAGCAAGCAGCCTGAGGTACCTTTAACATTTAATAAATGAGTACATTCTTAATTTCAATTTTTATTAGTATATGTTTGCAGCACATAATGATCACATCCATTCGAGGAAGTTGGCACATATATATAACACTTTTTAATTATTTTTTATATCCTTCTGCTCTTCTCCATATTCCAATCCCTTCCTCCCTCTGTCTCTTTGTCCCCTTACTTTTTGCAGGAGGTTTTAATAAGTGGGCTTTATATAAATATTGAATACTCACTTTCTGCCAGAAATGATACTTCTTAGGTACTGATAGTGAGCAAAATAGAAAGTGTCCCCAGAAAAGGAGGCTTATGCAGGCAATTAGGGTCCATGCTATGGCAAGGCAGACAGGAACCTCTGAAGCTTAGTACATAGCTTTAGCACATGCAACTATATTTTCTCTTCACTTGGCAGGGATATTATCAAATCTAAGGGCTACTGTTTTGATTGCAATAGTCATTTAATGAACCACATCACGATATCAAACCACATATTTCTGGCAATGGTTGCAGGAAACAAGTTGCAGAAAAGCATGGGCATGCAGAAAAAGACAGGTTGGCCCAAGGCAGACAGGCATCTCAGATACTGGTGGGCATGGCAAAGCTGTTACCTTCGAATTTAAGCTAACAGTCTAGGCCATGTAAGGGAAATATATGTAAAATACCAGCAACAAGGAGATAAGGATGTAATCCAACCTTTCTCTCATCCCTGGGTCTTCCTAAATGCTCTTTCCTGGTTCAGGAGCTAGCCCTACACAATTCTTCACTGGGAGCAGGAAGGTGAGTGAAAGCAGGTTACATATATCTGCCTGTCCAGTGAGGCTGCTATATTTAATTATCTCATTTATTTAGGAGACAGTTTATAAAGTCAGTGTTGATGTCCTCCCATTTAGTTAAATTTATGAACTCACTTCTATAGCCCTTATTTGAATATAAGAGTCACCATCCCATGAGGCCACTGCTCTTAATACGCATGGTTCTACAAAGTCAGATCTCACAACAAATGGATATCAAAACAATGTTATGTGGCTCCACAATAAAATTGAGAGATGGGAAAGACCTCCAAGGGCTGTGCTCTAGCACCTCTATCCATAGAGTATGACTTTCTATCATTGCCTGAGGGATTTGATCCAATTAGATATTACATTACACATTTCAGACTCTGCCCCTGGCTTCGGATGACAAATCTGGAAAACAGTAAATCTCATTGTTACTATTTCGTTATGCCCAACCTTTATTTTTCTCTTTCTTTGTTGGGTCCCATTAATTGTAATGCTGTTGAATTTTTCCTTGCTTGCTTTTAAAATACTTTTGCATCTTTTATAGTGTTTGTAACTTTCAATATTTGTAGACTTCTTTATCTTCCCTTAGTCATTAACCAGGGCATGCATATTTAGTACTTTTAACATTCTAGACTCTCTTCATAAATCAATGCCCACATTCTTGGTGTCATTTTTGCCCCTTTATAACTTTTGGATTAAGAGTGATGAAAACTATATTCATTTATTCCCTGGTAAGTGTCAGTATTACTGGAAATATCTGAGTGAAAAATTTTCTTCCTCATCTAATATTAAAGGCAGCTCTGGGGTCTTCCTGGCATATTAAATAACCAACCTGGACCTATTTAATGAGCCTCTCCTCTGAAGACCATTTAGGAAACAACCAAGTTGGGGGGCAAAGATTGAGAGCTAGTGTTGGGGTGCAAGTGCTTGCTTTGTCACTAATTAGCTGTGTTCTCCTGGAGAAAGTCACTTTCCCTCTCCAAGCCTCGGTTTCTTAATTTCTAAAAGAATTGGAAGGTGCTTTGAAGAAGCCTGAATTAAGTAATTTTGGAGAAATTATTTCTGCACTTTCACTTCAAATTTTCTCTCCTAAAATGGAATTATAATGCCTTTCTCATTCACCTTATTTGAGTCATTTTGAGCTTTAAATGAAATCATGCACATGACAATGCCTTTACAATTGTAAAGTGCTGTAAAAAACCTAAAGCATTACTATTACTAATATTGTTTACAAGTGTCACTTCTGCTACCAAATCCTGTGATAACCAGCTAGCTCCTGGCTTTTAGGTTGAAAGTTACTGTCTGTGTCACTAATGTCTCTACCCAGGGTTTTGATTCATGGGTTAGCCTTAATTGCTGTTAATCTCCTCACGATATAGAATAGTGTGTAACTTCTTTATTTACTGATGATGGTAAATATGCTTTTATTTTTCCACCCTTCTGTGTCTCAGTTTTATGATCAAATTTATTTTACCTCATCTAATCAGTGGAATTTTAAATTATTGTTTCCTAGGGAATTACCATGCATTTCTTGCTCAAAGTAGACTTCAATATATTATGGGAGATTCTGCCTTACTTATTTGTCTTCAATGGTGTTTTTACCACCTCCCAAAAATGTCAGCTGAAATTTTCATTAATGTGTTATTTACCCTTTCTTTAATATCACTGATAGAATTGATTAAAAGGTTAGGAAAAAGTAAGTACTCTGAAGGTTAAAACTACTAGAAGTTCTAGTCTTAAAGAAAGAGCACTATAAGTGACTTTAAAAATTCAGAGAATTAGCTGAGAAGACAGCCTTCTAGAGTGGAAAACTACAACTAGGATGAGATGAGAGAGAAGGTAGGAGAAGAGGAAGTAAGAAAAGTTGCATGTGTGTGTACCAATTCCCTAAGATATATTATGTATCAAATATATGCTAATAAAAAAGGAAAGAAGAAAAATAAAATCAGAAAGATACCCTCCTGAAAAAAAAAGTAAGACGAAAGCTCAGATCTTGTAACTCCAATTCGTCACTGTTTCTTAATTATGGTTTCCTCTTTCCCACTTCTATAGCATTACTCTAGTCTTTGATAGCCTTTCTATAATTGTCAGTCCCATGGAATTTTGAATGTGAAAACTGGACTTCTTTGGGTCCATTAGGTTTTAACTCAGCAGGAATAATGGTAGACTCCGGTATGACAATAAGTCTGGGGAACAGCTTTGTTTGTTAGGAGGTTTTCTCTAATCTCTCACATTATGATTACAAGGCAATTTTGATTATATCACACATGTTCAAAGCTGGCCCCACCGGTGGTGCTTATTAAAAGAGAGCTTCCAAAAATATTCCCATACCCCAAATTATTCAAAGAAGAGTACAGTCACTAGAAGAGTACTACGTACATTTACTATCTCCTCTTCTGCTTTGCTGTTTTGTGTTCAGTAGATTTTGTGAATAAAGTCTTACTCCCATTTACTTTAGTCTCTACTGTGAACTAGATTTTGGAACAAGAAAAAAAATAGCCTTGTCCTGCTAAGGCTCTGTTAAAGAAAGATAAACTTGTTTAAAAAAAGAGATAACTTTCTGGTACAGAAAGATAAACTTGGGTGGAAAAATGGACATACCTTGAGATAATAATGTTAAATGAAATAAATCAGCCACAGATGTTTAAATATTGCATGATTTCTCTTATATGAGAAACTCAAAATATAAATAAATATCAAAATAAAAGATAATAAGAAATAGAGAGATAAATCTTGCACAAAGTAAGGGAATCAGAAATAGAGGGAGTGTGGAGAGAAAGGGGATGAAATGGAAAAAATAATCAAGATGTGCTAAATACATGTACCAGCTCCTCACAAGGAAGGTAATCATTAGTACCACACACAGGTACCAGCACAAAATTAAATAAAAACACCTCTTTATGTCTTAGAAATTTCGGTTTCTCCTCCTGTTCCCCTGTTTATTTCCTATCTCATGTGGACAATCCATTTGAATACTCTAATTTTTTTCCAAGGAGGAAAATATAATATTGAAGCTGGCTTGGACTATATCACAGTATTATGATTAAGATTAAATGAAAGTATTATAAAATATGAAACTAATATGGCTATCTTCATTGTAATTTTGCCATCATTATTATTTGCACTTAATTTTAACTAAGTCAGTAACTTAGCATGTTGCCAATTACACAGGAAAAGAAATCAAAATAGAACATGGCTAATATACATTTTTGGACAAAAAAATAGGAGGATTTTTAATTTGGACAATCAAGAACTCAGTTGAAAAGATAGTTCAAAGACTTAATAGGAAAGCTATGAACTCCAAAGTAATGCTTGTCTAAAGGCCAGGAAGTAAGTTCAAGTCCTTTGATACTAACTCTGTGTAGTAGTGTTACTTCTATATATGCAGTGAGAAGGCTAAATAACAATGTTAACTCTTAATTTCTAGTTTGAATCCATGCAATCATGCCAAGTCAAACATTTGTGACACTAGAGAAAGTTAAAAACAATCTGTCAGTAATGACTGTATTATAGGGAGTTTGACTCAGAATATGCTTCCATACTAGGTCTGATTGGTAATAGTGGAAAACTAGGTAGGCAAAGTAGCAGTTGCATAAATGCATTGAAACTCATTAAATTTTATTCTTATAGTGTATATACTTTCAGCATCCACATATGCTAATAAAATAATAAAAAATTATATATTAGTTTGCATTTTTGATCACTTCATATGCTCTGTGCTAATTGCTTGGCTGCAATAAATTATTTGATTTACACAAGTAGTAGAAGATAGACCTATCTCCTATCACAATGCCTTGTTTCAAAAGAGAAAAGAAAAGTACAGAGAAGAGAAGTAACACAATCAGGGTCATGCATTTAATAAGTTATAGACCGAGGATTTGCATCTGTTATGGCTTGTGTCTAGATGTCCCCCAAAACTTCCTGCGCTCATAGGTGGGGCTTTTCAGCGGTGGCTGAATCTCGGTGTGTGATGCTGGGATTAAGGGTATGTGATTACTAAGTTAGTTCACTGAAGGGTTAAGCATAGTTCTGAGTGTGGATAATGGGAAGGCCCACGCTGGGTGTGGGTGGCACCATCCAAAAAATGCGTAGCCTAGAAAGGATGAAAGGTAGAGGCTTCTGACTTCTTGCTTGCTGCTACTTCTGCTGTTGCTTGCTACTCCTTGCTGCTTTACTGTCTCCTGCATCCCTGCCATAAACTGTTTCTTTCCTGTGATGCCACCCTGCCTTGGAGCCAGCCAAGTATGACCTGAAACCTCTACAAACTGAACATGGTAAATTTTTCCTCCTTTAGCTTTGGGTGTAAGGAATTTTGTCTCAGCAACAAGAAAAATAACTAAGACAGCATCCAAGGCAGATAACCATACAGCCCACACTCTTAACCTGCTAAGCAGCAATGAATGAATCATGGTCTCGTGCACTTTTAAGATTACACAGTTAGAGAAAAATTGTAAGAAGAAAATGTAAATATTACTAATACAAAAATGAAAGGAGCTCTAACAAGGCCTTAGAAACATAAGCTTCGTTAGATTCAGAGTAAATACACTGTCTCTCTACCATATATACCATTTTGTTCAAGAGTTTGACATATATTGACATCATTTGCTTTATTGAACCATGAACTTCTTCTTATGTAGATGCTTAATAATTGAAATTTCATGTCATAATAGTTCATATCTGAGAGTTCATATCATAATTCAAATGTTACAGCTCATTCCCAAAGGAAGGAAATAACTTTTAATGTGTATTTTGTAGATGACAGACTCAAGTAGTAAGATACATTAGAAAGTGGCTTTGGGATGAAAAATGTGAGAAGGCAGTATAAGAAACTGATTAGACCATAGAGCTTGGAATCTGTGAGGATCAGGAAGTCACAGAACCAAAACTCTAACTGTGTGAATTTTATGCAATTGACTGGAGCTCTCCAACCCTCAGGTATTTTAAGTTGGTAAAATGGTGATGGCAAGTATTCACTTTAAAGGAAGTGCTGATCAAATGTGATAACAAATGAAGAATTTTTCCCATCCCATCTGGCATATGATAATAGGACTAGTTGTAGATGTAGTGTGGTAATTAAGCTTAGTTTCATCAGTTTGATCAGTCTGGGACCCACAGAAGATTAGTGAAGCCACAGGGATTAGGGAAGCACACTTCTGCATGTGTTTGGGTGCATCATGGCGGCATGACCTTGGGTACTGTATTCAACCCCTTGACTTTTCTGTTTGGCACTGTTCCCCTACTCTGTTTTCTGCTGCCATGAACTAAGCATCTTTGGCCTTTTCTGTTATAAAGTTTTTGCTTTGGAGTCAACTGATCATGGACAGAATCCCCTGAAATGAGTCAGGTTAAGCCTTTCCTCACTTAAATTGTGGGCGTCAGGTACTGTATCTCAGAAACTGGAAAGCTAATTAATATAAGCAGTAACAATTGTTGTAGAAATAATTAAATAAAATTGTCAATATAATTTCTATGGGTTGGGGATGACTCTCAGTGGTGCAGAGCCTGCTTGGTAAGCATGAGGTCCTGAGTTCAATTTCCCTACCCACAAAATATATAATAATCTGATGTTATAAGAGTTGATTCCTGACCCAATAGCTTTTCCAAACTCGAAATTTTTTCCTCCCCAAAATGAATGCAGTGATGAAAATGACACAATCATACTTTCAGGAAATTCCAGCATTTCCAGCAGAACAACGTAGTAAATGTGAACAAAAGGTCCTGTCTTTGGGTTCCCCAAGTGAGCTGCCTAGCATTTTAGGAGTGGGCCTATACAGCTTAATGAGGTGTTACCTCTACCTAGCAAGGCTGTTGGTAAAAATTCATTCCCATATAGTCATAGCATTTCTTGGGAACTCGAACTTATTGGTCCCAAAGGGAGAAATTTCCTCTGTGGGAAATTCTACATTCAGGGCTCTGGATCTCCTTCTTTTATTTTCATTCTCATTATGGAATGCACATGTCAGTAAAGCCTGGTTAGAAAGTGCGTAGTGTATGTCTTGAAGAGTTTTGTAGGAGTGGCATTGCAAAGCTTTGGAGAAGCCTTCACCATCCATCTGATTTTAGGGGACATTAACAACATTGTCTGCAACATTTTTATGTATGTATTGCTAAGGACTACAATGCATGATTGTTTGACCATTTTTCTCAGTCACCCAAACAGATTATATTTTAATATTTTAACAGTGGAAATTTGATACTTAACTTTTTGAGCCTAATTTCCGTCTCCTAAATGGAAAAATGAAGCTTAACTCTGTAAGATGTTTTTATCCCTTAACTAGATACCTGACACAAAAGAAGTTTGAATAGATGCTAATTCTTATTTTTATTATTTTTCCCTCTTTGCCAGCATTTTTGGATTAGTAGATGTTATACATAGTAGAAATATAGTGATCAAAGTGAGGGATACTTTAGTATTAGTATTCATGGTGCATCTTCAAAGAATAAGTAACCTGTGCTTGGTTTTCCAAACTTCACTGGTGGGAAAAATTTCAACACGAACATACCTGTATTTTGCATAATATAGTTTAGGGAATTCTGTATCTTACCTAGAATATCCTTTAAGAAAGAAAGGTCTCTGAACACTCAAATTCATGCACAGACTGTGGATATTTTTAGGCATTTAAGCTCAATTGTAGCTGAAGTGGGCTATGTAGAAATGATGGATGAGTCAGAAGGCTGTAATTCATGGTCACAATGAGGTTCATTTTTGGTAAATGGGATTAATCTTACAGGAATATATCTCTCTATTATCACTCCTTAAATGAAGAATCCCAGTGTCTGGCAAATTATCTTAGCACTAAAGTTGGGGCTCCCTCTTTTAGTGTGCAGGCTGTCTGGAAAGGACCCCATTGCTGGCATCCCTCTTGCCCTGGGGATGGCATGTGGCTAGTTCCTGTCCTTAGGATGGGGACAGGAATGGTCTGCGCCGTTCTGGGCCAAGGCTTCTAAGCAGTAAATGTGCTTCCTCCAGTTTTTCTCCTTCTAACTGGATGACAATGCACTGGCCATCCTGATGGTACTAAAAAGATAGAATTAGGGTCTCTAATGCATCGGGTAGAGAAAAACTGTGTGCTGAGCAGTGAAACAGCATTGGATTTTCATACAAGTGAGAGATAAATCTCTACTGTGATAAGATACTTTTTTTGAGAGGGAGATATATTTGTTATAGCAGCTGGTGTTCCCTAATAATACAGTCTCATCCTGTTTCTTTCCAGAAATATTTTCTTCTTTAAAAGAGTGCTATTAAGCATTTGCTGAGTGTTCAGTCCTGTGTAAGACTGAGTTTGGGAAAATAAAGAGGTTAAGATATACCCATTTTCTCTGGGGAAGCTTTCCCTTGGGTTGTGGAGACAGTGCACCTGCTTTGGATAATCAGAGCACACGCTCACAGCACTGAGGACTTCCAGAGTTCCTGTAGTGTGTCCTCCCCCTCCCCCATCTTGCAGGTCATGCTACTGTGCAGAGTGGCTTCCTAGGAGACACAGCCACACTGTCTGGCTGTGCTATGGATAAGGTAGATGAAAAACTAGCAGTGCAGATGCCAGGATTTGTAGTCCTGGTCTATATATCTCCAATCAGAAGCTGAAAATTTCCACATAGCTAATGGCCTCAGTGATAGCTTTTACTTTTACCTGAGTATTTCATAACTTGGGGCAAGATAATGTTTTCTCAGTGTTTCACACAGTAATTCTGTTCTTGACTCATTGTGTTCATTTATTTATCATGCAGCAAATCTTTGAGTATATACAAAAAGCTAAGTGCCAAGGATGAATAAAATTCCAAGTTTTGATCCATGGAGCTCACAGATTGGGAGAGAATGACATGCTCACAATCTCAGACAATATGATAAGGACTGTAATCAAGATTGGAAGAACTCTCTATGATGCACTCAGAAGAAAGAGTGATAAACTCAGCCAGATGGAGTTAGGGAGGAGTTACACAGACAGTGTTTCTTGGGAAAGTCTTAAAGGAGAAGTAGGACTGTGCAGAAAAACAGGCAGCAGTAGTATAGTCTGGACTACAAGACGGATAAAGGCAGACTTCAGAGAGTGTATTTTGTTGGAGAAAACCAAGTAGATCTTTGTGGATAGTATTTAAAATATCTGCAACACCTACAATAATACCTACCACAAAGATTGTATTCAACAAATAGTTGTGGAATGCAAAAGTAACATACCAAGGAGGTTGGTATTTGTCCTGTAAGGAATTAGATGCCATCAAAAATTTTCAGTTGGAGGATGCAGATGTTTTAAAAAGTACATCTGAATTTCCAAAAAAGCCTACTATTTGATTATGAGACAGACCTTTGGAAAACTATGACAATATGGATTTTTCACTACAGGCAATAGAGACGAGAAGGTTATTATGAGGTTGAGCTTTTGAAATCTAACTATGGTATTATTTGCTACCATTTTGCAATAGTAGGGAAAAGAACAGGTCTTAAGGCAAACACTGAAGATTACAGAAAATAAGACTTAGTTGATGAGTTACTTATTGAGAACATGTGTGAATGGAGGATTCGACATTGAAAACATTCTTACATAAGCTGAAGGTTGTTTATCCTATACTACAATCAATCCCTATTATGCTAGTATAAATAAAACCCTGAGAGAATCAGAGATGCCAGGGAAGACTTGAAATTTTGTTTGCATTTTCATCCACTGATGATGCTAAGAAAATAATGGCAATGAAATCATTTCGAGGTTGCAGGAAGGATGGAAAACTCATTGAAATTCTAAGCAAAAGCATCATTTTGAATTGGAAAGCAACTATATATGCATACAGGCTAATGCATTTTGCAAGCAAAGAACTGAAAGTGCCAAAATATCACTTTCTCTTCAGAGCTCTGTTGAACCCAAACCAATATTTAATAGTATAGAAGACGATGATTGCTATTGCAAAATGGCACCAGCACCCAAAATTTCGTTGGCAGGAAGTGTAGCGTCCCATTGGAAATACTGAACTTCGCTTCTCACCAGGAAAATCTAAGGGTAAAGTTCAGTAAACTACAGTCATGAAAAATATTCTGTGCCAATATTTTAACTAGAGTGAAATAGTCCAGTTTGATGATGTTTAAAACTTTACATTACAACTTAGCTAAGAAATAATCTCTTACCATCTCTGTTTTCTTTCTTTTATAGAGTGTTTTGGCAGAACCTTTTCTGACCATAAACAGGTGGTGCTAGAGGGGAGATAATCTGAGGACTACTACGTGTGTTCTGCCCCTGGAGAAAAGGTATGGAAAGAGCTCCGAATTCCTCATTTATAGTTCACTTTCCAGCATATCACAATCTTATCCAAAGTTCATCTTTTCTAATGCCCTCTAGATTTGAGGAGGAGTTTCCCAGGGGCTATTGCAACATGATTCAAATTCCAAATGTCTGACAGAGACCAGGTGGGGTGAATTTCCACTGACAAGTCGACCAGTGCACTCACAAGCTCATCTATACCAGAAAGCTAAGAAAATATCTTTTTGGGTGCCAGTTCCTGTGACCTGATGTGCTCTGTATGCTAAGCTTGCCCTTTCATACCCTCTTCCCGCCTTGCTCTCTGTCCTGGAAGACTGACAAGTATGGGTCCCATCAAGAGCCTCCCTTGCCCTTTACATGGCCAGATCCCACCATCAACTGACAGCTCCTGCTGTTACACTGCTCCCTACACAGCTCTGACTCTGTCTCTCTCTCCCCAGCCCTTCAAGCATGATAGTGATGGTGCCCCACTGCTCCTACCTTTGCAATACGAAACTCCTCTCAAGGTTCCCGTACAATCTGTGCAGAATCCCCCACATGATAGCCTTTCCCCATATGATGCCAATTCAAGTATTTCACTTACTTTGTGCCTTAGCTTCTAGTCTAGTTTTGGACTCATTCACAGTTGCCTTAGCGCATGCCCCTTTGGATGGGTTTTTTTTATGTCAGTGTATCAACTTTCCATCATTTTATAATTTTCCAAGAAGAATAAATGATTGTATGCTTTTTACAGGAACTAAAGAACTAAGATGGAAGCTGGTGGATAGTATGTGCCCTAAACATGGGTTCAGTGAATGACTAATCTGTTAATGGACCATTTTGAGTCTCACATTTTTAGGTCAATTAAGACTAATTAAGAACATTTTGCAGGTAATTTAAAAATTATCCAAACTTCAGGAATGCTCAGAAGAGACACCAGTAAAACACACATTTGTATGGAAAGAAATTTTGTCAAGCCATGTGAATACTATTTATTAATAAATTTAGATGAGTTAGCAATTCTCTTTTCCTTAATTATTCTTACCCAATATTATCAAGAGGAAAGTACTTATCACTGGATGTCAGGGCCTATCATAGAGTAATTTTTAAGGGTAAGGATTATAGTGCTTTTAAGGGTAAGGATTATAGTGATTTTTGAGTTCTGTGTTCTTGCTACTATTATTAGGTAATTTACATGCATCATCCCACTTAATTTAACAAGAGAAAGCTTTTTCTGGTGAGCCCTGTTCACCAAGAAAGAAACTGAAGCTTAGAGATAGTAAGAGCGCAAATACACATAGAAAAAATAGAATTAATCAAGACATTGAGCTTGAGTTGCAGTATGGACTAGGGGAAGTCAAATGTCTCTATCTAGGAGACTGTGGGGAGACCAAGAGAGAGAGAGAGGGATTTGGGATGTTTTGTCTCCTATTTATATGTAATACCTTCAGTAGAATACTGTGGAGTTTCTGCTTTGTTTGCTATTAAAATAGCAATTGTTGTAATTAGAATTAACAAGGGAATAGATTTAATACAGGTCACATAATTTATAGGATTATTTTATAATATTCACCTCAAGAATCAAATGCAAAAGAATATAGGAGATCTGTCCACACACTAGTGACCCAAAGAATCCAGCTGAGGGCCTGGATCCCAAGGCAATGTCTGCACAAGTCCAGCTGAAGACCTAGAGCCCATGGCACTGTGCTCCACGAGTCCAACTGGAGGCCTAGAGCCCATGACAATGTCTCATGAAAGTCTGTATCAAGGATCTGCACCAGGAAGGCCCAAAAGCCATTGGTGAAAGCTAGAAATTCTTTGCCAGTGGGATGAAGGATCTGTGCCAGCAGGCTGAAGGATCTTCAGTGGAGCCAGGAAGCAATGCTCAAGGTAAGGACCAGAGCTCCCCTGAGATGAACCATACCCATCCTCAGGGACAGTGAGGACCCAAGCTCCTCTGACTATGAGAACAGCTGATTTCATATCCGGAAAGTCAGGGTGACAAGCTTCTCCAGGAGAATCAACAGCCCACCATCTTCCCCTCCAGTTCTGCTTTTATGCTGGTGGCAACAATCCTCAGGTGGGCCTTCCAACCCCACAACCACACTGATTCAGTTCAGCTGGGTGTTACAAGTTGACCATTCATTAATCCACCATAGCAATGCTGCTGAACAGACAACTGAAAATCACAGTGGCTTAAAACAGCAGTCACTTAAGAACTGTTTACATATCGGCAGTTTTTCTGGGTTCTTATAGATCTTGTCTGGGCTTGGGTAGTGGCTCTACCAACTGTGGGTCTCCAGATTGATGGAGAGGCTCTGCTTCGTTCTGTGGTCACTGGTGCGACTCTTTCCCATGTGGCTTATTACAGTCTTAGGACTTGTGAGCAAGCTGGAGAACAGTCTTCGCACGCCAGCGCCAGAAGCATACAAGGGCAAGAGGAAGCACAAAGATTCTGAAGGCAACAGGCACACAGTTATCTCTTCCCCATTCCACCGGTCAGAGCAGCTCGCATGTCTCAACCAGGGGACTATCCTCTGCTTCTCCAGTAGTAGCAATAAGAAAATCAAACAGCAGATGATGTGGATTCTGGAACAAGAAAAAAATGGGGGGAAATAATGCAATCAGCCACAGCTAGACACTCCCTTACATTTCCTTGATTTCAAGAAATAGTGATCATATTTCGGTTTTTTTGTTTAATTTTCTATGGCATTCATTTGTCTGGTTTTCTGTGCCATTCATTTGCTGTGCCTCTGAATCAGGCAGGGTCTTTGTGGTCAGCTCTGCAATCAGCAAGTGGTACACAATGACAGCCAACCCATCCAGACCAGTGCCAGCCTACCTAGCACAACTGTGCAAATTAGGAAATAAAGTCTCAGCAATGGGAACAATTAGCATTTTGGAGGAGGGTAATGATGAACTTTCATACTGTTTTGTTTGCCTATCATTTAACTACAGAGATCTAGAATTTTTATTTTATACCAAATCACGGACTTATTCTGACTTATTTTGGAAGGACAATAGCCACAAAAATGCCAGAGAACCAGGCACTTCAGATGTGGGCCACAAAGCAAGGTATACTGAGGGGAAATTATATGAGAATAAACTTAAAACTGGAAATAAGCTGGTTTAATATCACCTGCCTAGCATTTGAGGTACAAAGGAATAGAAGCATCCCATATTATTTTACCACCAAAGGGCTCCTCTTGTCTCTAGCCTTTGTCTTTCCAAGTTCATGCAGAAATAGGCGCTCATTAACAGAGTATCTCCCAGTGTAACTTCTTCCATCTCCACAAGAACTGCAAGTGTCATCAAACAAAAACAGGTGATGTCTTCATCCTTCGCCAGGGTGGGCTAAGTGACCTAAGTTTCTCACATTGCTCTTGGTAGGAGCCTTCTGCTTTTCACAGCCCCTCCCATGGGTTGTTTATAAGTTGTTATATTCACAGAAATGTGCTTATATGGTAACATGGCAAACATGTACCTATTTTCAAGACGAAGAACAAAGTTTTGAACTGTGATCATCTATCCTTTTTAGCCTCTATTTTTGGACATTTAAGTATATTTCAGGTGTAGCAATTTTGGCTTGCAAGACATCATGGGAACTTCTAGCATGTTTTGATGGAAACAGTTGGATAAAATATTTGGACTTGACTCTGTCTAGAAATGCAAAAAGAAATTTGCAGATTTCTTTTGTACAAAACACTGAACATTATTTGGTAATGAGAAGAGAGCCGGTGCGCATTCCCTTACTCCTCTCATGGCATTTCCCTAGGAGTGATAAAGCAAAGTCAGGGCATAAAATGTCATAAGGAATGCTGGAAAAGAATTAGAAGTAACCCTTAAATATTGCATATTATCTATTCTTAGCAGCACCGACTGATGTTGACCTTTGATAGGGATGTGTGTGTGCTTGTGCGTGCTCATTATTCTCAATGGACTATAAGTTCAAGTGGGAAAGGCTGATAACAACATTATATCTGTCCAATAGAAATGATCTGAAATTCATGCAGCTAGATCAAAAGCCTCCCCCAGCTCCAAATGAGCAGTAACCGGGATGAATTGCATTATGGAGCCTTCCCAACTGCAGCTTAAATCATTTAAGACTTGTTTAGTATGGCACCTGCTGCTCACTTATTTTTAGGGGAGAAAATATACATTCTTGAGCATAAGGACCTGAAGGATTTTTATACTCAAGAAAAAGCTCAAATGTGCCAAAAATTTGGAAGCTGAATCTTTAGAAGGGCAGCTTGATTTGCTTCTGTCTCATGGATTTGAAGGAGCCGAGATCACTGTGGAAGGCTTCCATCTCGTGCCCCCTCCGTGTCCTTCCTCTAGGAGCCTCAGTGGGAGGTCATTGTGAAGACTGCTGAGCACTTTTGATCCCTTGAGCTGTAGACTTTATTACAGCAGGCAGAGGGTGAGCTCAGGGAAAGAGGAAAGAAATTGGAATTCCAAATATTTGCTTAGTTTTCAAGGGAGCTTCCAGTCTCATGATCCTTCTGGGTGACCTTTACATTTCTGAAATGAGAAACTCTGACCTAATTATTTTCTAAGCTCTCTGATATTGTCATACCTTCTGTAGCGCTCTGCTGCCTTTGTACAAAGAAGGGTTAGAAGAGAGTGCGAAACTTTAACTGCATATGCGAGGTGAAAGGGGGGTGAGGGCAAAGGTCTGTGTCATTCATGCCAACTGTGAGAGAGCTTTGGCACACACCTGCAGAGTCCAGTACAGTGTGACAGCTAATGGCCACACGTGGCTGTTGAGATTAAAATTAATTCAAATTAAATATAAGCTTTCAGCTCCTCAGTCACACCAGCTACATTTCACTAGCCACACCTGGCCACCGTATAAACATCACCCATATTGAACCTTTCTGTTGTTGAAGCTCTTTTGACAACAGTAGGTGGATATCTCCTACACAAAAAGGGTTGCATTTAGGAGAAAAAGATTTAGGCAAAGTATTTAAAAGTTCTCAAGTTAAAATAATGTTAAAATATTTTTAAAAACAAATTTAAAAATATTTTTAAACATTTTTAAGAACCTAATTTCTTCTGACCACTGATGTGTGGAAGAGTCATTGAAAGTGTGTGGTGCTTCTCATCTACGTAACAAATAACTTCCCCGCTGCTCCCCATCTGTGAGTTTCCATACAAGGTCTTTGACACACTCACACGAACTGTGCTTGCTCCTAGCTCCTCACCTTTGCGTACGTTGACATTCCCTGTTGAAGAATGGCCTCCCTTCGTTTGCTGCTTGCCTCAACCCAATCCTTCCTAGAAGGACTCAGTGATCTTCCATCTCCATTAGAGGCCCTTTGCATGGCAGCACCAGTTGTTGGGGTCTCTGCAGTGAGTCTCCAGTCTTCTGCCAAGTGTTATGGTGCATGGTGGGAAGAAAGAGCAAGAGATGAAACAGAGCCGCAGGCAGGGATCTGGGATGACCAGTTCTCAGGGAACAAAAGGCCAGGAGGTACCCAGAACCTTGTTGTTTATTACTTACATCTGAACCTAGGTGAAAGGCAGTGAGCGCTTCCTGCAACAGTA
Organism: Chinchilla lanigera; assembly: GCF_000276665.1. Classification (NCBI taxonomy): domain Eukaryota; kingdom Metazoa; phylum Chordata; class Mammalia; order Rodentia; family Chinchillidae; genus Chinchilla; species Chinchilla lanigera. Next base: position 11,306,463 of record NW_004955434.1, read on the forward strand.
AAGGTGGGCTAGGAAGAAGAACAAAGCATTCTTGCAAGGACAAGGACAAGGATGAGACTGGGGGGCAATGAGGAAACTGTAGCTTCCCCAGATTCCTTATCCCCCGCAGGTCTTGTCCTCCCAGGCGAGCACCACAGCTGTCATTAGCCCAAGGGCTCCAGCTGACCAGCAAAGAGCAGGGCATTTCATGGTTCAGTCCGGCTCAAGGGCAGGACAAAAACAAGCTTTGCACCTCCTCTAGACTTCTATGAAGACTTCTCAGTCACTGGCTCATTTTAATCTCTTCCTGTTCTCATATTTTTCCACAATTTTTTTTTGTGTGTATTACTTTTTGTTTCATGTACCTGTTTTTTTCTCAATTATGATATAATGTCCTTGAGAACAGAGACCCTGTCTCACATTCTGCTCATCAGAAATGATCTTTAACATCATTCCATACTTCATCCAATTCAAGAAACTTAACATTAATTACTGTCATCTATAGTTCACATTTCAATCTTGTCAGTTTGCCCAATAATCTTTTAAAATAGAAATTTTGGTCTATCTATCTATCTTTCTATCTACCTATCTACCTATCCTTGGTTCATGAACTTCATTCTTTCCACAATTCTGGTCCATTCAGTTTGTGACCAGAATTGTGTAATGAATTAAGCCTGGGGTGGAGGTGTATGGTTTCTCTCATGTTTCCTTATGAATAGAGTCAGGTTTTGCACTTAGGAAAGACTACTTATAAATGATACTATGTTACTCTCAAGTTATTATGAACTGGCATCATGTCGGTTTTCCCCTTACAGATATGTTAACTTTGACCCTTGGTGAAGGTGGCATACAGTTCCACACTATACAATTCGTGTGTTCCTTTCCGCAGTTAGTAAATTATTTCAGGGAGATACTTTGAGAAGTGCCCTCTTCCCACTAAACTCTGATGTTTTGGAACTGATGATTCTTGGTTGGGTCAGTTCTTGCTATCATGGCTGCAAAATTTAAAAATTATTTTTTTTCTATTTTTATGTCATTCTATTAAAAAGAATTTGGTATTAATTTATGTGTTTGCTTGCTTGTTTATTTACACTATGGCTTAATAGATTTTATTTTATTTAGTACACTGTAATCTACTGATGTCCCTATTTATTCCAAGGACCAAAGTTTTCAAAGTTGGTGGGTAAGAGCTCTTTGAGGCTGATTCCTGTATCCTTTAAAATAATTTTCCTCTCCTGCTTTTTTAGTATTCCCTTACTTCCTAGCACAACAATATATTTTTAGACTAATTTTTACATTTCTTTCCTCCACACAGGAACCAGTCATTTCTTTAACAAGTCATGGTTCTTTCAGTGGGGAAAGTATTCCGAGCTGAAGGTCAGGGCACACATCTGCACGCATCAGTCTTCAGCTGAGGGGCATAGCAGCCAAAGCGAGCCAGTTCTAAAATCCCCGGGAATTGATATTCTGATCTCAGCCTCCCTTCAATTTCTTCCTGATGCTCTGTTTAGGCAAACCCAACAGGAAACCAGAGGACAAAAGAGTCTGGTCTTGATTTTTTCCATATTGTCGCTCAACTTCCTCCGACCAGAGGCAAGTAAAATAACGCACAGTGGATACAGAGGGCTAGGGTAGCAGAAATTTTTCAGCTATCACAGCAACAGTATTTCTTGTTTCCCATGTTACTGCAGGTCATTGTCACATGTTTGTCAAAAGAGTGAAGTCTGATCACATCCCCATGGATAGGCTTTATGACTGTCCCATGTAACAGGACGGGTGGGAGCGAGGCTATATAACTTTTGAGGCTGTCGTAAAAGGTGACACAACTTGTCCCTGGCCCTGTTTCTTTGGACTCTCGCTGTGGGAACCTGGATGCCATGTTATGAAGGAATTCAGGGCACATAGAGAAATCTATCTACCTGAAGAGAATGAGCCTCCTGGCCGTTACCCTGGCTGAACTCCCCTGTGTCAGCCTGTGAGCGGGTTGTGTTGGAGATGGAGCCTCCACCTGTCAGGGAGGCGGTCCTCAGGTGCAGTACACCATACCCGGACCAGACTCTGGCCCTTCTGACCAAACCCAATTGTGAATGTGCAATTGCAATCAGTAACTCTTGTTACTTTAGGTCACACGTGTGAAGTAGTTCGTTACTCAGTAAATGACAAGCAGAGCAATGGACAGTGGAAGAAAATACCCACTGTTCCTCTCTGAGGTGAGTTTATCTGTGCTGTAGCCTGTGAGTGTGCACCTGACTGAAAGACTTGTATCTGAGCTGCTTCCATTTCTCTCACAGCACTCGGCAGTACCCAAACATGAACTTAAACCTATTGTATTTTAATTGCTAATGCACTTGTTTGCTTTTTCTCATTGGATTACATGCTCCATGAGGGCAAATAACACGGTTTGGTTATCACCTCACACCTAGTGCTTTGTATGGTCTCACAAACACAGTACAGCTGCTATATAGTGGTTAAATAAATGAATGAAAATTTGGACCTTTTTTCCCCCTAGCTTTAACTTTCTAAGAACTTTACAGGTTGTCATTCATAGCCCCAGGGTGGCAGATTAAGAAGCAGTTATGAGCAGCACCGCAGCAGGAGGCTGCAGCTTGAGCAGTTTCCCTCTGTAATATACCAGCTTTCAGAGTGCCTGGTGTGACACCACTATCATTTTTGCAGAGCACCAATACAAAATGATTTGATATCGTTAAAATGATTTCTCAAATGTGTTTCTTAGGAGAAAAAAGAACGTGGGAAAAGAAACAAGCAGACTTAAAAATTATTATTATTTTTGAGGAGAAAAGTAGGGGTGAAGAAAAAAAGAAAAGGAGGTCAAATGGAATAGGAAAAAATGTGACACTTGTGCATGCATGTGGCAGTTGGAAAACAGGAGAGAACATGGACTCCAAAGTCAAAACTGGCTATTTCAAACTGTTGGGCAAGTCAATCTGAGTGTCTTCCTTTAAAATAAACATAATAAAGGTTATTATACAGAGGCATGGAGGATTGAGATACTCAGTGGGTAATACATCATGAATGTTCGATGCTTAAAGTATGATCGCTACACTATCCTCATCATAGCGGCCACCAAGGCTGTTACAGTAGAGTTAACCAAGAGGGAAAGTGTGTTCTGTCCATCCTGATGGGCTACTACAGAAGTTCATACTTGATAATCTACCCCCCGTATAAATATAAGACAGGTAAAAATTTGTCAGGATATCATTTTTTAGCCACTACAGTTGCTATTGTATAAGAAACCCTCCTTAAATTTCTGGAAAAAAGGCAAAGGATGAAGAAATGAGAGACAGCTAAGGATATAGACATCAAAGGGGTAATGCATTTACCCTTGGGCATTAATCCAAATCTGAGGAAAATGGACTAGAGGTGGTCAGAACAAAGATACTCATGAAGAAAGGGAGAGATGACCTGCAGGGCTTTCCTCATCTAGATAAGTATTTTGAGCAGAAAATATATATATTTTTTATTTTAAAGAGCATAGTAAAAGAAAAAAAGAACAATAGCAGCATACCAACACTGCAAACATAAACAAAACAAAACAAGAACATTAAAAGTGGTACAGGGTTTCAACACAAAATGATAGGAATTAACAGTGGTTGTTATATTACACATTATTATGTTCAAGTACATTGCTCAGATTATCAGATGCAAGAATGGAAGATCCTTCAAACCATTAAAGAGAATTTAAAAAAAATTATTAGATAAAACACTAGAGATAATACAGAGTTTCACTAAACAAGATGGTAGGAATTCATCAATGGTTATTCCACTGCAGATTGCTGTCTTCAAATCAGTTTGAGCAGATAATATATTATTGAGCAACCAGAGGTACCACAACACAATCATGTACCCAATCTCATTGTGATATAGACTATTTCATCAACCACTTTTTACATTAGGGATTGTTATACATTAAGAAATGAAGAGGCTGAATAATTTGCCAAACTTACTTGCTATAACTTTAAAAATATGAAATTGTTATGGTTTAAGTTAAAGTATAATGAGCTACAAAAGTTATAAATGTTGTGTTCTACTCAGAAAAAGCATTGATGTAGGAAAGAGGTCAGCTTGGGTTACACAGGTTGGACTTGTTTCTTTTTCATAGAAGAGCAACTGAAAACTCTAGGTCCTATTGTTATAGGTGCATAGTGAATGATTTAACATGTGTATTAACATATGGTTATATAACATTTTAAAACCCATTTTCAATGACATTGAGACTCAGTTCCCAAATTTTAAAGGACTAGAAGTCCCAACTGTTTTAGAAGTTCCCTACCCACAAGTACTTCTAGTAATTTTCAGGAATGTACCTGTGGATAAATCCCACTGTCATCTTGTTGTTTTATGAGCTGGACAAGAAGTGTTTAGGCTGTGTTCCAGGAAATTCCACAGCCACTGCTAATCCTAGATATGAATCTGTCCCAAGGTCCATGAGAAACTCTTCTTAGAGGTGAATGGAGCAAGAAATCTACAGTTTTCACTGATTTTTACACTGCTGACAGATCTGAAGCTCCTGGAGGAGCATTGCTGCAGAAGGCAGTATGCTACTGAATGCTCCGTGTCCTGGAACACCAGAGACAGTCATGACACAAAGGGAATGTCATGTCTTAGCCTTAGTTGAGTTTGTTCATACAGCAAAGTTGCTTTGTTACATGATACAATTTCTCAAGATACAATTTTGGTGCTCAGAACTTTCTCTCTGCCATTATGCTGCTGAGAATCTATCTATCTATCTATCTATCTATCTATCTATCTATCTATCTATAGTAATTAATCCCTTTCAAAATACTAAACTCTCTCTTGACTTCAAACGCACTTATCCCATAGATTTTGCTGCTTGCTGAAGCAGTTCTGGAAGTCTTTCCCGAGTAACTTTAATTATGCTGTAGTGGCTGCCTCAATTTCCTGAACCAATTCAAAATGTTTACCTTTTGTGGCCATTTTGACTTTGGAGGAGATCAAGAAGTTATATGGTGTCAGATCCAGTGAAAAATGTAGATGTGGACACACCATAATGTTTTTTTATTCAGATTTTATTGGTACATTTTAGATATACGTAAAGATGACATTCGTCATAGAGAACTTGTACCTGTACATGATATGACTTGTCTTTTTTCCCATCTCACTACCCTCCCTTCAACCCCTCCTCCCCTCCCTATTCACAAAAGCTTTTTTTCCATCTGTTTTCACTTTTTTTACTTTTCTCATCTTTCTTCCCCTCCTCTCCTTACTTTGTTCCCCTCCCCAGTTGAACATTTTCTTCCTATTTCACAATACCTAATATATATTTTGGTCTTTATTTACACTTTTAGTGTCTCACACCAGAGAAATAATGTGGTATTTACATGTGTGTCCCATTTATTTCACATAAGAGTATGGTCTCAAGGTGCATCCACTTACCTATAAATGTCTTGAGCTTATCCTTCTTTATGGCAGAGTAGTACTCCATTGTATAAAACAAAGCACATCTTTATCCATTCACCAGTAGGTTGGTATTTGGACTCTTTCCAAGATTTGGCTATTACAAGCTATGCCACTATACACATGGGTGAGCATATATTGGTGTGATACAATGCTTTTAATTTTCCCCAGGAAAATACCAAGAAGGGGACTAGTGGGTCAAATGGAACCTCTAGTCCTAGCTTTTTGAGGACTCTCCACACTGATTTCCACAGTGGTTTTACCAGCCTACACTCCCTCCAACAGTGCAGAAGTGTTCCTTTTTCCCCACAGCCCCTCCAGCATTATTTATTGGTTGATCTCTTGATAATAGAAATTGTTTATGGGGTGAGATGGAATCTTAGTATTGTTTTAATTTGCATCTCTCAAATGACCAGTGATGTTGAATATTTTTTCATATATTTATTTGCTGATTGAACTTCTTCACCTGAGAAGTAACCGTAATATATTTTATTTTTTCTAATTCTTTTTTTTTCTTTTAATTTTAAAGATAAAAGGAGGGAAACATTAACAGACATACAACATTTTACAACATATCACAAGCACAATACAGACAATACAGAGTCCGTAATATATTTTACAAGCTTGCCTTTCTATTGGATAACACTTGGCGGCAGCCTTCACTAGATTTTTGATCATACCTCGTGAAGCCACTGTAGAAAAAGGACTTCCAGAAGAACTTCAGAAAGTAGCAAAAATGATGGTCATGAGTATGCTCAAAGTGACGGGCAGTATTTTAAGAAGGATTACTAGAAACATGTTTTTTACTGTAATGAAGTTTTTAACTTAAACATTCATTGTGTATTTAAAGCATCCTTTGTATAATGCACACACACCGGAAAATAATCAGCCTATCCTATCGCTAGCACCCTGTAAAAGTTCGTTCATTCTCTTCTGCTATGGTCTGAATGTGTGTGTCCCCCTTCCCCAATTTATACATGGAAATCTTAACCCCCAAGGTGATGATATTTGAGAAATGAGGACCTGTTTCCACAGAAGGGATTAACACCTTTCAAAAGAGACTCCTTATCCTTTCCAACATGTGAATAAAAAGCAAGAAGGCACTGCTGTGAGACCAAAAGCAGGCCTTCACTATGCAAAACCTGCCTAGATCTTTCCAGCTGCTAAAAATTTGATAAAGAAATCTCTGTTGTTTATAAGCTACCCAGTTTATGATATTTTGTGCTAGCTGCCTAAGGGAATAAGATATCTTTCTTTACCTCTATTCACTTTTTCTAATAGTAGACCCAATTAGAGGGTCATAGTCAGCACAATAAGAGGCTGGAGAGGTTTTATTTAAGGGCAGATCCCCAGCCTGGGAACTGCAGGACAGTATGTTTCAGGATCAGACTATGGGTTCCTGATATGACTGTTTTACCACACGTGGCTGTTTCTGTTGATCTCTTTATAGGGGGTGGAGAGTTAGGCAAGGAGATGATGTGACAGTGGTGGAGGAAAGAGATATTTCTTTGCTGTGCTTAGCAAAAAGAAGGGCTTCAAGTCCTCCTGTTACGCTTTCCTGTACTTGTACTTGGCATTTTCTCTTAAACAAAAACAAAAATCAGAGTGGTCTGTGCTGGGGCTGAGAGGCACTCTCATGTGTGGGCCCCGTGGCTCCCAGTCTCAGAAGACATCAACACGCATTTGGCCACTAGAAGGCAGAATGTAGCAGCTCCACTCAGTGCAGAGTGGGAGAGCAGGAGGAGCAGAGATGTACTTTTTGAAGTTCCCTCTTTCTTCTCCTCCTTTTGTGGCGCGAGGGTGTTTTGCACATTTGAATCCAAATGTGCTCTTTCCTTTGCACAGCAGGTGCCAGAGGAAACTCAGGACTTCCAGTAAAGCACTTTACTTGCCTTCCAGCCGCTGAGTTCCAAGTCTCCTTGCCATTTCCTGCTTCATTCAAGCCACAAAGCTCAGGCTATAGGATTAGCACACAGTTGCTTATTTTCTGATTAGCTAACGTTTCTTTGAGAGTGGAGCGCCCAGTTACTTGAGACCTTGCATGTAGCCAAGTGGCCAGGAGCAGTGGCCCCGCCTGCCGTGGTCAGTGGTAGCTCAGCAGCACCTCACCACGCCCCCACCATCACCAGCTTCCCCTTTTAAAGAAGATCGAAGAACATTTCCCAGGGCCACTCAGTGATACTGTCCAATGGCAGATTTGTAATGCACAGAAACCTTAAGCAATTACATATACTCTGCTACATAAATTTACTGATTGGTTGAAGAGGAAAAAGGCAGTGAATTTTAAAACCTATGTGCAAATCCTGACTCACTTTTCACTTCCAAAGGGGCTTTAGGTAAAAGAACCAATTTTTCTCACTAGCAAGAAGAAAAAAGAAAAAACAGTTATGTTGTAGTATTCTATAGTAACTAATAACAGATATATAAAGTACCTACTACAAAGTCTGATATGTCTGAAATGCGCAATACACAGAAGATCAAAAAATACAGGGAATGTTTAAATTTAAAAAAAATTACAATAAAAGACACCTTGCTCTGAACTAATCTCAAGATCCTCCCCCTTGCTGCAAACACAGTTATCCCAGCCTTCCCGCCCCTTTCGGAAGCAGTTCTGGAAGTTCTCTCTCCTGAGTGTCTCTGCTGCACTGTGACAGCTGCTGTGATATCCTGTACCAACTTCAAACCATTTACTTTTGTGGTAGTTTCAACTTTGGAGAAAAGCCAGAAGTCACTTAGTGCCAGATCTGGTGAATAACGCGAATGAGAATCCACTGTAAAGTTTTTATTGGTTAGAAATTGCTGTAAACATTTTGAATAAATTTAGGACATCAAGGCAGCCCAGAAAGACACTCACAAAAATGGAATTCCATAAGTCCTTCAGAAAGTGGAAAGAATAATGGGATAAGTGTGTTCAAATGGAGGGGAAATACTTGGAGGGGGTTTCAGGGCAATGTTTCTTTTACTGTAAGAATTTTTTAAATTTACCACTGTTTTCCATCACAACTTTTATAGGGATACTAGGACAATTGCTATTAGGTTAAGGAAAGGCAAGTAGCATGTGTGTGGGGGGTGCAGAAACGGTGTTTGAGAAGGAAGAGCGACAGGGAAGAAGTTGAGCGTTAAGTTGGGGATAGATTTTGAATGGCTTTGGCTCTGAAAAGTTTGCGTTTTTTGTTACTAGATAGTACGTCTAGTTATCAGATTAGATGAGAGATACTGTATAAGAAAAAGAGTTTGTGATTTAGAAAAAAATCTGCTGTGCAGTACAGGATAAGGAGATAGCAGTTAACGCGGAGACAATGACTTGACTAGCGGTGGGACTGGGGATGCACAGGGCCAGCAGCGTGGGAAGTCCAGAACAAGGATGCTGAGGCCAAGCTGCCTGTGCTTTCCTGGCTCTGCCATTTACGAACTGCAGGAGCTTGAGGAAGTTGCTTAACCTCTCAGCATCTCCCTTTGCTTCTCTCTAAAATGAGGATAGTGGTAGTGCCTTATTCACAGAATTTAAAACCCTCAAGGCAGTACCTGAGACAGGATGAGCAGTTTGTAGACAAAAACATCATTTGTAGTGGAAAATTGGTTTCATCTGACCACAGACTGGGAAGGAGAATACAGGAAGAAGGGAGGACAGACCTGAGGATCCTTCTTGAGAAGCTGAATGTGTGCTGCTGACATTGGAATAGAGGGGGAGGCAGAGGCTTGGGGCTTTCACAGTAAGTCTGCAGTCAGGAGGAAGATCTAGGATGGCGAGATGGATGGGGAAGTGACAGGAGTAAATGATCTTGCCCAATGAAACTGTAGACAAAAGAACAGTGTAGATACTGGGGCTTATGTTCTTGTTTTCTTTTGCCCAATGAAACTGTAGACAAAAGAACAGTGTAGATACTGGGGCTTATGCTTATGTTCTTCCGGGGGGTCGAGATCTATCATTGGAATAAGGAGAGAGATGAATGACAAGAAAAAAAAACCCGAGAGACAAGGGGGTAAGAAAAGCCCCAACTGTAGAGAATTCGACATCGGAGAGGGTGGTCAGCAAGGTCAAAGACCAAATAATTCTATGACTTTATCATTGTACAATTTGCTCCCCAATGGGCCAGGTTTCTCATGTTTCCAGTAATAAGATTTGCCTTTTTGCTCCCATGAACTTCCAGCTGCTTTCTATTTTCAGTCATGTAATGGATCCCAGACACATACATATGTCAATTGTATAGCAGAAATAAAAAAGACTCCTCAGTACACCAGCACGCATGTACTCAAGCAGACACAGGAAAGCCTAATCTGGGGAATGAATTCACTTAGCCAGCGGGGCCTCTGTGTCCATACATTGATGCTAATGGTTTTCTGTAAATTTATGAGAATGATGCTAATCAGTTCCCCTGCTCTCTCTCTCCAGACCTCACTGTTTTCCACCAAACCACAGAACTTCTTGGATTTTTTTTTTTTTTTTTTGTATTTTGATCACATAGCAGATCTAAGTCATCGCTGAGGTATCAGCTCCATTAATTCAGCCCTCAGGGTTACTGCTTACATTCTTGAATCTTGAAAGACAGAATTGTAGGATTGGTGGTCCCCCACTCAATTCCCTTACATTGGGGTGAGTGGAGTCTTGGCCTCTTCCACTGGCAAGGGTTAGCCAGTCTTCATTGGGGCCATCTATCTGCTTCGGGGAAGGACTCCACCTCAAATGCCTCCAATAAAGAAATTCCTTAGGTTTTTAGAGACTACAAATGTTTGCTTCCATTAAAGATGACTAGATCGTTGTCTCATCAGCAGTCCCAGGAGTGCTGGAGCATCGGAGTAGGATACTGAAGAGGGACTGAGGAAATTATGAGGCTATGAGAGATAAAGTTTATTAAAGTAGCAATAGGAAAGGATAGGGTTAATTGAGAGACTTAGTAACCAAAAAGGATAGAGTCCAGTGGCAATGGGCTGGACAGGAAATTTGCCAGAAGGTCCATGAAGTGTCCAGTGACAGCTGGATAGCCTAGCTGCATAGAGAAATCACTAGGGAGAGTTCAAAGTTCCCAGTGATGGCTAGCTGTACTATAGCACTCCGGACTGTTTTGTTCTACGCCCAGGGTTTGGTGCTGGCTGGACCATCATACTTCACAGTGCTCTGTCCTGTACTCAGTTATTAAAAGGAGGATTTTCATAGATAAAAATCCATAGCAGTGAGTGATTAACTTGCCTTGTTCCATTGTATGACAAGCATTCCAGGGTAAAGCTGACAGCATGTGGGCAGAAGGCAAGTTCTACCGACCATTCTAGTTTTCCCTAAGTTCCCAGTATCCCTCAGACAATGTATACTTGGACATTCTAGTCCCTGTTCACTTACAGCGTCCCCTTGACATGGCAAAAGTCTTGGGAATATGAAAAGAGGGTTCCAGGGGCATAGTGCTAAATGCCGTAGTTTTTCTCAGGATGTTCCATCTGTCTTAAACACTCCCTACACACACTTTCCTGAGCAGGTAGCTGAACATGCAGTAATACAGCATCACTGTCTTCCACTCACAGTGAGGTGGGGAAAAGGAAACTGATAGAAAGCACTGGAGAGGAAGAAAGTGCTTTGGTGGTTTGAGGAGGTAGAGCTAAGAACCCTCTCTATGTTCCAAGGCCTAATGAGATGAAATGATTGAAAGGAGGAATTATTATTATTGTCCAATGACATTTTTCAGAGTTGCTTTTATTTGGGGCAGGAAAAGGTAGATGCTGGCATAGGAAATGGGAAATAATATTGGCAACAAGGCTTTTTATCAGAGCACTGAAAAGAAGAAACTTGAGTCATTAATAAATTAATTCCATATATATTTATTCCATGTACATGATCCAGAAGATGGTAGGAATACAACCGGCTTTGCTGGGAGTGCCAGGTGCCCATCAGTGCTTCTGGGAGGTGCTCTTGTCCTTCCCAATGAAGAAGGCAGAGGCAGTGAAGAGCTGAGGGAATGGGTCTGTGCCGTTTGCATTCTTACAGAATTCTTCTGAACCCTGACTGAGTGGTTATTTTGCTGATGTATCAAGCACTTTCCTCTTCACTTCCACCATTAGTGATGAAAACCAAAACTGGGAATAAATTGTAGCTTCCACAAGTCATTTGTGGAGATGTTTAGTTAATGGATAGAAAATGCACAGTAGTTAAATGTTAATTAATTCCTTTTTTGAGCAGCATATTTATTTTATGCTATTTATGCGGGTTGTCTTGTAAACAGATTCCTATTACTTTGGCTCAACCACTAAATTTCCTAAGTCACTTATCCTAAATGTTCATTAATTTCAACCAGCTCTAGAGACTGTATTCTCATTGAACATTACCACGAAATGCAACTCCAAAGCAAGGACCGCGTCTGCCTCATGTTCTGAAAAAACGCCCTCTAAGGAGGGAGAAGTGCTTGGGGGAGCTCCAAAGACAAGATTCAGTGAAGGTAATGATGATGATGATGATAACGATGGGGTAATGGAGGTGGCAATGGTGGTGATGGCAATATTGGATCTATTCCATTTAGATGCTGAATGCAGATGAGAGCTGGGGCCTGAGTAACCTGTCTTACCAGGTGCATTGCAAGCATTTTGTGCTTTTAACAGGTGCACGGAAAAAGATGCTCACTGGGGAGAGTTTGTAAGACATTCTGGCTTGGAAGGGCAGCTGAGCAGTGAATGGACCGGATAGATTTGTCCATCTGCCAGGAAAGAGAGATAAATCTTTAGCCAGTCTAGGGAAAGGATTTAAAGGGAACCTGGAATAAATGCAGCTACAGTGTTAATTATATGATTTTGTATGATTGTTCCCATTCTGTTTCCCTTTCTTCATCTGTAAATGGGATACGATTCTCTGCTTGGGGTAATCCCTCACCTTGGAGTGATGCTTCCACCCAGAGTCTAATGTACAGGTTGGCTTCCAAAAAGGTTCTTCACCATAATCAGTTTTTCCCATGACCATCAGTTTTCTCACCTATAAAATGGGAAATTAATAGGTATACCAAATGTGATAATGTACACAAGTGCACATTGTAAGACAGCATCTGTTATAATTTTGCAAGAGTTAATTATAGTCTGGTAAAATACAGGCTTTTAGGAGTGAGTGGATCCTATGGGAAATCATTACAAATCTATGTGCTTTTGCAAATTTCTCTGACTTTGAACACAAATTCAATGTCAACGTCATCCTCCAGTGAAGGGCTGTAGCTAGCCTTTTGAACAGTGAGTCATACAAAAGGCTCAAAGGTGGAAGCAGGGTGTAGGCTATAGAATTGCTCATTTGAGACTCAGCTGTGCTATCCTGGCTGTGGAGGAAATGCTAATTTATCTGCAGTCAGATAGATAGATAGATAGATAGACAGAGAAAGTATGAAGGAGCTGGCAGGAACTCATGAGGCTTTGCAAAGTTCATCTGCCTGGTTGTTACTACAAATTGCAGAAGGAGTATCTGGGTCCCAACTATGGAGAGGGAAGCCATTGGGAGATTGTCACTGATTGGTTTATGTAATTCCCTCTGAGGATGGTTGTGAGTTGGCTGCTTCGCTTAGTGGTCTTAGCTGGCCAGGGAACAAGGCCTGTGACCTCCTTCAGCTGTACTCAATCCTGACCACTTCTCCTCTGGAAAGAGCTGCATCTTGATGTCTTGCAAGCAATAAGGGGAAGGGGAGAGACAAGGCTCTCTGGTGTAGCTCAGGATGATCTGTCTACATTTTGGCTCCCTATCAGCCTGACCAGCAAGCAATTAATTCCCTTCTTTCCTGCCAAAATTCTTCATTGAAAAATTGAACCATCTTGCCTTTATTTTAAATTTTAAATAGGCAAATTAACTTTATTGGTTAAACTGCTCTGGAGGAAGAAAAGGCTTTTACCTTAGATGCCATGACATCATCTCATCTGTCCCCTTTTCAAAGCCCTGTGTTTGGAGTGAAGCCTCTTGGCAGCCTCTGCAGTGGGCAGCAGCAACTTTAAAATGAGAGAGAGAAAGTGGGGAGGGGAGGCCATAAAAGGAACGGGTTGTTGAAAGTTTAGCGACATGGCTACAAAGAATTAGACAGGGGAGCCAGAGCTGGAGCAGCTGCTCCAGCCTTAAGAGTCTGAGCTGCAAAGGCAGCCATCTCCCAGCACATGCAGGCGTCTCCCAGCGCAAGTTGGCTGCAACAGAGCCATCTTGCCGCAGGCATATTAGTGGCTATGAGAACAGAGATAACATTTGAAACGTGTTAGGGTTAGTGTGCTACAAAGTGAGTATTCTCTTCTTCCATTTGAGTGCCAGGGAAGTTGGAAACACCTAATTCAGGAAGGGGTGAATTTCTTTGAATGACTCTGCACATGATTTGTTCTCTCATGGCCCTGGCGCTCTTGAACCTTTAACATTTCAGTCATTATCCTTCTGTCCTCAGTATTCCTTACCACCGTGGGGGAGGATACCACTTATTGCAAGGCTCTCACAGTCGTCTGATCTGCCTACTGCTTTGGGTGGAGGTCACCAGCAAGCAAATTTTGAGATTGAGATTTGCTGTAGGAAGACTTCTGGGAAGTGTGCCGGAGTCACTACACATAAAGGGAGAGGGCAGCAGAATGAGAGAAAGGAAAAGTACATAATTGCAGCAAGGTCTTTGCTGATACTGTAAGAGTGTTTGATGCTCAGATGGTCCTTTTAAGCCACCTCAAGTGGAAGTGTGTGTAACAGCACTTATCAGTCATCTGGTGTCAGCTGTCCCCAGGGAGGGACATAGCCTCCTTCTGGTACTTTCTTTGAGCTATTTTCAGAGAGGGAGCTGACTATGAGATGTTAGCATCCAGCAGTTCTGTAGCTGGAAAAGTGCACCTCGCTCCTGAAGGGTGAAACTGGGATGAACACCTCAGAATCCACTACACTGGACTCCACCCGCTTCGGGCCCCCATTCATTTGTTCTCTATGCCATACTCACTCCAAAAATCAGTGCACCCCTCTCCTGCTTTTAAGTTCATCATTAGCTTCTTATTGCCTCAGACTCCTTCTATGCCCACAAGGATCTGAGTCAGAATGACTTCGCCTAGATTCCCAGCGTTGTGCATCTCTTGTTGGTTTCTACACTGTAGGCAAGCGACTCTGTACACAGGGCTCGGTGCTCATGCTCTGCAATGCTCCATGTCCCTTTTTGTTGTTGTTGTTTTCTAGCATTCTACCCTTCTTCCTAGTTTTTGGAACTTTCAATATGTTTGTCCAAAGGAAGGGAACCTCCTTCTTGAGTACTTCACCTAGACTTGCGCACTAAGCGTTTCCCACACTGGACCTTGAATCTTGAGCTTTTGTTAGTGACAGAAGCTGAAGGGGCAATGAGCCTCTGTTTGTAGCCTTGGTGGCAACAGCATTCAGCAGCAGTGGCCGTGTACCTGGCAGCAGCTCCAGGAGAATGTCTCCATCCACCTTCCTTTCACTCCTCACATTTTCTGAGCTTATTCTTTCCTTCTGTCTTGTTAATTTGGCGCATTCCCCATTTCTTTCCTTGTATGGTCCTCTTTTATACACTTTTGCCTCGTGATTCTCACTTTTGAGAACTGCTTTCAAGCCACTTCCTAGGAAAGACCTTTAATGGTGCTCGCTCCTATGAGGGTAGGTCAGATTTTCCTCACATCAAAAATTTGTCTATTTTTTAATCACAATTTTTTTCTACAATTGCACCACAGGGCCTAAAAGTAATGTGCAGCAATACATTTTAAATAAATAAAATACAATGAAAGTCAGTGGCTAGAACATCTGTCAGATGTCTGTAAGTTTTTAAAAATGTGAAGTAGATATGGACAGTGAAGGAGAAAGGTACAGGGTACTTTCCTAAAGGACTAAGAAGATACTGTTTTTATTAGACGCTGTCTTCCTGCCTTTGTCAATGATTTCCTGTTTCTTTTTCTCTTTCCCCTTTTTGTGAGCTTCTCTTTCACTTTAATGCCATAATTGATTGCCTCTCTTACATTCTGATCCTTATCACAGTTTAGAGGACTGAAACTTCCAGCTTTACATTTTTTGGATCTGAGTTTTCCCACTGTTTAAACGCAACTCTGCTTTGCTTTCCTTATTGAGGTTTTTAAAGAATGACTGATGAAATCAATAGGCAGCCTATGCAAGGAAACAGATTCCTTTACAGATACTTTATTAGGTTGCTCCAGGGATCTATAATGCTGAAGATATCTTTCAGAACGTTAGGCAAGGGAGGTCTCCAGTTGATCCCTTTTCCGGTCTCTACCAAGTTTCACATTACCAACTTCTGGGCCCAAACTCAATATCTTTTCAATTTGAACCTTGCCAAAGAGCTTGGTTTGGGGTTGGCCTTGGGAGGTCTGGAGCCTGAGATGGAAGACTCTACAGTGATAACTGTCTAGGACCACACAGCCAGCAGGATTTTTGTGGAAAGGATGAATGGAGTTGAGTTCCACATTCTGCACCATGGCCTGGCTTTAGCCCACATCACAGAGCATGAGATTCCAATTTTTTCTCTTTGCACAGAGCTTCACACTGACTTTGGTTGATAGGCCCAAAGTCAACCTTTGTCAACTCCTCACCTCTTCCTAGGGCCAGGATACTAACACGCAGAATTAATTACTATGGTAGCATCAGTGAATATGGAGATTACTCACAAGGTAAGCTTGTTGCTGTTCGAGAAGACAAATTCCTCTTCCAAGAAAATAATGATCAAAGGGAAAGGAACAGAGAGAGAGGATCTAACGAGATCCAGAGCAGTGAAGTCACAGCAGCCTCACACACAATCCCTGATAAACAGGTAGTCTTATTACTATGTTATAGAGAAGAATATTGAGGATCAAAAAGGATAGATGAGAAGGACCTAACTACACAACAATAAAATGGCAAAGCAGCGATTAAAATTGAAGATTGACTGACTCAAGCTCTAGGCTTTTCCCACTCCTCCAAAAGGACTTTCTGATGGTGCATGGGGAATGGCACACTCCTATGCCTGGTAAGAGCTCCTCCTGGTGAATAATGCATCTCTGATCCCTCGTGTCTATAGATGTTCTTTGGCATTGCTCTGCTGGCACTGCTGAACTCCATATGTCTTGAGATGTTTATATTCAGAACTTTTCTCTGGGTATCTACTTTTGATTGGCATGATAGCTAAAGCAGACAGATTAATGTTGTGAAAATTGAAACGGGAGTTGTTTAAATGATACAAAATCAAAGATATAGATCCAAGTCCTGCCATTTAATATTGTGTAACTATTGCCAATTATTTTTCTTCTTTAGGCTATATCTTCAATCCTCTTACTGTTGTGTCAGGATTAACTTTCTAACGAACATCAGTCCTATTTTCTTTAAATCAATGTGAATCTAACGTTGACATCGCTTGACCTAGCTCTTGAAAACATTTTCTCAGTCAGTATAGGGGCTCGTTGTGCTAAAGTTGTACAAGACTAAGGTATGGGAAACTTACCCATGTGGTATGTGCAGAATGGAGTACGGGATTGGAGGGGGAGGCAAGGATTCTCATACTAGCTATTTATTCCTAAAACTAGTAGTGTGTTCTATTTTATGACAAATGTGAGGGATAGAATGAAAAATAGACTCAGACCCTAAAGTAAGGTAGAGGAAACATATAGTGGTATAAGGAATCATGATGAATAGTATTATAGGGGAAGAACAGGAAGTGACTAAACTAGATGAGTGGGGAGGTGGTTTTAAAAGGAGACTCCTAGGGAAGGATTATTTAATCTGAACTTAGAATATTTCAGAGTAAATCAGGGATAAGGAAGACTGGTTTGGGCATAGGAAACAGCATGTGTGTAGCACATTAAAATAACTTAAGAAGGTCCATTAAGAGTCACACTGGGGGTTGGGGCTCTTGCTCAGTTGTAGAGCACTTGCCTAGAATGTCCAAGGTCATCAGTTCAATTCCCAGCACTGGAAAAAAAAACACTTGCATGCAGAGTAAGAAAGAAGAGAGATAGGAGATGAGATGGGACTGGTGTTGGGAAGGTAGGAGAGGCCAGATAATCTGTATGGTGTCATACAGTCCTGTCAGTAAGACTCATGAATCTTTCCCATAAGGAGTCATATGGGAGCAGCCTTACTTTAAAGGAAATATTTGTAAAGCAGAAGGATAAACACAGCAAATGAGAGTGATTGGTATAATTCATGTGTGCGTTTGTTTCTTTAATGTTTTGAATATCTGCTATGCACCAGTCATGTTGCTGAAGGCATCCTCACGTTTGAACACCACAGTAACCTAATGAGATCGGCATCACCCTTATTATCATGCCCAGTTTCTACAGCAGAAAATTAAGGCTTTGTGACATCAAGTAACACACCCCAACTCGCACTGCTTCTGAATTATAAAACCCTGATTTTAATCTAGTTTATTCTTATTCAGGAGCCCTCATTTTTACCTTCACACTCACAAATGGTTGATTGGGTAATATACCTCTTAGCAAAAAATGGCTTCCAAAGACTGTACACGGAGGTTTAAAGTATTTTGTTGGTGAGAAGAAGTTGGTTAGGGAGAAAATGCTAGAAAGAGAGTAGTGGGTTCCTGAAGAAAGGAGCAGTTGTGTTATTGAGAAGTGCGTGTGTGTGCGTGTGTGTGCGTGTGCATGTGTGTGTGCGCGCGCAAAATCTGTGTGCACGTGCTAGGGTGAGGTGAGTAATACAGTGGAGTAAGATCTGCATTTTTCAACTGTGCTCTGCAAAGAATATCAGTCTGACGTCTATTAAGATATGGTTTATGGAAAAGGAGATCTGCAGTCAAACATGGTTAGGAAAGCTTGGGAAATAAAGATTCTTTACTGCAGGACCTCTGAGGTCCCTTAATATGCTATGTAAAATAAGACCTTTTGAAATACAAAGGACTACTATTTTTCAAAGGTAATTAGTACCAATACTTATAATTATTATTTTCTTTGAAGATTTATTAAGTAATGTTGTGTAACTTAGATTAGGGAGCACTGTTTTGGATAATCTTTATAAATATGATGATTTTACATTGGTGAAATTGATTGTGATCCTTAGAACAGCTCAATAAACAGTTTTTAATTAGTATCCTCTGGAGGGACACCTTTGTTAAGATACAGTGATTATTCTACTGACTTGTTTGTTTTAAGAGGAAAGGATTTTTGCTATTGTTTTAAGACAATATTTGTGCCCTCATGCCAAGCTAAGCTTAATGAAAAAGCCCTTGCTTCTCCAGATACATTTGAACAGCTGTGGATTATACTGAGCTTTAATAACACCTTCACTATTTTATTACTATGTATTTGCAAAAGTGAATGAATTTGGCACAGGAGGGCTCCAAATTAGACTTTAAATCCAGGGTCCAGAGCCTCTTTTCCCATAGCATAAAATCTTTTGTGTCACGAAGACTTATCCATGTTGCAAAGATGAATAGAATCAGGAGTGGAGGCAAAACCTGGCTTTTGGAATTAGCAATAGCAAAGAATAGAAATGCAAACAGAACAAGAGAGGAAAGAGAATTTACTGAATTGTAATTTCTTTTAAAAATCTGTTTGGAGGGTCCTTCCTTGTTACCATTGTGCTCATCCATTAAGCTTTTTCTTTTTAGCAGTAAGCATTGATTTGTGAAAATAATGGCTCCTGCTGGAAGATGAGAATTTCATTTAAAAAACATTCTATATCTTCTAGTTTATGGTATCATTTAAAAAATCTAAAAGAAGTATTTGCCAACTTACTTTGTAGGTTTTCATTATGATTTCTTTTTCAAATTCTTGGACTGTTTCCATTGACAGAAGCAACTTCAATGCTTATGGTTTAGTGGGAAAAGAACTTTTCCCTTTTTTTTTGTAATGCTTAATAATTCTTTTCTGTAACATCTCCAATTCAAACTTTTATGAAAATTTGCTAAAGTTTGAGTGCCCAACTCTTCTAAGTTCATCCTTATGAATGATGGCAAAGGGAAGTAATCTTCGCAGTTTCCAAATGGATGAGAGACAAGATGGCCTTTTAGCTGTGGATGTTTGTTCTTACTGGCTTATTGTGGCTGTGGTAAAAAGGAAGGGGATACTTTAAAAGATACATCATTCCTTTATCTTATATGTAAAGGTACTGCTAAACTTTTGCTACCTTAACAGTAATCTTATGACAAAGGTGTTTCCATCATATTCATTTTATAGGCAAGAAAACTGAAGCTCTGAGAGGCTGACTGACTTACCTGAGTTCACAGAATAGGCAATAGAACTATCATTTAAAGTAAGCTGTTATGGTTCTCCAGAGAAACGGGACCAAGCAGATGCGTATGTGGAGAGATTTATTGTAAGGAATTGGCTCACACAGTTGCAGAGGATGATAAGTGTCAAATCTATAACTGGCAAGCTGGAGACCCAGGAGAGCCAATACGTAGTTGCAGATTGAGTCTGAAGGTCTGAGACCCAGCAGAGATGATGAGGTAAGTTCTAGTCCAAAAGCTGGCAAGTTCAAGACTCAGAGCCAACAGAGTCAATGTTTTAGTCCATGTCTAAAGGCTGGGAAAGGTCAGTGTCCTAGCTCAACTGCCATGCAGGAGAAATTCTGTCTTACCGAGCCTCCTTACGTCTCCAGTTGGGTGGATGAGGTCCATCCACTCTCTGGGACAGTCCGCTTTGCTAGGCATACTGACTCAAGTGTTAATCTCCAGAAACATCACAGACATGCCCCAAACACTAGGTAGCTATTTGCCTGCAGCCCAGCCAAGCTGACACATAAAATGAACTATCACAAAGTCCTTCTGAGTCTAATTTCCATGCTTTGCTTGTTCAATTGCAATATTAAGTCCTTCTCCCAGAACTGTTTCAGAAGCTGTCATCTATGCTTTTGTTTATATCTATATTCCTCCCACAGTTCTTCTTATTCTTCATGAGACTTCTCTGCATGACTCTGTTAATCAAACCTTCCCCTTCACAGAGTTTTATGTTCATGTTGATTCTTTAAAACTAAATAGGACTCAATTGGATTATTTCTTGTTTTTCTTCAAGGTGACATTTGATCTTGTTTGCAAAACATTTTCTGCTGTCACAACTACAGTGGTGAGGAGTTCTGGTATTTAATTGGTAAAGGTGAGGGATGGTGCTAAGCACCCCGCAGTGCACAAAGAAGCTTCCACCACAAAGAATTCTGTAGATGGAGGTGTTAATTGTGTAAAGGTTCAGAAACTCTGCTATAGTGTACAGAGTCTTAAGGTCCATTGTGGGTTTTCTTACATCTACCTGCACATTATAAGCAAAATTTTATATGTACAGTGCAGTATGTACTTTTGTTTCTGGGTAGAGTAGTGGATTCCTTCAGATCATGGCAGAGTTCCATGCCCTGGTTGGAGAATATGACAGATATGTATTCAGCATCACGGTTTTCTTATGCATTACCGTGTGGTACAGGCTACATGTTTAAGACCTGTATTTGCCAAACTCACTTGATATTATACTAGATAATACTCAGTTCTTTGAAGTGTATGATATAGTATGAGATTTGGAAGGAAGAAGCCATATTTTTGCTGGCAAGAGCATTGGAGGTCATGTAGGGATTTTCTTCATTATCTTGCCAGGGATTTGTCAAGAGCTTCACAGGTGGTTAAGAAGCAGTGTACCAATAGTTATGGTGAAGGCAGTGGTTGTTTGATCTTGGATCACCATTTTGATAATATGTTCCCAGAGACCACAGTTCCAGGAGCAGCCTTTTTATTCTCCATCTTTCTGACAGAGGCAGATCACTATTGGAAAGGCAGATCATCTGTAAATGGATCACTATTGATCGTATTTCTAGAAATTAATATGTAGGATTAACCTAGAATCTGGCATTCCAAATCTTTCAGAAATTTGAAAGCATTTGATTTCTTATATTGAATTCCATTCTACCTAAGTTACTGAGCTAGTTATCTGTTTCTTGCAACTGAACCCTGCTGATGCACCTCTGGAAAGTTTAGCACCGCTGATTTGCTGGAGTGCTAGGCTGATGGAGCGGCTGATTCCTCCTTCACTGTAGAGTACGCATTACCAGGATGGGAGGGTCTTCAATATACGTAAGTCACAGAGCTGTTAAAAATGATTGAACCGGTACATTTCTAAACTTGTAATTGTGGAGAACAAGAAAACAAATCACAGTTCAGTGCAAAGCAGACCTCACCGGTATCTGGTGCTTTATGCATATGCAAGAAATATTGGAAGTTCAACAATGGCAAGGTCCTTAGAGGCCATCTAGACCAGGCATTCTCAGCACAGGAAACTTGTGGAGAATTTTGGATTGTCTGATTAACTGAAAGCACACTAATTTCCTGCATGTGTGAGACAGTCCTACACCATGAACACTGACTCCTTCCCTGCTAGTGATAATGTCCATAGTATTACTGTTAAGAAACTTCAGCCCATCCTTCTGGGTTTACCAAAGTAGCAAGTGGAGCACTGCATGATGAAACATTTCTCCTAAAGTCATAGTACTCACAGAGCTGCAAGTGAAACCCAGGCGTTCTGCCTTTCAGTGCGGAGGTCCTCCCCCATCATTTTAGAAGAGGCTCTTTGAAGTTGCCAAGGGATCCAGGAAGAGATATGGAAACGGATCTGGAAATGGAATTAAGGAGAAGAATGGCTGGAAGCAGGTCTGGTTCTCAGTGAATGTGCACTGAAATGGTGAGGCTGTTGTTCTGTTTGTTTGTTTTATATTCAGCCAGGGTCAGTTCTTCTTGCACAATGCCCATGCTGTACAAATTGCTAAATGTTTTGTATATCATCCCCTCGTTAGAGAAACTTACTGAAGGAAAAGGTAAATGGAAAGTCATTGGCTTGGCATTTAACTCTGCTCCCAGCATGGTTACTCCATCTTGAAATGTTTGCTTCTCAGTATACACAGGGACTTTTACATTTTTTTTCTCGCATTCAAATTGCTGAGCAGTAACCCACTAGTTACCATGTCCTGAAAGGGCACCTTGCTTGCTGTAGATTTTGTCTCTGCCTTGATATTTTCCTTTGTGCGGTGTTATAGATTAAACTGGAAAGTTTTGCAAATGTTTTTCAGACCTTCAAACTGTCCCCAGATTCCTGATGCAGAACTAATTGTGCAGGGATCAGTGATTAGTTCTTGCGTTGGAAAAGAATATTTCTCAGCTGAACAGGGAGGGAATTTAATGAGCACATTGGGCTTTCCAGTGTAACATTCAGTCATAATCACCTTTCTCTGAGAATCAGGCTCTTGAATTTCTTTGAATTTCATTGTAATCTTCCTACTTAATCACATGGTAAGCTTTTAAATGTGGGTACTATAAGCAGAATAAAGAATTAACATAGGCATTAGGATATACTAAGTTAAATCTTGACTTGCCCCTTCCCCTATTATATTGGATGAAGAAGTTTTTACCTATACTCCTATTGTTTCTTGGCAAGGGCAATGCTTTATAGCTTTGGTATCTGCACAAAGTGAATTTCATTTATTTCTTCATAGCACTGACATATATGTATTGAACGTTTATGATATATCAAGAACTGTTGAGTACTGGGGATTTATCCAAAGTAATTTATCTCAGACTGTGTTCTTTAGCCAAGTGGTCAATTTGTTTGGAGGTGGGGTGATTTTATTGTTGGTATTCAACAATGGGCTAGGTCTCTTCTTTCTATTTTCCACTTTCTATAATATCTTGGAGGAGACACCAACAGTGACACTGAATTGAAAAATCTGTAAACTGATGAAGAAAGCCAAATAGTCTTTGCCTTCAAGGAGCTTATATTTTGTTATTGGAGTATTACAAGGGCTGGTGGATGTCTTAGTTACTTTTCTTTCCTTGATGAGACAAAATACCAGAATTAACGAAGGAAAGGTTTATTTAGCTCACAGTTCACAGAGATTTCAGTCCATAATCAGCTGGCTCCAAGGCAGGGTGGCAGGGCACAGGGGCAACAGCCCAAGGCAGCAGAAGACAACAAAAGTAGCAAGATCACAAGCAGGGGGCGGTGGGGGGAAAGCCTCTTTCCCTCCCTTATATTGTAAGCAGGCTTCCCCCACTCAAGGGCGAGTATTGCTCACATCATCTCCATGCCCTCCTCTTGCACAGGCTCAGGATGAATACAAAGCAAGCACCCAGGCCCCCTGCTCAGTTACTTAGTTCACCTTCTAAACTCCTCACAATGACACAATGAACAACATCCTAGAGCAGAAGGGTGTGTCCTTTTCACCCCAGGATGTAGAACTGCTGGGTTATTTAGTTAAGCTTCTAGAGTCCTCAAGTTGACACAGTATATCAACCATAACAGTGGAAAAGAAAATAAAACATCCAATATAATGCTGGACTCAAGTAAACATACAATAATGAATGATGTTTACTATGTTCTTACGGTTACTAGTGGAGTGTTTTGTTTTCTGGTTGCCTGCCTACTCTGAGTCTGGGCATAGCAGCTAGGCTCCATTAGCCCTGGGTCACTATCATTTTTACTTCTATGCTCCCATACAAAATGGGAAATGGAATAAAGAAACCCAGGGTATTATAAAATATCAAGAATAAAATTATGATACCTCCAAACAGACTGACTTACACATTGGAAAACTGCCTTAGATACATTAGCTAAAATTTGTTTGTTTCTCCACTGAAGTATGGAAATTATAATGTATGTCATTGCTTCCTCATCCTTCTTCAGCTGGGAGGATTACTGGGGGACTAGATTACAAACTCATGAAGCATGTGGGATGCAAGCTTGCTTGGTGGCTAACACACTGTGATGATAGTCTGCTGTCCCGACAACATCCCATAGGGACAGAACAGCAGATACAATGGTGCTAATCTGGTTGGCCTACTTGAAATTTGATAGGAATAAAGGTACGATGATTTCATGTTTTTTGGTTAATAAAAATAAAATTAATCAAAAAGTTTAAGAACCACCGAAGAATTAAAATCAGTAAGAAAGATAACAGGGTGCTTAGAAGTCATCTGCATGAAAAGTACAACATAATATAGGCAACTATGTATTGACTAATCATAGCAACAGAGATTTATGGAAAAATAACCGAGAAGAACGGTATCATATGAGAAAAGAGAATAGTCAAGTCTAGGCCGTGACTGGCTGCCATGGAGAGGCTTTGAGCATTGCTCAGTCTCTGAGTTTGAGTGTTCTTATGAGTGCAACACTAACACTTGTCCCGGTCCTTGGAATTGTCTTGAAGATTTGTGAGAATAAAACAGATAAAAGACATGAAAGGACTTTGTTATAAGATGAATTGTGTCACCTCCTCCCCTTCTACCACATTCATTTGTTAAAGTCCTAATGTCCAGTACAGAATGTGACTATATTTAATATATGGTCTTTGAAGGCATAATTAAGCTCAAACGAGGTCATTATGGAGCACCATTACCCAGCATGACTATTGTCCTTGAAAGAGAAGAAAATTCCGACACAGACGCTCAGACAGGAGCCCATAGGAAGATCCAAGAAGATGATGATGAAGAGACCGAGACCTTAGAGAAGTACAGTCTTGCTGATACCTTGATTCCAGGCTTCCATCCTCCAGGACTACGAGCAATCACATTTCTGTTTAAGCCTTTCTGTCTGTGGTGTTACGGCAGCCATAGCAAAGTAGTATAGGTCTTGATAGTATAAAGGCACTGTCCATCCTTCTGGTAGTTTCCTGCCACATCAAATATGTAATAAGTGCTCCATAATGCGAATGGAGTTATCCACAGCACAAGGTGTCACCGTGGGAGTAACACAGGAGTGGCACAATCGCTACGCACGTTACTGAAGAGAATGTGAGTGAAATGATAAAACCAGAAAAACTAGCAGATTTATGACTTGCACACCTGGGAAGGTGACTGTTCCATTTACAGAGATGGGAAACCCTTGGTTCTGAAGGAGCAGAATTTGGGAAAAGTGGTTAGCTCTGTTTGATTTATACTGATAATAGGATATTCTTATCTCCTAGGCTGATTTTAACACTTATTTTAATCTATAATCATTTTATCTTTCTTATTTTCTAAGCCAAAACAATAGATTCAGTCAGATTACTCCTCACATGTAATTTTAGGTCCCATCAAGTAACTGACTTTTGACCTGAGAACCCTTGAAAGTCAGTGCTGACCTGAGAACCCTTGAAAGTCAGTGCTCTTACACTCTGACCATATTGTCCACAAAGAAGAGAGGGAAGACAAACAAGGAAGAGGGTACAGATACATTCCCCAAACATGTTTCCTTTTCTTTTCAAAGAGGAAGCAGAAGCTGGCCACAGATTTCAAGGTTACTGTGTTTGAATGTGGGTGGGTAGATGGTAATTTTTACTAAAAATACATTCGTTGAGAGGAAGAAAAGATGACCCCTGCTTCTGTCAATCTTAGTTTATTCATAGCTGTTCCCCTTCCTTTGGTGGAAGTGAAAGGTTCCCACACACATTCACAAATGCTTGTTCTGATAAAATTTCACTGGGGGTGGTCAGTATGCTCAGGGTCCTTGATGTTCTTGTAGGAATGTGCCAAAGACTTCCATTCACTGATGCTCGTTCCAAAGGCCATGAGAAGGAAAGGGATGAAGGCTGGGACTTGGTCCTCAGAGTCTGCTGTGAGACAGAGGTCCCAGCCTGCCCAGTGAGGGTGGGTTGGCTACCTTGGTAGGCAACTAGAAATGTTACCACAGCTCTCCGATTTGTTTGTTTGTTACTAGGAGTCACAGAAAGGCTCTTGGTGTCCCTTAGCAATTACTCCTTAATCTGGTCTTCCAGCTGAAACACTTGTCAGCAGCAACTGAGAAGCATCAGCTTGGTTTTGAAGAGACATTTCCATACCCCCTTCTGAGCCCTGAGTGTGTGGAGTACGAGCTCCTTAGCATGCAGAGGCCATGGGAGAAAGCCTTTTATTGCAGATAGCATTTTATAGCCCCGAACGACTGGTGTGTACACCCAGGGGCTCTTCAAACTTCTTCCTGAGCATAAGCCCTCACCCCTTCCCCAGCCCGCTCGCTCCCAGATGCTGTTCCTGGGTTATTGACTCGCTGCTGCTTGGTTGTGGTTACTATTTCAAAAGCACCTACATTGCTCCGTGTTTTGCTTTGTTTTAAGCTGGCTGGAACCTGTTGAAGCCAGTCTTCAGAAACTCAGTGCTTCACTCTGAGATAGAAGGAAAGTACCAGAAAGACACAGATATTTTACAATGTGATTTCTCTTATTTTGTCCATCTTTTCTGTTACCCCACGGGCATCACACATACTTCTCTGAGCTTTCCGGGATGAAGGGGCACAGAGGAGGATATAAAGAGTGGGGAAGGGCTGTGAGCATGCTCAGCCCTTCTCTTCCACAGGCTCACATTCAGGAGAACGTGTGTACAGTGCATGCACACAGACACACACACAGACACACACACAGACACACACACACACACACACACACACACACACACACACACACACACACACGTCCCTGCTAGCCTACATGGAAAAGAGCCACTTCAAGGGTGAGGGGAAAGGAAGGCGTTTCCTGAGCTCTTGTGTTTTCTGTTTGTGCCATTAGCCGTGTTAACTGAGTCGAGCAACCACTCGGCACAGCTGTTTTATTCCAATACTTGCTGATCCACACAATTTCTGCAGAGCTCTGACAGTTGTTCTCGGCTCATAAAGGACATTTGAATAGATTGTTCTAATTCAGGCTGGCACTGGAGTATAGGAACCTGACCTCCCTGGAAACAGCGCTTTTCCAAAGGGAAAGATGGTAAATAGAACATTCCCCTCCCCTTCCCTCCCCTTTATGGCCCGCATTGGCTCAGCTGAACTGTTTGGAGACTTGGTTCAGACTCCATCTTCCCTTCAAAGAGGCAGCAACATTTCCATGCAATTACCATATGGCAATATTCAGAAATGATCTGAATGAAGGAAAGCAAATAAGCATGTAAACACGCACATCCATGTAATTTCTAGCTAAAATATTGCTATGTTAAAAATGTAATCCTAAATTAGTGGTTCCTTACTACTACCCAGGACAAAAAGGGCAATAAATCATTACATATTCCTTGATACCATTAAAATTAATCCAAATGAAATCTGGAATAAATACATGATATTAAAAATATTATCTTTATTGCTCACATTGAAGACAAAATTCTGTATTCTGAGTAAAGGTCATTGCCTTCCAAAGTTATAGAAACCTAACTTCTTTCTGTAATGGTACTGGGTTTCCTTTTTTCCATTAGTCCAGTAAAACCAAGAACAGACTTTGATTCTGACTCTCTCTTCAGTGTGTCTCCTGATGAAGGATTTCTCTTTGACTAAACTGTCAGGCTTCTCTCAGTGCAGTTCTTAACTAAACCTGGTCCTATCTCTCCCAGCTGTATCAAGAATTGTGCTAGTTGAGTTTAGGGAGAATCCCCAGCCTTGACATGTGGTCATCCTTACCACTTCAAGCTCCTCCTTGCCCATCTGGGGTGTGTGAGTCCTCAGCCAGCCATGAGCAAAAATCCTTTTAAGGCAGTTTAGCAAAAATGTTCCTACCTTTGATGTCTTTTGTTAGTAATTTTTCACCTAATCACTCTCTCTCTTTCCTGGCTATAGATCTCTGCTGTCTTTGCTGTATTGAGAGTTAAGTCTATTCTCTCTTTCTTATCACAACACCCGTATTGCAATTGTTTTGAATGAATCTTTATTACTATTTTAACAAGTATCAAATACATACATACATAAATTTGGGGATTAAACACAGGAGCTTTGCACCAAGCTAAATCCCCAGCATGACTGTCTTGCTTGCCTCTCTCTCTCTTTCTCTCTCTCAATCTCTCTCTCCTTTTTTCTCTTTCAAGGCAGGGTATTGCTAAGTCCCTAAGTTGCCCAGCCTGCCCATTAAGTTGCCTGAGTTACCAAGCTCACCAGCTAAGTCACCAAGTTGCCCTTAAATTTGCGATCTACCTGCCTCAGTCACCCAAAGTGTTTGTATTACAAGTGTAAACCACCACACTTGGCCCAGAATAATTACTTTTTTTTTTTTAGCACTGGGAGGCCTGTAAGTCTTGGGAAGTGGGATTATGAGGGAGTAGAAAAAAGTCTAACTTTTCTAACTAGATCCTGAACATCTGGCTTATTATAGAGTTCAGAAAATCCAACACTGAGTTTATATGGCTGCCTGATTAAAAAAAATAGGCCATGTTCATAAAAATAAGTTTAATAGAGTTATTTGAGTAAAGGATGATTCATGACTAAAGCGGCACTTAGAACCACAAGAGGTTCAGTGAGCTTTGCTCTGCGACATTGGCAGTAAGTATTTATAGAAAGGAGAGGGAAGTATGAGAACTGGTTCTCTGTTACAAAAGCTAAATTTAGTTAATTTAGTTAGGTTGTGGTTCATTTATGTGCCATGTTAGTTTGTATCTCATTATTAGGCACACTAAGTAAGGGGGTAGCCTCAGGTCCATGGTCTTCTGCTTGTTTAATTAATCAGTGAAGACAGTAGCTGGGTCGCCCACAAAAAGCCTGTATTTCAGGACTTGAACTAGAGAACAACAGGGTTACAGGGTGAAAGGATTACTTTTTAAAATTTAATGTCCCCTGGCAAGCGCAAGGTCGTGAGTTCGGTTCCCGGTACCAGAGAAAAACCAAAAAAAAAATTTAATGTCCCAGCCAACCTGTAACCTCAATGTTAAATGTATTAAAGCTTGAAAGTTGTTTTAAGTATTATGTGTACATAGAACTTCTACATCACTCAGGAAGATGCAACCGCTCTACAAGAAAATGCTAGACCTTCTGAGCCCTTGTGAAGAGGAATAGCGGTAATCTATGTTAGAATGCACTTGAAATTTGACCTGAAAAGTAACCAGTACTCTAATGTGTAACAAAAAATGGTCCCCCAGCCAGTGTACTTCCTTTTCTTAGTTGTGCAGGTAATAATGGTTCCTGTTCCAGTTCTGGTTGCTCCTGGTCTCCTAGAAATGGCTGAGATGCATAGCTCTGTGATGCATAGCTGGTCACTATGATGCACATTGTATAAACCAATCCCCAATTGACAAGCCATTCTGCCTCTGTACTTCCTGCTTGCTTGTCCTATATATGCCCTAGACACCAGAGATCGGGGCCTGATATTTTGGGAATGATCCCGATCAGTGCCCGTCAGTGTAAATAAATCTCCCCTCAAATCCCAGATGTCATTTGAGTGTTTTTTCTTGCCTTTGCAATGCAGTCATTAAACAGAAGATTATATTCTTGATCCACAGTCTGTGCACATAGTCTCTGAACATTTTTTTTTTTTTTTTTTTTGCTCAGGAGAAAAGAAGGACATTATTTTGTTTTTTCTCACAATGGTCCCATACAATGTATGATAAAAATATATGGTGAATGTTTAAATTAAAAAATTACTACAGTAAAAAGCACGTTGCCACGAATCCCTCTCCGTTTCAAAGAAGTTCTGGGAGTCCTCGTGAATGAGTGTGTTTAGCTGTGTTGTCATGGCTAATTTGAAATGCCTCCCCTTGATTTGAATACACTTATCATTCTTGTCACTTTGAGAGCAGTTTTGGAAATCTTATTTTATAGCATCTTTGCAAAGCATGATTAAAAAATACGGTGAATGCTGTGGCAGAGTGTCATCCAGCAGAAAGGCAGGTTCGTAAAACTATTACAGTGTGTCCTCATCCACCTTATTCACAGAATTTGGCACCCTGTGACTTCTGGCTCTTTCCCAAAGTTAGAATGGTGATGAAAGGTGAGCATTTTGAATTGATTCATGACACTGCATCTGCCATGACAGTGCATCTCAACACGCTCCTGAAAGAGGACTTCCAGAACTGCTTCAGAAACTGGAAGAAAGTTGGGATAACTGTGTTCAAAGTGAGAGGGCGTATCAAGGGGGATTAATGGCAATGTCTTTTAGTGTAATACATTTTTAAAAAAAATTCAACATTCACTGTGGTTTCTTTTTATCACACTTGTATATACAGTGTGGCAGGATTTTTATCATCAGTTCTTATTTTTTAATTGTTTCTGTGCTCAAACAGGACTATGACTAGGGCAAGACAAATCATTTCAGGCAAATAATTTAAGCAGATAATTACTCTTGAGGCTTTGCAAGTGCCAGCCCTGCTCCTCAGCATAAAGATGTGGCTTCAGGAAGAAATGCAGAACATCTGCATTCTGTGCCTCAGACAATAACATCTTTATCGATTTGCTATTTGATCTTTAACAAAGCCCTGCTAAGAGTAGTGGTGACTATGAAGGACTGTTCAAAGGATCTGATGTTCATCTGCTCCTCTAGCTACTATAGCTTCTAGTTTTGGATCAAGTTCTTTTCAGAGCAATATTAAGTTGAACTTTTTTTTTTTTTTACCTTAGTTGCATTTATTACTAGTATGTTGAGTTTTCTTTTAACTGCATTCCTTTAACTTATACTAAAGAATTGTATTTTTTAAAGCTACATCAAACTTATAACCCTATCTTTCATAGCAACTGGCTTAGAACATTATGTCCTCTAGAATATTCAAAGCTTTCTAACTTAATTTTTTACAGTTTAGTTCTAGGAAAAGTTTTATGTCCCTTCAGGAGTAGATGTGCATCCCCTCTTTTGATAAGTACTTTTACATATGTGTCCACATCTTTGTTCTTTCCTTTGCATTCAGGGTGCTCAGATTCAAATACAAAGCATTTCTCTAACAATGGAAGCATCAGTTGATTGGAGTTTTAGTCTCTTTTATTTTAGAATTGATTATCTCCTTTCACTTAGAGATTTATTTGGTCAGAATTATCTCATTTATATTTTAAGAAATAATACTTAAAATTTTATCAATACCAATCATGTGCTATGTATAATTTAACCACTTGGTAGAGACTACTTCATTGGGTCACTACAACAAGACTAGCAGTTTATTATTCACATTTTACTGGTACAGAATTGAGACATGGAATAATTAAGTAATTTTTTGAGTCTGTGCGTCTAGTAAAGTTAAAGGTATCAGTTGCACACATAGAATCTTTATTCTAAGTCAATATTTCAGCCATTATTTATATGACCTATGCTTTAATGCACCAATATAGCCATTATTTTACAATAGAAATAAATAAATCTCTTACACTTTGAGGAGATAGATCTATGTGTATGTATTTTTGTTTTACTTTTTTCCTGATCTTAGTTTATATTTAAAATTCAAAGCCTCTTTAACTTTTTAATACCTCTCTCCTATGACCTTTTTCAATAAACTTTTTTTGAACACATTCAAGTTTGTAGAGGAGCTTTAAGAATAATATGAGAGATTCTGAACATTTTCCATCTATATTCAACAATTGTTTACATTTATGTTTTACTTACTTTATCACGTTATGTATGTCTATATCATCATAATTATTTTTGAAAGCTAGAGACATCATGACCCTTCACTCTTGAATTCATTAATGTATTTCCAAAGAGCAAAGACATTCTCTTCTTTTTTTTTTTTTTTTTTTTTTTTTTGGTTTTTCTCTGGTACCGGGAACTGAACTCAAGACCTTGCACTTGCCAGGCAGGCGCTTTGCCGCTGAGCTAAATCCCCAGCCCCAAAGACATTCTCTTCCTCTAGGTGATTATCGGATGCAAGTAACTTCACATTGATACAATGCTATGCTGTAATATACAGTCCACTTTTAAATTTCCTAACTTCCCCAGGAGCTGTTATTGTAATAGTCTCTTTTTCCGTTCTTCCTCCCTCTCTTCCTTCTTCTCTTCTCCTTTTTATTCTTTCTTCCTTTCTGCCTTCCTTCTTCCCCTTGTCCAGAAGTCTTCCTGTCTGTCTCTTTCTAGATCCAATCCAGACCTAATGTTGTACCTAGGCACTCTGTGTCTGTTATGATTGATGCATTGTGTCAACTTGGGGAATCTAGAGGTTTGGCTAAGAGACTCAGCAGTTTGCCTCTTGGGGTAAAAAGGACACGCCCTTACCCTTCTGGGATGTTGTTTA
>NW_004955434.1:11338994-11380180 GCF_000276665.1 Chinchilla lanigera
GTCGCAGACCCATCAGCCTTTTGATATGGACTTGCAAGGACACTGCAGCGAGCTCCAGGCCCAGGGCTGGGCTCTTCAATCTCCAGCGTGCAGACACCCTCTGCCCGCTTCCTCATCCAACTCTGTAGCTGACCATTGTAAGACAAACTTGTAATTCCTTGTACATTTGTTTATCTTGTATTATATCTGTTCCTCTAGTGAACCCTGACTGATACAGTGTCTTTATGTGTTTTGAGCATGAAATGTCACACAAGCACTTTTTTCCTCTATTGGATTGCCTGAACTTCTTGTTTAAAAGCCCAAGATTCTTCTCTTGCCTCCAGGGAGCTTCGAACTATTTACAGCGAAGTTAGGTTTTCCTAAACCTCAGAGCCTCCCCTTCCTAGAGAAGAATCTTCTTTCCGTATCTGATTCTTCAAGTGGCTGCCTCCTATTCCTCGCGTTTGCACCCATCAGAAGACTCACGCACCCATAAGTTGAAGTTAATCTTTATTTCTTCTTTTCCTACTGGAAAAATTTCTAAGATATTCTAGAGCAGATATTGCTTTGGCCCAAAAGTGTAAGATCAACAAAGCCAAAAGCAGAGGAGTGTGATTTTGAGACCAAGCATATTACTGAGTAGGAGTGTTTCAGGGTGTGAGATTCTGAGCGTGAATACATCTATCACATCAAAGGGGAATCTTAATAAAAGAGATCAGCAAATCAGCACATCTCTGTGTCAAATATAACTGTGTTTGGAACTTTTTTCTAATTTTGAAACATCGGGACAAAAAAAAGTCTGCCTAAGTGAAAAAAGTGGCCATTGCAGGCAGTTCTTAGAGCCTGCCTCCCTAACTCCTATGCACTTGTTCACACTTCACCCCCTGAATTGGAGGTGTACATAATACAACCATCAGACAATTCATTTCCCCTCCTCTCCCGCTTAAGAAAGAGCATTTTCAATCCATAAGAGATTATCTTGATGCCTGAGAATACATTTTGCATTGTTTCACAATGTAATTTAAGTAGTTTTTATTTTTAAAATGTTCTTCTCCATCAGTGAGTTGAATATTTTAACACTCTAATTTTAAGGCTCTCTCCCTCCACCTCAAATCTTCCTGTCAAATACTTAATGATCTATAAATATTTAGAAAGTTCTAATAGAGCATACTATTAGAAGCAAACCCATAAGAAAGTCTGCTATTATTTGAGTAATCGCCCTAATTTATCTCTTCATAAGTTTGAATACATGCATATTGAATTTTCTGAAATGAAGTCTTACCCTCACACATTATTTTATTATATTCCTTCTACCCTCTTACAAACTGAAAGGAGAATGAAAGAACCAGTTCTATTATCCTAAAAGTAGATTATTGTACTGTCTAGCATTGTCTGAGGGTACTGGTATGGACAACAGGAAGAGCAAGGAAGGTCTTTTGTTAAAAAAGGACTGTCTAGGAAACTACAAATATGACTGGCAATGATTATAGTTCATCCAATGGGTTGATTCCATGTTTTTCATGTTTGTCTTCCAGCTAGGGCTCTAGGAAACCATTCGCTTTCATTTGTGGAGACAGTGTGGTCCGTAGGTGAGGGCAATGATTTGGGAATCAGGAGCTAATACTGTGGAGGACCACCTAAGTGACTCTCTTTTAAAGAGGAGCAATTGCCTCCAATTTGGCTGAGCC
The DNA here is from genome assembly GCF_000276665.1 of Chinchilla lanigera. Classification (NCBI taxonomy): domain Eukaryota; kingdom Metazoa; phylum Chordata; class Mammalia; order Rodentia; family Chinchillidae; genus Chinchilla; species Chinchilla lanigera. The sequence goes on from NW_004955434.1 coordinate 11,340,662, forward strand.
TGACCCTATTTTCATGTATTGATATGTACAGAGCTGGCTAGGACTTTTCCTTATCCCTTTAATTGGCTTTAAGCAATGCATATGGTCTAGCCAAGGTGCTGATGGCAATCTTCGGAGATGGCAGGCCTGTGTACCCAGATCCCCCTCCCCCCCAGTTGCTGCCTGTTGTGAGCTGTTGAGGTGGGATGTGTGAGCCAATGCTCCACCCTGGGACTGAGCCTTGGATTAGAGGCTATGACTTCCTGGGGCTTCAAAGAGTACACATCCGAGCTAATGCACCAACCCCAAAATATTAGATACTATCTCGATTGAGTTGTGCAGATTATTCTTTCTGCATATCCTTTGTTCTGCATATTGCAAAGGTGATTTCAATCCTCCTACTTATCCCAGCTCAAGACGCTCATATATCTCCCGCCACTCTCACAGTCACTCATCCTCAAGCCACTCCCTTCTTCACAAATGAATAAAATCTGTGTTTGGTTCTGGGTATAGGCTGGGGTTCCAGATAGCCATCATTGTGGCTGGACTCAGGACCTCCTTGACTCCCCACCATTTTGGATATATTATTGTGTCTTTATTTATGCCGTGGGTTACACTGGAGGTGGTAGATTGAAATTAACTCATTACAATTCTGATAACTTTTCCCTGGGATTACAAATATAAACTTCCCGGGCCGTGACGAGGTCCAGAAGGGCTCTCTATACACTACATTCTGCCTGACTTAACAGTCTTTGTGATCCTGAGCCAGAAAACTTGACTGTCGGAAGCTCATCATCCTCATCTTCAAATTGATGGGCTAGCTAATCTCTCTTTTTCTTTCTAGAACATAACCCTGTGAATTATAAGACTATCAGAAGCAATTGTTAATTTGTATTTTTTGATGGATATTCATACTCAGTGTCTTTACCTTTAATGTTGACTCATTTTATTTTTTCCAGTGGTTTGTCACTGTTCTCCTGAATATGATTCCAGGTAAGATTCTCATAGATATAAGACAGTATAATATAGATATGTAGAATTTTGATTAAATGTTTTCATTAAAATTTTAAATTAAAAAAAGGTAAGGGGTTGTCTTTACTCTAAAGGCCTTTTCTGTAGATATGCATTTTTGTTTATTTGATTTTAATTTGTTTCCTGAGTGAGGAGTTTATATTTGATCTGGCTGTTGTACCTGAAGTACTGACTCCAAGGCTCAGCAGGAAACAGTGCGCGCGATGGTTAACACTCAGGAACAGGAGTTCTCAGTGCCTTCCTTTCTACTGGCATAAATTGTCCCTCCTAAAAACAGTCTTCTACTTCCTTGTCTCACTGAGAGACGTTGTTCATCCCGCTGCCTCCTACACAGCCTGAGAGCCTCATCCTACCATTAACAAATTATCACCAAGCTCTATTCTCTTACTAATTAGCTCAGACCACCATTCTCATCCAAGCCACCAACGTGTCTCACCTGAACTATTGCCTCCCCTGTTTAATAATGTCTTCCTCAACTGAGCATGTGCTTAGAGCACCAACAAATCGAGGACATGTTTCCTTTCCTACTCTCTCAAACATACAAAGAGGAGTGGAAAACTATAGAAGAATGCTATTTAAATATCAGCACTCATGTACATTTGAGTCACTTAAAATACATGGTTTGTATAACTTCATGTGATTGCTTTAATCTTCCTAGAGAATGGTATTGTTGTGTGTTCAGATGTTGTATTTGGAGTGTCACACACTGATTTAGGGAACAGTGCCTCAAAAGGACTGACTCTGGCCCTGCCACTAACCCATTCTGCATAGTGTAGCAGAATAATCATTTAAAAACAAGATGTGATCTGATCACCTTTTGATTTCCATTGCCCTTAGCATAGCGCCCAAGATTTTCTTCATGGCCATGTGTACTTTGATCTCTGCCTGCTTCTCCTGCTTCCTCCCATATATTCCCTTTCTGTTTTTTGATCCAGTCAGGTTGATCTTTGTTAATTTCTGCCAATGACGTGTGCACTAATTTACTACCTGAAAAGTGATTCTGCTTTTCTCCCTGTAGCTTTTCATACTGTAACACACACATCTGATCTCAGCTCACACAGCTCTTGCTTCTGGTCCTGCCTCTCTAGGTCAGCTGCCTTAGGGTTTCCCCTTAACATCACAGATTTTAGTTGCATAGTTGTGTGATTATTCTGTCTCCTGCACTACAGCGCAAACTCTTTGTTCTTATGTGTCCTGGGAACATGAGCTTGGTGTACAATGGGAAAATACGGATGCAGTGAATGGATCCCTCTATGGTTCCATGCAGTCTAGGATTCTGGAGTAAAGAAGCAATAACCTAAAGAAGTTAAAGTCTTGCTCTTAATATTCATTTTTTTGGTCTTGACTCCCATTTAGCAGTTAAAGTTCTGGATTATAGTAATTACCTGAAGAGTTTTTAAAAGTCCCTGAAGCTTTGCATAACCAAGCTACCCTCTCACTTTCCCACCAAACACACCCTGCCACCACTGCACCTCCTTCATGCCTCAATCCTTACCGCCAAGCCTGGCTCTTTCTCTCTTCTCTGAAATCCAGTCCAGCAGCAAGGCATATTGGTTTTATCTTAAAAAATATACCCAGAATCTCTCTTCTCACGCCTGCTTTGTCATTGCCCCATTTTCAGCTGTACACATCTCTCACTTGTACAACTTTAACAAGCTCCTTACCACTGTCCGTGTCTCCAGTGGTGACTTCCTCACTCTGATCTTCACATGATAGCCAAAATAGTTGTAAAAAACACAGACACTATTGTGCCCTTTCTCAAATTTACCTTTAGCTTCTTGGCTTTGTTTTACTTTTAAAATGAGGTATAATTCTTTAGCATGGATTCAGCTTTCAAAATAGTCTGGCTCTTGCCTACATTTTCACTCTCAACTCTTATTGTTCCTCTCCTGCCTTTTGACTATTTGAGCCACAGTGATGGTCTTCTAAGAATGATTCAATCAAACAACATTCAGTCTAACTTTAGCGTGTTCGTGTTCGCTCTCCCCACTGCCTGAAATTTTGTCCCCTGTCTCAGCACATGGGTTGCTGCTTCTTTAACTTTCAAGTCACAGCTCAAAGGGAGCAATCTTAGTCCTCACTGTCATTTTCTATATTACCACACCCAACTTTATTTTCTTGATAGCATTTATCATCTAAACCATTTTTAAAATTTATATGCTGCTTATCGTTTTACCATCTCTCTGCACTGTTGAATAATGCTCAAGAGAGAAAAAGTCTTAGTTGCCCTGTTTCCTGCGTTACTAAGCCCCTGGAAGAATGCCTGTCACATGGTAGTTACTCAAAATCTAGTTGCTGAATGAATGGAAATTCACTTCAAAATGGATTGGTGCTGGGTCAGGACTAAAAACCAAAGAAACGTTTCTGGAAAATCATTTATAAGGATTTTAGCCTTGTGATTATTTTTATGATTTTCCTACCCCAGGCTTCTATACTGTATTGAGTTTGCCTACAGCTTTACCTTGGAGCATAATCATTCAAGTGGCTATTTTTAAAGAGCGAAATTTCATGATGGGCCTAATAATTGTAATGATTGTGACTTGTGTTATTTGAATTTTTAGCAAGAGAGCATTTTTGTTAAAATAAGTAACAAGTCATTAGTTTTCTTGGCAGGCAACCGATTACTTAAAACACATTCAATATTTTTCCGAGTTTCTTTACCAATATTTTCAATCTATTAGTTACATTTTTTTGTGATTGTGTAACACGGAAACCCTCATTTTCACGCAACATTGGCCTCCTAGATACTAAAGGGGGATCTGCTGGCTGTGTCATTTACAGCACACCCATCTTTTGACCTTGGGGTTGCTGCTCCCGGTATGACCACTAGGTGGCACAGACAGATGGTAAGGCACAATGTGGGTCCACTGATACCGGAGTTCTAAGTCTGAGTCCTAGGAAAATTGCAATGAGTGTAAGCACGTCAAAGGCTGATGAACTGTATTAAACTTTCAGAAAGGGTTTGTGAGAAATATGAATCAACAAAATGTAATATTGGATGACTACTCACATTTCCTCAGAGTAATCAGTGCAAACTTTTAAAAATCATTACACCAAAATTTAATGAGGTAGAGATCGCCATTTATTTACTACGTTCTAGACATAAGTTTTACTAATATTTTAAGTGGATTGCTTGTTATATTTTCATTTGTCTCTTTGGTACTGAGAGAAAAATCTACTTAAATGAGAGTTACATGTAGTTGAAGTAAGATATAATGAGAAGTTTTTACTTCATTTTATCAAAGTGATAAATGTATAGAGTACCAAACAGCACAAAAGAGTTTGTAATAAATAGTATCAATCTTTCCTTAACCCCAGCCATATTCTCCAGCAACAGTCGTTTAAAATACTTTACAGTCATTATTTAAATATCAAAATTATGAAACAGTTTTGCCGAGAAAATAGCTGTGATCTTTCTAAGAGGTTGAGTATGGAATGATTATGTGATATGTGTATGATCCTGTATACTTGTTTCAAACTACTTGCGCCAGTGAGTTCTTTGAAATAAAGTCATAAGCATCTGTTGAAAATTTTCTTGCAAGTGTGTATGAATGTGTTTATTTATGGCTTTGGAAGCTTTGCTTGTAAATAATTCTACAAATGTAAAAGGAAGGCCAAAGAGAGTGAAAGAAAGGGTTTGAATGATAGCATAGTATAAAAACGGCGCATGGTGGGAACATGGACAGAGAATACTTCTGCATATTTTGCTCCATAGTACTTCTGGTTCATTAATTTCTTACTGAGACAACCCCAAGACCACTACCAAAATCTGAACAAACTAAACTATCAAAGCCTACCACTCAGTCCCCTTTCTGGAAACAGATTCATCCTCAAAGTTTCTGGTGGTTATCTAGCTCGCCAAACAGGTTGTGTTACCTATAGGTAGCTACGGTATTTCCTGAAGAACCTGGAATTCTCATTTTCATACCGTTTATAGTTGCTAAAGTGAACCCTTTCTTAGGTGTTCAGTTTTTCTCACTGGCCGCTTGTGAGCCCAATTATCTTAGATGGATAGGACAGGTATAATATGTGAAGTCTTGAAATAATCTTTCTGGGAAGGAATATTGATGTAACTTCCAAAAGACAATCTCCATTTCTTTCAAATCTCCAAACACCCATTTTCTGCAATTCATACCTGGAGTGCAGCCACAGCACGGGAACCACACCAAGCCTACAGCTTCCCAGGCCTCATTGACTGACATTTCCATTTCTACAGTTGACTGGCTCATCCGTAACATATTTATTCTCTGTAATTTCACTCTGATAGATGTTAAGTTCTGGGGTGTCTTATGTAATCCACTACTTTATATAAGCCACTTGCTTCCATCCAAGCTGTACAATGAAAACAATTAATCAGAAATTATATTCTGATTAGTTCTACAGTGCTCACTTGAGCCCTAAGAAATCCTTTGTCTTAGGTTCTTGAGGGGCTGGGAAGACTTTCTGCACAATCCCTCTTCCATGTATGTTGGGATCTTTCCCACGAACTTCTTGCAGCCACCAGAAAGCTGGCTAAATCCAAGATGGCAAATATGGTGGGGCTTCCCTGTTCATACTCTGTACCTCTGTCTCTTCCCATGTCTTGAGATGGGGAATAGGAGCATCTGCATCTCCTTCAGCATCAACTGAAGTATCTGCTTTTAGCTCGTGCCTCTTTCTTGACCATTCTGATCACGGCAATGGAGTTTAAGAATAATCAGCTTTCATCCAAATTGACCAAGAGCTCGTATAGGAGAATATGAGCATATCAACCCAGGACTTTCTAAAGACTGATCTCAGTGAATAAATGAGTCAGTGATACAGCCACACAGGCACAGTGTCACCAAGACCTGGATCGACAGTGGTGACTATATTTTGTATTGGAACTCAGTAGATAGATGGTCGGATACATACCATGTAAATAACTGAGGAAGTTATACAAATACTTAGGTTTCTATTAAAAAGTAAAAACACAGTAATGTTAATTTAAATCTAAGGATTTATTAACATAAAGTCTCCAAAATATATATAAAAAATATACAAAAAATGACAAAATGTGCACTGTGACCCTGTATTATGATGCTCTCATAGATTTCACTCAGCTTGAAAGGTGTTGATCTTGAACATACAAAGAAAATATTTCCTGATTACTCTGATGGGAAAGGCCTCTCCATAAGAGGTTGCCTTTGGATGTCATTTTATTTCTGCTGTGATTAAAGGGCAAATATCTTTTCTACATCTTGCCTAAGTTCTGAGCCTGGGGAGAAATGCCCTAAGAAATCATGATTTCTAAGAGCCTCCAGAGTTTGCCCCATTTTCTCTCAGTTCCTATAGGATTTCAGCTAAGTAAGGTCACTAACAGTATTTCCCAAAGCCATTAGGACATCAAAGACTTTTGCCCTGTTGGGTAGCTTTATGATGAGGTAGGAGAATAATATTGCAAAGCCTCAGAGGAGGTGGTCATATATAGCAAATGGGGAGAAGTTGTGGTATACCACACTTGGCTCTAACAAAAAAAATACTAGTGAAGATTTGATGACAGCAACACCCAGAGCATTAAAGAATGCCCATATAGTTATAAGATACTCCTGAAGATATTCTTGTTTTCTGTAGAATATCATGTCTCACATTTCATCGGTGTGCAGCCCATTGCAATAGGCTGAGAGAGTCTATCCTCCAACAAGGTAAGCCCTGCCAAATGTAAGAGAAAAAGTCTCTCTGCAATCTACAGAACATGAAGGTTCTTTATCACTAGGATGAGAGTGCCCAGAGAATCCTTCACGATAGCACATTACCCTAAGTTCTTCCTCTTTCCTAGAGATCTTCTGTGGGTGTCAGCACAGCTGCACTTCCCAGGCTCTTGGAAGTTCTGGAGCCCAGGCCTTCTCTGTTTGTGAAGACTAGTGATTCTGGACTGAGAGCACAATTTCATCATCAACTCTGCCTCAGCAGAGTTGTCTTTGTACTTGCTCCCCAGAGGTATAAACTTACTCTCATCTAAAAGCTCCTATCTTAAGTATGCTCATAGCACATCAGGAGCTGAGTACCTGGAGAGAGAATTTGTATTCTTTCTACTATTGGTTTCTGCGGCTTCCCGTCTGAAGGAAGGCACCTACCTGGAACTGTTTTCTGTTTGTTTTTTAGTTTTAGAAGTCATCTGTATACCTTTAAATAACATGTTTGTATATGACAATGGTAGTAAGTTATCATATTTAAACCATGCCATTTTGACCAGTTTTGCTTTTTCTAGTTTTTCTGTTTATTCAGTCTATCTCAAACCAAAAGATTCCATAACTCTGTATGCCTATAAAACTGGTGTCATGTGGACAAAATCCAGATCATCCATCAATCTACATAGTAGCCAGGCCCCTTGGACCACAGCTACAATGGTTTCGGAGAACCTAGATAGATGAATATGGTAAAATGAATTCTAGGGAACCAATTACCTCCAGGGTTTTTCTCAAATAGTGGTCCCAGGGACCCTTTCTCAAATAAGAAGTTTATGTTTTGCACCCTTGAGACTGCAATGGGTCAAGTCCTGCTAATTTCTGAGATGCCTTCAAGGTATCTTTCTTCTTGTTCTTACACAGAGTGTCTCGTTTCTTTTTAATGGTGTTAACTGCTTAAGCAACCACACTTCATCTGGCCACAACTTTACACACAGTTTGTTTTTTAAATATTTCTGCTCTACATTTTGCCCCTAATTTTCATTATAAATCTGGCTGAAAACAACCAACAGTACCCATGCCACAGGCTGAATGTTGGGCTGCCTTGAAATTTCATTTTCCAAATCAAAGAGTCCACTGCTCTTAAATTCAGTCTTTTATAAAGTCTCAGAACATGGGCAAAATGTATACACATTTTTCACCAGAATATAACATGCATGGCTTCTAGTTTATTTCTCAATAGAGTGTTTGTTCCCAACTGAAATCTCATGAGCCTACTGCTACTGTCTGCCTTCTGGGCTTCTGAGCTCTGTCTAAAATTATGATGAAAACTTTCTAGTCTTTATCTAATCTGATTCTCCAATTTTTTTTCAAACTTCCTTGCAAATCGGTTCCAAAGATTTCTGCACTATATGGTCAGATATAGTGAACCCCACTTCCAGTGCAAATTTTCTGTACCAGTCAGTTTTCCCATTGCTAGTAGAAATTACCTGACAACCATAATTTAAAGGAAGAGAAATTTATTTGGTTTATGGTTTGAGAGAATTCAGTCCATGATTGACTGGCTCCAAGGTAGAATCATGGTGCATAAGAAAGCTGCTTAGTTTATTGTGGCAAGGAACCAGAGCAGGGGAACAGTGCCAGAGAAGAAAGGAAGAAGAGACCAGATACAGACCCCCAAGGTCACACCTTCCATGACCCATCCAGATATACTCCAGATGTGTGGTTTACTTATTCCTATTCTGGTGATGGCAAAGCTTTTAGAGACCTAGTGCCCAAACTGCAACCCCAAACCCATTTATTTATTACAAAGTGCCAACACTGCAATTAAACATGAATATCCAGTGCTTGGCTGTTGGGGCAGCTTGGTTCATGTGCCAAAAGAGAAAATTCTGCATGACCCCTGTGGCATGAGTGCCATCAATTTGTCACTACTGTCCTGGGAAGTTCTCAATCAATCAAATTGACAACTGAGCACAAGTATGTATTCACAAGTATGTATTCACTGATCTTGTTTTGAAAATATGTCTCTTTTGGACAATTTCTGGATACTTCAGAAAAATTTTAGACCCCTTTCTGAGAATTCAAAGTTAAAATTAATGTTTTCAGCAAAGTAAATTTTGGTGTGAAACAGCAAACTGTGTCCAGGGACAACTGTCATTTTAGTTATAGATTTTTATCATTAGTGGTTTTAACAGCTATGCTACAAAAATAATACTGCAAATTCTGAGCCAGGAGTGAGGAGGAAGTTGTTGAATGAAAAATGTGTGAAGCAAAGAGAGGTGATGGAGACTCATTACATGGGGCAGTATATCATCAAAGAGGAAAGACCAAGTTCTGGAAAGAGTGAAGTCACATGTCGTAATCCACTCCCTGTGATCCTCAGGGCCACAGAGACTCATCTTTAGCAAGGGTGATTTGCCTTGTAAGTCAATGACACTATGAACAATTAAACTTCCTTCCTCCACTCAGAAGGGAGTGAGCAAACTTCCCCTGGGGAAGAGCTGATCTCTTAAAAGCATTTTTCCTTTCTCATTCTTTTTCCCTCAAATAAATCGCTGTATTCTTGACCTTTAACTCATCCTTCTTGTCTGAAAATGCTCTGCCCTGAACCATAACATTTAAACAATATTTCAGAATATTGCCCAATAGTGTTCTCGTTCCCAACTGAAACTTCATGAGCCTACCTGCTACTGGCTGCATGCTGGTATTCCGAGCTCTGACTAAAATACCCCATCATTTTATGATGGAAACTTTCTAGTCTTTCTTTTGCCTGATTTTCCAAATTTTTTTCAAACTTTCCTTGCAAATCAGTTCCAAAGGCCTCTACACTATATGGTCAGGTATAGTGAACCCCATTTTCAGTGCAGATTTTCTGTCCTAGTCAGTTTTCCCACTGCTAGTACAAATTTCCTGACAAGTTCTCAAGTGAATTTCTATGTCATGGAGAACAGTTGCGTGTGGTAACTGGGGCAGTGGGTTTCACTCAGGATACCTCCACTTTGGGACTGTCAGAGGCTTCTGTCAATAAAGCCTCATGCAACTCCTTATTCCCTCCCCTTTTGTTTTGGAAGCTCCAGGATTATCAGTGATGCTTAATTTAGTCTTCCAGGATCACTGCAAGTTAGAAAGTATAGTCCTGTCTGCAACTTCCTCCTCCTGTTGAAGACACTAAAGCATAAGTTGGTCAGGCAATGCCTGGGCTTCTCTCTGGCAAGTCAGTCACAGGACTTGGAAAGGAATTTGAGAAGCATCTCTATCACTGAACATTCTAGAAGCAGAGAGATTTCGTACTTCCAGGTCCCATATCCAAGACAGGGATCTTGGATACACAGGAATCCAGGGGAAAGCAGAGGAAGGGGCTTGAAAAAGAGAACACTGGATGCTTCAGGTGAAAACTATGTACATTTCATTTATAAATCTGTTTATTCTATTCCACCTTTTTCTACAACTCCTCTTATAGGACTGTTCTTACTATGGATGCCCACTGACCTTCATAAAAATACATTTATTAATACTCATTAAATTGTACATTGTGCTTGACTGTGAGTGTGATGGTGTACTTAGCAAAAGCCCATATTTCCTTCATCTGTGTTAGCTTCTTGTCACGGAATACACTGGCTGAACTGTTAGCAAATGCATAAACAAATGGACCCATGAACTGTATAGTTTATCCTTGGATTTTTATATGAAGCTAGTTATAATTCAAACAGCAGCCTATTTGCCTTTATGTAATTTAGAACCAGTAGTCTGTGAACTTTGAGGATTATTTTCTTTTGTCTTATTGTAGTTAGTGCTTAGCGGCTCTTTTCTAGGCCCTAAATACACAAAGGCAAATGAAATTGTTTATTCAATAAATAAATGACTGGATAGTCAAGGGGATGACTTTGCAGCTGAATTTATGAGTTGAAACACAGTAAGAAATTTGTGTGTTCCAAGCAGTAATATTAGTGCTGAGATTACAGATACTGGTAAAATCTAGTCATGGCAGGAAGAATATTCTTCTCTAGAGTTGGAAGCTTGATAATTGATGGAGGGAGGGAGGACAGCAGTGTCATACCATTAAAAAAAGGATAAGAGCTGGGCTCCAGATGCAATACTCAATAAGGCATTAGGGATGGAGGAGGGAGGGGAAGGGTTGCCTACATCTCGGAACTCTGCAAAGCTTTCTGAAGCCCTGTGTGTTGCCTTTCTTCTGCCAACTACTTTTTTGGTATAAAATTAAGCCACTACTATGGATGACAGTGTATATTTTTCCTTGAGTGCCTAGTAGAGGCTGAGGGCAAACCTTATTTTAAAGGTGGCTGTTTTTGTCTATCTCAGCTTCCCCCCTTCCTACAAAGGGAGGAGATTCTCACAGGGCTCTCTTCTCTCATGTTATGGAATGTGCCTTTGTGTGTCCCCGAAGTCATATGCTGAAGCCCTAACTCTCAATATAATAGAATTAGGGGGCAAAGTTAGGGGGACCTTTGGGCAGAAACTGAGTTTAGATGTGCTCATCAGGTTGGAGCCTCTGAGATGTTATTAGTGGCCTTACAGCAAGAGGAAGACACACCAGAGCTTCCTCTTCCTACAGTGAGAGGATACAGAGACAAAGCAGCATCGACAAGCCTTCAGCAGAACCCAGCCATGCTGGCATCCTGATCTTGGATATCCAAGCATCCAGAACTATGAGAAGTAATGTCTGTTGTTTAAGCCACCCAGTCAGTGGTATTTTGCTATAGTTGGCTGTGACATAGTCAGAAATATATTTTTGACCTCTGCCCCTAGTTTGTGACACAGGGGCCCTAAAGCCCTTGTACTAGTTATTAGAAATGTTTTTATTCTAATATGTGCTCATCGGCCATGCTTCTGACACAAGAGCTTCAAAAACCCGGGATTTCCTAAGTGACAGGGGTAAAATGAGTCCTTTTCAATTATACCTGAGTTTATTCTAATGAGGTGACTTGTAGCGGGCCCCTAGATCATTGCCAGAGAGATTAACCTCGTGATTAGAAGGTTGGTAAGGTTGGTACTGCCAGTTTCATGCCTGACCTCTGGGAAGGGGAGATGGAGTTAGTCACAAATGACTAATGATTTGATCAATCATTCTTGCATGATGGCACCTCTATGAAAATCCTCAACTACAGGGTTGTGAGAACTACCAGGTAGATAAGCTGATAGAGCTGCTGGGAAGGTGGAACCCGTTTAACTTCACAAGAAGAGAGCCTTACATGCTCAGGACTCCTCTGGACCTTCCTTATGTACATCTCCATCTGGCTGTTTATCTATCCTTTAATATCTTTTACAATAAACAGATAATGCTAAATTGTGTTCCCCTGAATTCTTGGAGTCATTATAGCAAATTACTGAACCTGAAGAAGGGATCATGAGAACCCCTCATTTACAGTCAAGTTAAACAGAAGTTTGGGTAACATGGGGATCCACTTCTTTTGAACAGTGGCTAAAGAGAGGGGGCAGTCTCACGGGAATGGAGCCTTAAACTAAAGAATCTGTGCTAACTCTGGGTGGTTAGTGTCAGAATTGAATTAAATTGTAGGACATCCAGATGGTGTCTGCAGAGAATTAGAGAATCGCTTGGCATGGAAAACTCACACATTTGGTGTCAGGAGTGTGGTGAATAGAGGAATAGTTTTTCCTTTTATAGACAGAGCTGACTAAGGCATTCTGCTTTAAATAAAAGAAAACCCGTGTCTTTTCAAACCCCACTTCTATATTCCCTATCAGCCAGTGAAGGTGTGCAGTATGTTAGCTTATTCAAAACACTAACATTTTATCCCTCTTATATGCATGCACCTTGCTGAATGAAAACCACGTTCTCCTGCTGCCCCATGTCTATACTGAAGTGGGAAAAAGAACCAACCTGGCAACATGTTGTACTCAGGCACCATCTTCGAGCTTAAGTTTGTGGTTCCTTAAGTTTGTTTCTTGTAAATGTTGTCATAGTTACCTAACCTGATACCACCCCATGCTTTGTCATAAGACTACTTGTTCTGTATGTAAAACGTCGAACACCTTTGTTCCTTTTCCACAAGCTAAGCCCATGCTTTGTAGAAGTATTTCTATAGCTGCACTAAATCATATCAGAAAAAAAACTAATGAAATCCCCACTCAGACCCAGAACTAGACCTGGAGCTAGAACTGTATAAACATTCTCCCCTCCTGCCTGTCAGGGTCAGTGCTTAGTCGGTACTAGGGGCTCGGTGCTGCCAGCTAATAAACTTGCCTTCTCTGCTTCTGGCCTCCATGGGTGACTCAATTAGACAAACGCATGTGCCACAACATTACCCGTCATCTTGATCACTTTTGCTTTGAATGTGGCCTGTTTAAGCTTCTTTTTGCTGGTTCCCCACATCTAAACGTGCTACTCTATTCTTCCCTGTGGCGGTCATACAATCTTTCTTAAGGCTCCCTGGGTCACCTGGGGGCCTTCCAGGCTGATCGTGCCTTTCTTTGGCCACTTGGTACACCTCCATCTTCGAAGTTCTCCTTCGTTTCCAAAACCTATCCCAAATGCTAGATCCCTGCAATAGTCATTTTCAGTTCCTACCAGAAAAAGTTATCTGTGGCTTCTCAAATGTGTATCACTTTGCAATGCTTATGCAGCACTTTTCACAGTCTGCCCATTATGAGTGTTAATTGCTTATTAGTTTATAGCTTTAAATTTGTAAGCTTTTTGCAGGTAAAGCACGTGGTTTCTCATCTTTTCTATCATCCATAGAGGTATCTTACTGCCTCATTAGTGAATGATAGATATTTAATGAACACTTGTACTAATTTCCACTGTATCTAGGATTACAACAGGGTTTCTCTGGATGTACCATCTCTAATAGATTGGTAGTGCATATTTTGATCTCTGGACTGAGAATTATCTGCCACAACAGGAAACATTTGCCAAGCAATGAGCAGTATCTGCCACTGATGAGGACAGGGCAGCATGGCTGAATAAGTGTGATAGCTCATGTCCCATTTATTTGCGAGTCCTGTTCAGTCTTTGTTCCTTCCCTTTGTTTTCAATGTTCCTCTCTCTCTCTCTCTCTCTCTCTCTCTCTCTCTCTCTCTCTCTCTGTTTGCTTTTTTCTACCTTGATTTTGTTTGTCTCTTGCCATGGGCTTTTCTCTTATTTTTATGAAATACTGAAGATATTTTTTTCCTACTAAGTCATAGGATTTCTTTCCTTTACTACAGCTCAAATCTCCCCTGCTATAAGAAGGATTTTTGCTGCTAATTCTGTGTGCCAGTACATATCTCTTTCCAAAATATCCTTAATAATTAGGGTGGAAAATTTTCCTTTTATTTGAGAATCTAAAATGTAAAAGAGGCAAAATATAAAGAGGAACTGTTGGTGGTAGAGATGGCTATAAAGTTTTCCAGTACAATAATTAAATTATTCAAGCAGGAAAGCAGTCAGCTTCTCAGAGGTCATTGACCATTAATTCAGTGTTTAAAGCTTACAATGACTGTCAATTGAAATGAATCAATAATGAAAACATGGCCTTTAAAAAATTACGTTCTAACCAGGGATCACATTTATCAAAATAGGGAAATGGGAATAATGTTATGATCAACTAATCAGGCCAATGGAAAATGATTCAGTGAGAAACAGTCTATCGGATAGTCAGATGGCAATTTATATTTGTACTCACCATCATAGAAATTAAAAATTGGAAGATAAATTTCACAGCATTTATTCAAACAACCTCATTTGCTGATGAAAGTTAAAACCCAGAGTAGTCACTTTAGAGATTTCCCAAGGTCATTCCATTTGAATTATAGCACAGCAAGCAATAAAACCCCATTTTCTCAACTGATATATATATATACATATATATACATATATATATATATATATATATATATATATATATATACACTATGTTAGACATGCCATAATTTTGCTGTCAAGTCTTAAAGACTGACTAATTGTGGGCTCTCATGCTGGGTCATACAGAAAGGGAAGCCCTAACTGGATTGTGAGTAGGTGAGGGAGTTAAGGAGAGAAGAAATAAGAAGGAAATTGCAAAAGCATCCTTTAACTTATCCTCAACACACAGATATGACCTTAACATCTGTATTAACCTGAGTTCTCCGGATCCATATTATTCATTCATATATGAATAGGTACATAGGCTGTTATTTAAAACTACAGTAAATGTTTAAATTGAACATTATTACAGTGAAAGACACACTGCCATTAATCCTCCTCACATTACACCCCTCACTGTAAACACACTCATTCTAGCATTCATACCACTTGCTGAAGTAGTTTTCGAAGTCCTCATTTATGGATGTCTTTAGTTATACTGTTATAGTTGCCTCCACATCCTGAGTCAGTTCAAAACATTTATTTATTTTTTGTTGCCATTTTGACTTTGGAGGAAGAGCCAGAAGTCATGTAGTGCCAGATCTAGTGAATAAGGTAAATGAGGACACACCATGTTTTTACGAGCCTGTCTTTCTAGTGGGTAGCAGCATTCCCCACAATTCTGTCAAATCTCATAAAGACGTGCATGGAACAGGGCCACCAGAGCTGCTTCAGAAAGGGGCAGAATGGTGGAAGGAGTGTGTGTGGAAGGAGTGGGAGTATTTCAGGGAGATTAATGGCAATATGTCATTTCCTGTGTTATATTTTTAAAAACTTAAATATCGATCATATATTTTGATCACTCCTTGTATACACATACTCATGTGCCTATTGAGTCCGGCAAATCCAAATTGCAGGGAGGGTGGCCGGGCTGCAGTGAGCCATTGTTCCAGTTCAAGGCCATCAGGGAGGATGAACCTGTTGCAGATAGAGTCTGAAGGAAGTCTACAGGAAGAATCTCTGTTACTTGGCAGAAGCTCAGTGACTGGATGTGGCCACTCAGGTTATAGAGAGAAATCTCCTTTGAGTTATCAATTAAAATGCTAATCTCATCACCAAGCCCCTGCAGAAACACCTAGAACAATGTTTGACCAAATGTCAGGCCATTCCATGAACCAGTCAGGTGTACAGGGAAATTAACCTCACAATATCCTTCAATTATTGAACAACACATGGGTGGTTCCCTGAGTGTCTTCAATTCAAGCACAACCCACATACAGTCTTTTTATTTTTTTGTCTTTTTGAGACAGGGTCTCACTATGCAGTTCAGGCTGACCTTGAGCTCACTTTGTAGCCCAGGCTGGTCTTGAACTCACAACGATTCTTCTGCCTGTGCCTCCCAAGTGCTGGGATTATAAGCATGCACCACTATGCCCAGTTCACATATTGTCTTGACTTTGCCTCTGCATAGGATTGATCAGGAGTATGTCATTCATTTATACCAACGTTTCAAAGGCACATCTAGCCAAAAAAAAGGTACAACTGAACTTGTGTTCAGTAATTCATATTGTTGCTTACATTGATTGTTGAGATCCAAACAGAGGGAGGGTAGAGACCATGTATCCACATGATACATATACTGCCTATGCCGAATGCTGAATAAAAGCAGTGACTTGAGCTGGACCTGCAGCTCGTGAGCAGGAACTTAGCCTGGTGATATCAGAGTCATTATCTCACCTACTTGTTTCACAAGTAACTTAGAACTTGCTGAAACAGTATCCTTTAGGCTTTAAATTTTCATACTTGATTCCGCTCTAAAGGTGAGTGTTGAATGTGGAAAGAAACATTTGCTCAGCTGCTTCTAGGCAGGTGAAGAGGACGAGCAAAGCCATCCTTCAGCTTTAAGCTGTAAAAGACATTTGAGATTATTTTTGCACATGAATAACTTGAATACAGAATGAATTTAAAATTTGAAACCTTCCACGAATCTATTCCTCATGGAAGAAGCAGTATAATTTATTAAAAAAATATTCTGTAATTATACATTTAAAGCAGCTTCAAGTGGACAAAAATTGACTTTGTATATGCAGAGCCTTCATTTAAGGAACTATTTCCACGGGTCTTTTTTGATAAATACATAATGGCTCTATTTAATGTTTAACTTATGGATTTTTGTATCACTGATTATAGATTTTTTTGAGGTTAGTGATACTACATCATGGGTAGGCAGGGAAGAGAGAGCTGTCTTCTCTATTTTGGTGGTTTTCCTTTATTATTTTTACTTCCTGTATAACCCTTGTTTTTGCTTCTAGACTTAAAGTTAATCTTCACTTTTACTCAGGAAATCTCCATCCTGAACCCTCCTTGTTGCTCGTTCATCGTATCTCAGAGACCCACTGCCCTTACTGTTCCCTATCCCCATGTTACGTATATCACATCTGCCTCTAACACGAGACGCTAAGCTTTAGGTTTATTTGTCTAGATCAGAGACTGTACTTTCCCTAGGTGCTTCAGCCTTAGTATACTTTGGGTACACTTTTAATATTGCTTAATTGGGTTAGAGAAGGCAAGTATTTCTAGACACAGAAGAGCCATGCACCTGCAGACAAGTCTCCTGCCTCCATGCCTAATCTGCCTCAGTCATCTGTCTTTAAACCATTTGGCTACTCCTCCTTCATTTGATGAAGAGAAAACATTCCCATGACCTTATCTTCGCTATTTTAAGAAACTTCCTTACTCATAAGAACATGCATATCTTTCATACACTTGATATTTTAGTCTGGATTATGAAAATAAGGAAGCTAATCGAGTTTTACAGGTATAGAATATTATAATATTGAATATGGCTTAGAAGTCCTCATCCTCAACGTCTGATGTGCTGATATTGACCCAAAGTGGAGACGTGCTATATCTTGTCACCACCTGTGTCCCCCTTCTTCCTACCACAAGAATCCTGCTTTGAATATAATCAGAAATAGGGTCTACATAAGAAGCTGCCTTTTGAGTTCTATTTCCATGTGTAACTATCCATGCAGTCGGGAAGCTCTGATCTGTATCCTTCTTGTTGCATAACCTCAGATATTTAGTTTTGAGAAGGGTTGGTCAATATGTATTGTGCTAATCTATGTAGAGAAAATTAATGAGAAAACTGTATGGTCTACCTTATTTCTTTCCTAGATTAAAAGATCAGTAACCACTTAAACTTTTCCCATATCAATCTGATTGATAGGCTCTGTAATTAATTTAGGTTGATAGTTTACATAGTTTTCATTGTTCTCTATTTTTCTGTCTTGTTCTTTACACACCACCTTGAAAGACCTAAAGTGAGGTGTCCTCTAGAAACAACCCATTAACTTCCTTTTTAACAAGGAAGAGTAGAGCCTTGGGGATTGGTAGCTGCCTAGGCCTGCAAAAGGATTGGTAAGGTAGAGCAGAGTCCCAATGTGCAGAAAATACCCAGTGGAGATAAGAAGTAGCGTCAAAATATGGAAGTAGCCTCCCACCTCCCTGCTATGTCATTCCTCTGTCATCTCAGCGGGGACTAAGTTGAGTTGTCACTTTCCTAGAGACATCATCAAGTTCATGAGAGACCACTAGAAGTTATGTAAGGTGAAAGCTCTTCCAAGAAGGTAAACAGCAAGATAACCTCAGGATGTTGCAATAAAATTAACCCCTGTAAATGCAATAAAGGAGCAATTGGATGTAGCAGAAAGATTAGTGATTTGTTGCACTTAATTAGTGATGGAGACAGTTCGAGGATATCAAACTTGATGAAGAAAGTCATGCAGAAGAATTAGGAAAAGCATATTAGTGTTCACCCAATATCCATTGTATTATGCATAAAGTATCACACACACACAGATACACACACACACACACGTGGCAATATCTTTATTCACCTTTCATAAGGAAAGTCCTACTTTGCTCAGAAATATGCCATGTTTTGCTGAAGGTGTGCAAGCACTGGGGGCAGAGCCTGGACAAGGTCTTTCTGTTCATCTTCTTCACTCTACATTTGTTTTCTTCAAGAACTTGATGTAGGATGAGTACCTCAACCTGTGACCTGACACATTGCAATGACATTTTTGAAAGGGTCATATCTTTGCTACTTTTCTCTCGTTGCTGAGACAAAATACCTAATGTCCAGAACTAAGGAAGGAGAGGTTTATTTTTCTTACAGTTACGGAAGTGTCAGTCCATACTTGGCTGGCTCCAAGGCAGAGTGGCACATGGCAGAGGGCAACAGTTCATGGCAGTAGAAAACAGCAGAAGAAAGAAGAGCAGAAAGGGAGGAGCGAGCAAGTGAGAAGACTCTTTTTGTCCCTTGTATAGCATATAGGCTAGCCACACTAAGGTGAGTGTAGCACTCACACCCTTAATGCCATCATTGAACCATGAATTAATCACAAACTCTAGAAGCCCACACTATGACTGCATGAGGTTTTCGGGGGGACATCTAGACACAAACCATAACAAGTCACACAGTCAAGTGGAGACTAAGTCCTTTATACTTAAACAGTTTAAGATGACATGAAGCTGAAATAGCAATTGTATTATAAAGACTGTGATAACCAAAGGATGTGGTATTAAGGGAATGCAATAAAATATCTCAAAAAGAAAAATGTGGTGTTTATCTACTTTCTTCTGAAAAAAATTACACAATTCAGGAAGATCAAGAAGAAAATCCCTCATACACTCTCTCTGAAGACCTCTTTCATATCAAGTGATATTGGGTTGAGCAAAGTTAATAGAAATATCTTTATCTTTACATAATAGTAGTTTGGCAGTATTGTTTATATATTAAACTCTTGAAAGATGGTTGATTATACGTTAGTTCCTCAGAGCCAAACCAATGTCTGACAGGTTGTTGGATATGCAAAGCTGACAGTTGTTTCTGGATGTTGGATACCTCAGTCAGATTCTAACAGCTCTTAGAGGCCAGATTTTGGCCAGCCCTTCATCTGTGGCATCTCTCATGATCTTTTGATGGTAACTATAATGATCTTTGTGTCTAGCATGCCTAAGATTATAGAATTTTAGATTTTAACCCTATTGTTCTCATTGTAGTGACCCTAACAGTTAGATGACTTGCCCAAATGATATAGTGACAGCATTTAGATATAAACCAAGTCTTCTGAGTCCTATTAGAATTTACTCTACCTTTCAGTACTTTATCCATTTGCTGTGTTCTTCCCTTCACTTTAATTTTTGAAAACTCCCTTATAGCAAGAACTATGTCTTTATCATCTGAGTCTTAGTTTTGTTTCTTGAAACTGTGAATAACAATACTTACCTCATAGGGATGGTATGAGATGCAATGAGACACATGTACAGTACACAGACCCTTGCCTTGCATGCAATAGATGCTTAGAGTTAGGGTTAGGGTTAGGGTTAGGGTTGGACCCTTATCTGGCATTCAGTAGATGCTTCGGGTTAGGGTTAGGGTTAGGGTTGGGGTCTTACGTAGCATGTAGTAGATGCTTTCTACATTTTAATTTTCATTCATTCCTTTCCTAGGCAATAGAAAGATATTTCTTCAGTGATCTTGGCTTCATTACTTCCCTCTGCTGTACTATAAGCCTATGGTTCTCAACTTCAACTGTAATTGGTGTCACCTGGGGAGTTTTAAAAGCTACTGATGCTAGGTAGATCACAATTTCATTGCTTCCTTCTTAATTGCTTTGTGGAGGAGAATGGCTGGGTATTCGTATTTAAAAATCTCTCTATGTGATTCACGTGTTCAGACAAAGGCTGAGAACCATCAATGAGAGCATTATCGGGGCTGAGTTTTTTTTCTTACTGATTTTTGTAATCCCAGGACCCACTCAGCATGTTGTTGTAGGCATTAAATTTTGGATTACTTGGAAGGAGTCAAATGAGCATGGTCATGCTCTATTGTTACTGTACGTTCTTTGATTCATGGATCCTCGTATTCTGCCCCTTCTTAGATTTATGTTGCACCCTTGCTTGTCAAGTCATCCTTTCTTTCATTAAAACACACCCTTTCTTTTCTCTTCATGTGGGTTTTCCTCCTTTCTGTTTTCAAAACAATCAGGTTCCTAGAAAACTTGGAAGTTAAGTGGCAGTTGAGAATAATCTACTCAGGTATGCATTCATGGAATCAGTAACCATTCACTGAGGCTCTTCTACTTTCCAGCCACCGTGCTAGGCAAAAGAAATGCAGAAATGAACAATAGAAGAGGTGTTTTGAGGAACAGCAAATATATTTGTGAGGTTGTCATATATTACACAATCCGGGAGGATCAAGAAGAAAATTACTACAACTAAACAGTTGTAGCAATCATTTCATAAGAACTTTGGGAGAACCATATTCTCTCAATTGCCCAGCAATGGGGAGTATTTTCTCACTCGCTTTGGTCTAGTTTTATTCTCTATATTGCACACTGGTAAGACAGAACATGAGTTTGAATTTGGGTGAAGTTGGAGAGAAATTGTTAGAAAAAGACCTCCAAACCAATAAATAAGGAAAATGAATAAGAAAGAATTTCTTTCAATAAACCAACAGATATTAGTAGTACAATTATCCTAGCTATCCTATATATATTTCCTCTTCCTCTCCCCTCCTTCATCCCAGTTGCTCCTTCCTATTTGAGCAGTTTCTATAAGAACCATTGTTGAACTCCTACCAGCTTATATGGTGAAGCTCTGCATCATTTCCAATATTTATTTTTTATTACTTTTTGATGTCTTTGATTGTTTGATCAATCTTATATTCTTATGTCTGGTGGACTGAGCAACTTTCCTGAAGATAACAGAATGTAATATAGCAACCATTGTAAATTTCTATCACTTTGTTTTGAGGTCATGTACCATTTTTGTTGTTTTTGTGTGGTTTTGATTTTGTCTTCATTATTGTTTTGTCAGTTTTTTAATTTTTAAAATGAAAAAATAAAAAATTCTGTGGCACTGCCTGATACTATCCAGATAAAGCTCTAAATAACTATTTATCTTTGCTCCTGAGAACTTTTCCTGTGACATTTTTGATAGCATTGGTTATTTAGAGCAAGTATGTATTACTATTTATTTATTTCTGTTCTCAGTCATTTTCATTAGCACATGAAAGGTATTTTAAATTATGCAGTTTTAAAATGAAATTCTTACCTATAAAGGGAAAAGTTCTTGACAGTCTGGGAAGATTAAATTTCTTTCTCTTCTGACTGAATTACACCAGTCACCTTCCTGCTATCCTAGAAAGTCCTGTGTGTGCCTTTGTTTTAGGTGACAGGTTCAGGAATGGGCTTCATTTAGTCGAGGAAAATAAAATATTGTACCCTGGCGTGGAGTGGAATGATAAAAAATGTACTACTTTAAGCTTTTCTGGTTCTACTCATTCAATGAGTAATTGGTCAGGGAGAAATGACTCATTTCAAACTCACAATCAAGTTAAGACACATACACAGGAGGTTGGTTAACCAATCATCAGGCAAGGGTCTTCAAGAATGGGACCAATAAAGAAAAATATTTTTGATGGGGTCAGAAAGATTTACAGAATGCATGGGGTTAGATCATTTCAGGCTAAATAATACTTCACTGTAGGAATAGTCTTGTGCCCTGTAAGATGGTTAGCTGCATCCCTGATTTCTACATTACAGATGCCATTGTACCTGAACTGAGACATCCAAAGATGTCTCTGAATGGTGCCAAAATCTCCTTAGGAGCAAAATTGCCTGTGGAGGGGGGACCATTAGTCTAGGGCAGTGATGGCAAATCTTTTAGAGCTTTCAGTGATACAAACAACCCACTGTGTCTTGGATGCTGTAGGTTTGCCATCACTGGTCGAGTGTAAATCCAGAAATACTGAAAAATCAATTTTTAAGATCAATGTAAAAGAATGTGTAATGCAGCTCCAAGTTATACTGTAGTAGATAGTGAAATCAGTAAGGCAGGAACTTTACACATCACCTACTTTTAACACTAAGTGAACAAATTAAAACTGAATTATAAATGAACACAGCAAGCCAGTGGCCTGTATGGGAATATTAGGAAGTATGAGGAGATTAGAGTTTAAATATTCTTATTTAATCACAAAAATAGATTTTTTCTTAAAGAT
The DNA here is from genome assembly GCF_000276665.1 of Chinchilla lanigera. Lineage (NCBI taxonomy): Eukaryota > Metazoa > Chordata > Mammalia > Rodentia > Chinchillidae > Chinchilla > Chinchilla lanigera. The sequence continues at coordinate 11,363,193 of NW_004955434.1, forward strand.
TTAAGAAGTAGGACAATGGAACCTAATCGCAAATATTCTGCATTTTGTTTTATCTGTATATATATATATATATATATATATATATATATCTCACATTTATTTAGTGCCTGGCACTGCTGATCCTTGAGATATATCAATGAAAAAGAGAGCTTTAGCTTCTGTGGGCCCGGGTTTCCTCTTTTAATAAATGGAGATAATAACCTTCTGTGCTATTACAAAGATTAAATCATAGTCCCTTTATGTCAGAAAGATGGCAGAATAGAAATCCATGCACTGCATTCCCTCTCAAAGCACTGACTTAACAAATGTATGTAGTCTAAGAGCCTTTCTGAGAACTCAGAAGTCAGTGGGGAAGTCATGGTAACCGAGGCAAGCTCACAGTCAAGAACAGCTGCATTGAAACTGGTAAGAAAAAATGTTCAGTTTCAAGTGTGTCAGTCCTTCTATATACTGGCACAGTTTATGATCTGGATTACAATTCCAACTCATGACTTACCCCTGGGAGCACAAGTGAAGACTGGAATGCATGTATAATGTTCTGGTTTGGGGAGATGCCCCAAAGACTGATTTCTACCTTTCCTGGCTCAAAGCAGTAATGATCAGTTGGGAAGTAAAATGAGTGAATGAATCCAGATAGGAAACTAAGAATTTATTTGTAGACACAACATGACCTTGTATGTGGAAAATGGTAAAGATTCTACAACAAAGCCTATTATGATTAATAAGTTCAGCAAAATTTAGGTTCTAAATTCAATATCAAAATAGGTTTTCTTTCTATATACCAACAATGAACAAACAGAAAGAAATTGAGACAGCAATCCTATTTACAATAGCATAAAAATCCTAAATACTTAGGAGTAATCTTAACCAAGGAGGTGAAATATCTCCCCTGAAAGTTACAAAGTAGTAATAAAAGTAATTGAAGAAGACACAACTAAATGGTGAGACACTGTGTGTTTGTGGATTGGAAGAATTAATATTGCTAAAACGTCCACAATCCCTAGGGTGGTCTACAGATTCAATGTAATCTCTATCAAAATCTTAGCAGCCCTCATTGCAGGAATATAAAGAAATCTTAAAATTAGTGTGGAATCACCAGAGACTCTGAATAGTGAAAATAATCTTCAGGAAAGAAGAAACTAAGCTGGAGGTCTTATAATTACTGATATCAAAACATTACAAATCTATAACACTCAAAACACCACAATACTGACTTGAAGATGCATATGTATACCAGTGGGAAAGAATAGCAAACAAGAAATAAACACTCATATATGTAGCAAGGGCATCTTTGATAAATGTATGAAGGTTACACGGTGGGGAGTACAGTCTCTTCAGTAAGTGGTTTAGAGAAGGCTGAATATCCATATGCAAATCATGAAAGTGGCTCCTTACTTATATCATATATGAAAGCTAGTTCAAAGTGGATTATAGACCTAAATATGGTATTTGAAACTATGAAACTTGTAGATGGAGATATAGAGTGTGCTTTATGTTACGGGATTTAACAATGATTTTTTGACACCAATAGCATAGATGACAAAGTAAAAGGAGACAAATGTGACTATAGCAACAGACCAAGTTCTGTGAAGCAAACAAAATAATAAGTGAGTAAGAAGTCCTGCTACAGAATGAGGGCAAATATTTGCTAACCACATATTAAATAGGGGATTAATATTCAGAGCATATAAAGGACTCTGACAACTCAACAAAGCAAACAACAAATGAAAAATGAGCAAAGGACCTAAAAAGACATTTCACTAAAGAAAGTATGAGAATTTCCAGTAAGCACATTGAATGATGCTCAACATCAAGTATCATTAGAGAAATGCAAATAAGAACCAAATGAGACATCACTGCCCTCCTCTTAGAATGGCCACTGCCACTAAAACAGAAAATAATGGACACTGTTGAGGATGTAGAGAAATTAGAACCCTCGTGCACTGTTGGTTGTAATACAAAATGTTGCAGCAAGCAGGGAAAATAGAATGGATATTTTCTCAAAGACTAATAATAGGATTGGCATACGATTCTAGCAATATCACTTCTGGGCACACAGGTTGAGTATCTCTTATCTGAAATCTGAACTCTTAAATTCTCCAAAAATCTAAAAGTTTTTGAGTCTTGGTGGATGCCACAAGCAGAAAATTCCACTTTGTTTTATGAAAAACTTGTTAAAATATTATATAAAATTATTTTCAGACTATATATATATATATACACACACACACACATATATATATATATATATATATATATATATATATATATGAAACATAAGTGAATGTTATATTTAGACTTCAGTGTCATGCCCAGGATACCTCATTATGTATATGCAGGAACTACAAAATATGAAAAAAAATAAAATTCAAAAATACTTTTGGTCTCCTGCACTTTGGATAATTGACATTCAACCTATAGAACAAAAATATTTAAAGAATTTCAGTGAGATATTGTAGTCATATTGATGGCAGCATTGATAATAGCCAAGAGGTAGAAACATCTTATGTGTTCATCAGCAAATGAATGGGTAAAGAAAATATGATATGTACTTACAGCCTATTTTCAGCCTAAAGAAAGAGGGAAAACATGTCATATGCTTCAGCACATATGAACCAGGAAGAAATTATACTAAGAGAAATTAGTCAATCACAAAAACGCAAACACTACACATCTTCCCTTCCATGTGCTAAGTTTAGTAATCGGATGCTTAGAAACATTGATGTAGGATGCACATTGCTAGAGGGTTGAGACGAGGAAGGTGGAATTGTTATTCAGTGAATAAAGAATTTCAATTTGGCAAGATGAAAAAGGTCTAGAGATCTTTTGTACAACAATGTACCTATTATATTACCATGCTATTAAGTTAAAATGGTTTTTTGCTACATTTTGTTACCTGTTTTTGACTACAATTTTCAAAAGGTAATGCATCTAGGATGTTTAGTATAATGTCAACGCAACAGACTAAGAAGCATATGATTACCATAAAACTGGCTGAAATTATTTATGAATGAGTAAAATAATCAACTTAGACTTTTGGAAGAGGAAAATGAGTTTAAGCGCATGCAAAGCGCTTCATTAACTGGGGCGCAGAGAGACAGGACTTGAGGCATCTGCCTCTTCTCTCATTTTGAGGGATGATTTAAGCAGTACAGGTGTTAATAAAAAGGATTAGAAGTTCTGAAAATTTATTCTTTTAATGAAAAATTTGTAGTTCTTAGGACCCGAGCAAAGATCACCCACAAGTCGTAGAAGCTGAATCTACAAAGATTCGTATCAGTGTGGCATTCATAAGCTCTGCAGTCCAGATGATTATCTAGGTGGGGTGAGGAGTGTAAAAGCATTGAGAGAAAAATTACAGAAACGTCAACACAGCAGGAGTGTTCTTCAAAGGGGCTTTTAATTTACAGATTTTCAGAAAGTCTTTTTTTCCCCAGCAGTCCATCAGGCAGAAACTTCATACCAGGGTGAAGAGACTGCATGAAGAAGCAGCTAATAGCCTTAAGAAAGGACCTTTTAATGGACTCTACAGACACTATTAGGATTTCCTATTTGAGTGGAAAAAGGAAACGAAAATATAAGAAGTGCCTGGAAATGTACGACAGAGACAACCAATTCATTTCACCCATGGGCTGTGGTTAAAATCGTGCTGGTTTCCGTGACTCTGCTGGCAAGTGAAGAGCATGGTGAGAAACAAACAATTCCTGGCCTCTGCATCAGTCTATTCAGGAGCGCAAAGTGGGCTCCCAAGCGCTTCCTGATTCTGGAGCCTATCTTCCCCCGCATGTCCCAACACCTCTGCACCTTCCTGGAGGTTGTCAAGATTGATCTTATTTTATCCTTTATTCTGGTAAGGTGTGTCACTGCTAAAAGCCCAGGGCTCCTTGGTGAGCCCTCACGCCATTATCTTCCCCCCACTTCTGCTGCATACACAGTTCATAACCCCCTTTTCTTGCTTTGTGTTTTTATAGTACTCATCAAGATCCACCTGATCTTACATCTTGTCCACCTTTATGTTTCATTTTCCTTTCACACTAAAATTTAGGTTTTATGAGATTAATTGAGGCTTTTGAGATTAGAGATTTGTGTATATTTTTATTCAGAGCTGTATTTCCATCATCTCATACCATGCCAGGCACATGGTAAGCATTCAATAACTGTTTATAAAATAAAAAGAATGAACTTGATAGATTCAAGTTTCTGCCCTCAACGGGTTTGTATTTTAGGTGGAGAGGTTATCATGCAAAGCCAGTTGGACAGTGCCTTAAAGAAATATGGTAGAGACACAATTTTCACTTTACTCTGCTTTTTCTCTCCATTAGATCAGTAGAAGGATTACAAATCCTCATGCCCTTTACCTGAGGCACAGCCAGTGTGACCCTTGTTCTGACCATTGGGGTATAAGCAGGAGTGATATATGTTACTTTGGTACTTAAAGATTTGTCAGTGGAAGACTCCAGTATTCACTTTTTGTGTTACAACTAAGAAGGCAGTATGTTCTAGATGGTGCAGTTAGAGGTTAGAGACACCTGCATCAGCCTGGGCTAACAAGGGATGGTGTGGCATAACTGCACTAGAGTCTCCAGTAAAGTTATTTCAGTTTTTGAACAATTGAGATTTGGTTAGTCTAGATGGTTTTAATTAACATAAAGACTATAAAAGATGTCATTTTCCCCAAAGTTACATTTAAGGCACATGTCCTCGGATATACCTTGATTTTACAACAGAGCATTTAGAAATGGGAACACTCCATTGTTTAGAAAATCATGAGGAATACCTGTGGCTTTATAAGGAAGGAACTATGTGTCCTTGTAAAAATGGGTATTTTTACTAACTTTGACTACATAATGACAAATAAAGCCAGAAGAAGTTGGAAAGAAATATTGAGGTATCCTCTTTGCAATAGCAATCCATCTGAAAGATCACAAACTGACCAGTGTTTCTGAATGCCTGCTGTACATCCACCGCTAGGTAGTGGAGGGCATGGCTCTCACTGTGAAGGAGACTGTGATCACTACTGTAACTAAGTGCTACGTATTTACCACATTAGTTACGAGGATTGTAATAATTTAAAGGAAAGGGTGATCTTTGCAGCATGGAGGAATACAGGGGGCATTTTTGGAGATGAAGACTGGGCATTGGCCATGAAGAGGAGATAGACTATAGTACTACTGTTAACAATTTATTGAGCTTTCTATTCAGTAGGCACAATATGAAGGTCTATATCGCCCATTTCATTCTTCACCGACTCTGTGGACACTACCTTCTCATCTCCAAGACTTCAGGAGACTGACTCTCAGAGATGTTAAACAATATGTGCAAGTTAGAGAGCTAGAATTCAAGCCCAAGCTTGTTTCTTACCAAGCATATGCTTTCAACCCTGAACCAATTGTACTACAGTAGAAAGAAGAGGAATGTCTTTGGGTTGAGAGAATGTTTTGAGGACGACCTTAAAACAGTGATCCAAATCTCATTGGCCTTGTTCTCTGACACAGTAGGGCCTTGACTCTTGATTGGCCAAGAACATCTTTGTGTTCTTCATTCTTTTGGTTGTGAAGGAAGAATGGAGTGATTTTTCAATAATGTCTCCAAAAACAGAGCTGCTCAGTGAGCATTGGCTTTGCTGAATAAATTGCCACTTCATATATATTCCCTAAGTATTAAAATCCATTTTAATTTTTCACCACAGAGACATGCAAGGAAAGTAAGTGGTGGGTGAACTGGTACTAGTCCATCAGGGTGACTTACTCTGATAAGGATTATGATAGACTAATAGGATCTCCAGTGACATTCTAATAGAAAAAAAAGGCCTTAGGACTATGGTAGAGCTCCTGACACACAATATTATCTGTGATGGGTTTTGAACTTCTAGTCTGGCTCAAAGGGTTCACTGACAAGGATTTAATGAAGAAATTGTGTATCAGACTGAGGATATGGAATGAACTATTGGGGGAGTGAACAGGAGATGGGGGATTAATATCAAGAAGCCATTGCGATGTGTAGGCCCCCTAGGTGAAATGAAAGAAAAAACAGCATTACTGTAATTAACAAGAGCTGAACTAATGTGCAAGAGAAAGAATGATGCTTTTATTGGCAGTGGAACGTGGTATTCCAATCGATATTGGAATAGTGGAGTGTATTGGTCCCTTAGTCCTCAGAGCCTTTGAAGATGTTACTTTACATAGCAAAAGGGACATTGCAAGTGCAATTGAGGTTGAAGACCTCGAAATAGAGGAATTATGCTGAATTATTTGGATGAGCCCAGTCTAATCTCTTAAATTCTTAGAGACAGAGCACCTTCCCCTGACATGGTCAGAAGGAGATGTGATAAAAAGAAAAAGAGTCAAACGGACATAATGTCATGATGCTGACACTGGTTCTGAAGACGGAGGAAGAGCTATTTCAAAAGGGCACACTCTAAGCTTTCGGACTCATAGGGAAGTGGATTCTCCTCTAGTGCTGCCAGGTTGGAATGAAGCTTTGCTAATACTTTGATTTTAGTCTGTCAAGACATACGCCTGACTTCTGACCTACAAAACTGTTAGACAATACATCTATGTTGTTTTAAGTTACCACATTTGAAGTGCTTTGGTATAGCAGCAATAGAAAATGAATATATCATGTAGGAAAGGCTGCTTGATAGGAGTTGTGAGTCTAGATGAAATGTTGCCACCACTGCCCAGCTACGTTCCAGTAAAGACTTTAATAATTTAAAGGAAAGGGAGATCTTTGTCACTCACCTGTCCCCCACCATTTGAGGTGCTGCAGTGTCTCCCACTGGCTAATCTGATTAACTAGAAGAAGCTAGAGGACAAAACAGTCTGAGCCATGCCATTCCTAGCATTTGATCTTCCAGAATTAGAGCAGGGCAGAAAAGATGGAGAGTGAATCTACAGGGACATATGAAAAATAACCAGCAGGGATGTTGAACTTGGAGGTGGAAGTTTTAAATGGTTGTGTGCTTCGCTTGCTTTCATTTGTTATCATAGAAGGGTATCAGGTTAATATTATCCCTTAGTTATTGCAGACTGATCAGGCCTGCAATCTCCCAAAAAATCGAATGGTGATGGCTAAATAAAAGAGGCAAATAGAATGATTTCAAGGCTCCAAGAAGGTCAAAACCCCCCTGTCAGAATTCAAGATTCTCTGGGGCTGAGACAAAGATCTTCTCCAGGTGGCCTGTATTTATTTAGTTATCAAAACAAAGTGGGGATACTGAAGGAAGGCAGGACTTTGCCATTCAAGGCCCTTGGAAGTCCTCTCAAGGGAGTCTCCAAGTAAGACATTATTTTAACTTAGGAGAGCTATATTATCTCCAGGAAGTTCTCCACTCAGGAGTGAGATGCTGGTAGCTACAATCTTTATCTTGCTAATACAGGTGTGCTTAGCTGTGGCCTTGTCTTGTCCTTTGAAGCATCATGGCTTCACCCACCATTATGGGTCTCAGTAGGGAGCAGCGATTCACAAGTAAGCATTCAAAGCCAATTGGTTAATTTCAGCCTTGCTCAGAGCTGCTTCATTGTTGTCTCTATCAAAAGGGAAGACCTAGCAAGAAGCAGTGCTAAGGCCTGTATTCAGGCAGGATATTAGATTAGTTCAATATATTTTTACCTTTATAGCTAAGGAACAGATATATAACAGCATTCATTCAATCTAATCAATCAATCAATCCATCAATGTAGTTATCACTTGAAAAACTTGATATTCATTATGTACTAAGAAGCAAATGGGAATGAAGTAGGATGTAGGATATATAAACACAGTCTTTGTTCTGAAGCAACTTAAAATATACAAAGTAGAAGTGGAGTTGAATATGCTGCAGAGGAAGGCATACCCAGCCAGTCACCGTTCATCCATCTGGGCTCTCTGCATGAAGAGAGCGAATGGGATGAAGTGAGGGTAGTAGGGGTGGAGGAAGAGTTCATGCAGATGTGGTACTTAAACTGTTCTTGTAAATAGGTGTGGGACTTTTCTAGTCTGAGGATAGAAGGGGCATCTAAGGCGGAAAAAATGGTATGAGCAGATGAATGTCAAAAGCCTCAGCATTTAGGGAACAGCAAAGAGTTCGGTGTTATAACAGAGGAATCTTGGAGCATGTGGTGCTATGGGATGGGGGCTTGAGCATGAGACAGTGAGTTAGATTATTGAGGGTCTTGCATGCTGTGTGTGTGTGTGTGTGTGTGTATATGTGTTGTGTGTGTGTGGTTTTAGGACAGAATAAAATATGTAGCTTAGCACAGGAATATAGTTGATATGGTCTATAAAAATAATGTGCTTATTCTAAGTGCACTTCTTAAAGAAAATAAAAATAAGCAAAATGTGTGAAACAAGTTATTGCTTCCATGATGTAAATATTTCCATCTCTTAAAGTTAATTCTTGATTCATGCCCTCACATCCCCTACTCTGCTCATTTATTTATGGCATTTTATACGCCAAAATAAAATTCTGAACAAAAATGCTGAAAAATTGCAAGCTCTTCTTTCCCTGAAGGCAAACACATGGCAGAGATGATTTTCCTTTGCCTCAGATGGTTCTTGTCCTTTTCCCCTTCGCTTCCTTGTCTCTTGGTGCACACACACACACACACACACACACACACACACACACACACACACACGAAACTCCTGAGAGTTCCCTCCTGACAGCCGGAAGACAACCAACTGACCAATGCCTCTCAGGAGATACCATGTTGTCTATGGAGCCATTAAAAAAACTTGTGTATCAGTGATTTTCAGTATCCATTTTTGCATTCGTCAGAGGTAGCCACTGGGCTCAAACACACAGGTCTTCTTTTACTCAAGAAAAGCAACACTTCTATTTCAGAGGGTATTTAGGAGGAAGCAATGAAACACATTTCTCCCTAGAAATTTGTCAGATCACCTGGCCAGGCTATCCTTGAGTGGATCACAGAGGTGCATAGTTTCACTGTGATCAAACCCTTTCTGTAGTGCAAGTGAAGGAAATAGTGGGTGAAGAATTGGCGTCCTATTTAATTACCTTTCAACAGTCTTTCATAATATACTCAGAAACTCTGTAGTATGAACACACTTCTTTTCCAAGAACCACAACAGTTAAACAAGCATGAGGAACACAATATTAATTAGAAAAAAAAAAAAAAAAAAAAACTCCAGCCTAAGAATCAAGAAGCCTTGGGCTCTTGTGAAAGTTGATTTTAACTCTCTGGTCCAAAGTTTTTCATCTATAAATAAGAAGCACAATGGATTATTTTAGAATGACAATTTGAAAAGTGTGATGGTTAAAAACAATTTTTAAAAAATGGCTTAAATCCAGCTTGGCTACTTGCTAGCTCTGGGATGTTGGGGGTGGCACATTGCTTCACTGAATTACAATTGTAAAAGAGAATAGGGAACCCCTTAGCTCATAGGGCCATGGAAAGGGATCCATTAGAAAATATACGTAAAATACTCAGCACAGTGTGTGTTCCTGTGCTTGTATTTCACAAATACAGAAAACAAGGAGGGAAAGAAGGACAGGAGTTCTGCATGGCAGTGAGACAGTGCCACTACAGACACATGGAAATCTTTTGCTTGGAAATTTAATACTGTTTTTTGGAAGAGGGGAGTGGACCCAGGTGACACCGATCTGTGGGACAGGTTTCACGTAGTTACTTTGAGGAGAAAAAACACACCCAAATCTATAAATGGTGATGAAAAGCAGCTCATCAGAGGAATCAACAGAGTATCCAGTAATAGCATTCCCATCACGTAAGCAAATGCTGGCCGGATGCAGAAATAAAAGTTTCCAGTTGGTTATGAACTCTCATTACCACTAACTTGGCTTTACCTTTTATTAATTTTGGAAATCACTGGCAAATGATGTAGCCTGTCATACTTTCCTGACCTCTTTCCTTTGGAATTGGATAACTAGATCTGCTTACTCAACCTCTCATCAAAGGGTTATAAAATAATCACAAACATACTACAAAGAAGGGAGAGTTATTTGGCTTAAGGACTGCAGACCATACCTCTTTGGCCTTGCAGGAAATCATTTATAATTATGGCCATGGAATTCTCATAGCATGAATAGGTGGGGATGGGATGGAATAACCTATTCAACTGCATGTTATCTTTGGCAAGGGAAAGCACATGCCTGTAATCCCAGCACTAAGGACCCTGAGGTAGGAGGATCCATGAGAGTCTGAGACCAGCCTGTGCTATAAAGTGAGCTCAAGGCCAGCCTGAACTGCATAGTGAGACCCTGTCTCAAAAAGACAAAAAAAAAAAAAAGTCATTGATCATGCCAGGACCATAACTTGCCCTTTGAAAAAAATAAAGAATTATCATTGAGTCAAGAAAAGATTGACAGCTACAGTGAAATGTTTTCTTCTTATAGTAAGAAAGAGAAATTTGCAAGGAAAAATAAAGCTAAACTAGGGAAGATACATTTTCATTTTCTCTTAGCTATCAACTCTCTTTTAATCAGAAATTCCACAAATATTTTCTCCATCCCTGAGATCTCAACTCTGAAGTTGGACATTTGGCTCATTTATGTTTATGAAAAGTTGTTCTTTCATCAGAAAAGATATGACATAAACCCATTAGTATTTGTTTACAGTCCTGATTTTTATCATTATTGTTATGATGATGACCTTCTTCTCTGTTCATTGTTTAATGCTCATTGTCATTTTTTTAGTAGCTTGATGGTCTCTGCCTTTACCACAACCTTATGAAAAACACTTCCTTTACTTTGCAATGAATGGTGATTATCTTTACATGCATGGATGTGGCCCAGAACATGGTTAGAGTGTCACACAAGAAAAATATCTTGGTCTGCGGCCATCGAATCTGTTTTGCAATACTAAAATCGTTGGTGGCTTCATATCTGGATATATTGGAGATTATCACAAGGCCTGCCTATATTCGTGTGTCATGTGTCAGCTCCCTCAAGTCATCCTAACCAGTGTTTATAGTATTGCTTCACTTTTCTTCTTATCTTGGAGCAGATTGAAATGTCTACCCAATGTTTCAGCACATTCCTCAGTTACGACTATAATGGAGTGTTCTTGGAAAACTTTCCTTTTTTTTCCTTCTGAGATCCTTGGCTAACTTCCAAAAAATGTACCTTTTGAGTTTTCTTGTTTTAATCAGGCCTGCGTTAGGCTCTCCTTGTCTCTGCCACCTTATATGTCTAATTCCTCCTGACTCTAACCCAGATGAGGTTATTGGCCACATCTGTCCAAATATTACCAAGATTACTTTCAAATAGCACTTTACATATCTCAGAGCACTTTTCATGAGTGCTCTTATACCTAATAGTTTTACCAGCTCTGGCTTAAGACAACGAAAGGACTAGTGAGTGAATGTTTTCTAACTTGAAGTTATATTCTTGAGACAGACTGTGGGGTTGCCTTACTCTGATTGTCTTCAATAATAGCAAAGATGCTGGGCAGACATAGTTTTGGATTTGATTATAGTGAAGAGGAAAACTTTTTTTTTTTTTTCAGTGCACACATGGTGTGATTTTCATGTGTATCTTGAGGAATTACTCTATTTATTTAAATATAAAAACAGCCTGGTATAAATTGTACATCTGCATTTCTGAGCAGTAGTGTAAGCAGAGATATTCTGTGTATTGGTATCTAATTTCTGGAGACACTAAAATATGTCTCATGTTTCTCCTTGCACACCTCAAGCATGATTATCATTACTTGCTAAATTGGTCTCATGTCTACTCAAATTCTTCCTGAATCTCATAGTCTTGGGTAAAGGTTTCATATTATTGCATTCATAATATTTGTAATAAGAAACAAAATACTTATAAAAAGCAAGGTATTGAGTAAAAATTCTTTGCCTTTTAAAGACACATTTGCTTCATCCACACTCAGTGTTACCGCATTGCTATTGATCTGAAACAACGGCAGGCATTCTGCAGTCTGCATTTACTGCTTATTCAAAAATACCACTGAAAGCATTCACATTCACTACCTCAGCCAGTCTTGGCTGTGCTTCTTGTTAAGGTTCCAGGATGTACTGAATGAGGTGTGAGCTGAAGATGTAAGAATAGAAGTCTTAAAAGTTTGTAGCACATAGCTAACTGTGACTAACCATGCTCTCCAGACTATTTTCTCAGGGAATTCCTCAAATCACAAGTTTTTGAATTGGAGTGACCCTGAGGACATGGTGTTCTATAACACTCAGGCAGGCGAATGAGGATCACACAGCTGACTACTGGCCAAATCAGGGCCGGCTGGAACAAAGTGCCCTGATTCAATCCTGTTTCTACTGACCCATGTGACCACTTACGCAAACCGAATTTTACAAGTACATGGCAACAGTCCTTGACTGTCTGTAACTGGAAAGATAAACTCAAGACCAGTATCCTTCTATCAATGTATATGGCAGAAGGCAGTCACACCATAGACCTGTTCTGACCATTACACTGTACTCAGGACTTACAGTAAAATAAAGCACACTGCCCCCATTCTTGAATGTCACCTCATTTCTCTGGTGCTTTCATTTCTTTGCAGTTCAAAATTGTCCTAATCTCTTGAGACTGTAGGGATGCAGGACGGCAAGTCCACTGGGACTCACTGGAAAGCAGAACTCACTGTTCCAATACCACTCTTGACATGAAAACTCAATTCTCTATCTACATGGATCTCCGGTAAATGTAGTATTCTATTTCTCCAGTAAATGTTTAGATTTACTGTAGATTCTCAAACCATACCATATCTGGCTTAGTTAATTTACCTCCTCTGTGCACTAGATTTCTCCTCTAGACACTTCTCAGACTAATCTAGTCTGATTCTACTTCTTAGAAAACTGGGGTTGAAGTTCAGATTACCAACTTCTAGACTTTGGAACTGGGAGATTAACACAGCCCAGACTGGGATAACCATTTCCTGACAATTATACAAAAAAAGAAGGAAGTATATGAGAGTGAGAGCAAGAGCAAGAGTGAGGGAGAGAGAGAGAGAGGGAGAGAATAAAGTATATAGAATGAAAAAAGCAGAGAAGGAGATTATGCGGTCCTAAAGAGTAGCCCGGAATCCCCACTTTTCATTCCTGATGCAGTTGTAACATAAGGTACATCTATTCTTGCCCATAAACTTCTACTGGGACTTAGTTTAGTGTGAACAGAATTCTGTTCCTAGAGAAAAACTAAAGCTACCTCAGTATGAGACAAGGTACAATCCCTTCCTGCAACCAAAAAGCAGACATGGCTACAAAAGAACACACAAACGTGACCGGTCTCAATTTCTACCTATATGAGAGCCCGGGACTACTAAACACATGGCTTTGCTTTTTGGCAATAATTTAAACTTCCATTTGTCAGGATAACCATTTCATAGCTCCTTATCCTTCCTCAGACTTGTAATGTTCCTTTCCTTTTGTTACTCTTGCCTAATAACCCCGATTTTTACTTCACTGAGGGTCTGATTGCATCTTCCTGTAGACAACTAACCCACCATTTACCTGTACTTGACTCTAATTGTGCTCACCTACTCTGCCTTCCCTTGACCAGTTGCGCATATGTAAACCCTTACTCACCTGTACTAGGTTCCATTTTCTTTTGCCTACTCAAAGACTTTATTATTTCCATGGCCACCCCCATGCTTCCTTCCCTTATCTCATTAACTTTTGTCTCAATATTTTATCAGCATTTCGGAAAAGATGATTTCCTTAGCATCTGTTAGTATTACTCTATATCATATGTTAAAGTTATGCAAAACAATAGTGATAGAAGTACATAGAGGTACAATCGACAATGGCACAGGACAAAAAGGAACGAATGTTTGGATCACTGTGTTGACTTGACTGGGGCAAGTTTTGCCCAGACACTTCGCCAAATATGATTCTGCGTGTGCTTCTGAGAGGACTTCTGGATGAGATTAACATTTGCATCAGTAGGCTGAGTGAGGAGGATGTCCCTCTCTAATGTAAATGGTTCTTATTCCCACAGCTGAAGATTTTGATAGAATGAAGAGGGTCAGTAGAAGGAATATCTCTGGCTTGACCCTTGAACTGGGACATTAGTCTTTCTTTTCTGTCCTTTGGACTCAAATATTGGCTCTTCTTGGGTCTCCAGTATTCCAGGTTTTGCACTTAAATGTGTCCCGTTAGCTCTCCTGACTCACAGATCTTTGGATCTAAACTAGCACTACACATTGACTCTCTTGGATCTCTAGTATGTAAATTACAAATCTTATATTTTTTGTCTTTTTGATACAGGGTCTTGCTCTGCAGTTCAGGCTGGCCTTCAGCTCACTTTGTAGCATAGGCTGGTCTCGAACTCTCCATAATCCTTCTGCCTCAGCCTCCCGTGCACCACCACACCCAGATTCAAATGTTAGAATATGTCAATTTCCATAATGTTGTGAGTCAATTCCTTATAGTAAATCTACTTCCATCTCTACCTCTAGTTCTATCATCTATATCTTCTATCATCTATCTATCTACCTATCTATCTATCTATCTATCTATCTATCTATCTATGTATCTATCTAATCTATCTTGTTTTGTTTCTCTGGAGAAACCTGGCTAATACAGCAAGAACCTGTGTTCAAAGTACTTGCTGATGGTATATACTAACTAATTAAATAGTTTCTCATCCTTTTAGAAATTAAATGCCACAAGAACTAACTTCTCATGAGCTTATCTTCTTCCATGTAGCCTGTTATAGGATTCAAGGATTTCCACTTAGTAATAGAATTCTTATTTGTAAGGACTAGAAGATTACATGAAGAAGTCCAGGTGAAAAAGGATTTCTTCTTGCAGTTTACAGTAGACCAGACTGTGCAAAGTATGGTTGGCCTTTGTGGAAACCACAGAGTCTCCCTAAATTTCCCGTTTCTCCTTTTTAAGCTGCACAGATTTTATCCTTGTAGTTCTGTACACTTCTTCATTATGGCCCTTCTCCAGCTTTGATTTTCTCCTATCCCTACAGTTTCCCATGGCCCCACCATTCTACAGAATGTGGAACCTTATGGTGTATTACTTTTTACCTTGTGTCTCTACGTCTTCGCCTGTCTACTCCAATTCCCAGTTCCCAGAAGAGAGAATACTACTGGTAATTCAATTAGTTCTGTTGTGGGGTCAGGACTTCCAGTTGATCTGTGGGTAGAATGTGGAAAGTAGTAAGTTAAAAAAAAGATACAGTGTTACTCTTCTCTGGATTTTTCTCTTTGTGGTACTGGAGATAAAACCCAAGGGTACTCTGTTACTAAACTACATCCTCAGGCTCTTTTAATTAGTTCTTTTATTTTGAGGTAGCTCCTCTTTAAGTTGCCCAGGTAGTGCTTGAACTTGTGATCCTCCTGACTCTGCTCCCAAAGTCCTGTGATTGCATGCATGCACCAACATTACTCTTTTTATTTTCTTCAATAAATCATTGGGTGGCCAGTTCACTTCTCCAGAGCCCTCCTCCAGAGAGCACCTTCCAGTATGTCTCTGTATCAGGCTCATCTTGCCTGTCTACCAACTGTGGCTCCTTTCTCTGGGAGTGGGGCTGGTGGAGCTCCTTTACTGACATATTTGGGCATTCACATTTAATACATCAGACCCTACAACAATGAGTCAGAATATAATCCGTAGCACAAGTGAGATTAGCCCTGCGGATGCAACAAAATAATGGTTGTAATGATGGTATTTGGGGTTGGTAATGCAGGTGGTGACAAACTAGGGTCGGTATTTGGAAGGGGAGTCATGCAGCTACATCCTTCCATTAAAGGAAGTTTTAGGCTCCTGGTAGGTGATCACTTCAAAAGTGATGCAAAATACAATGCAGTTGAAGCCATACTCATTGCTATGCATTCTCCACCCCTGGATTCCTAGTGATAGGTTTATAGTCCAAGTCTGTGCTGCTGTATGTGACTATTCTTAATGTTAATGGCTACTGAGCATGTGTAGGTGGCACACTGGCAGGGAGTTAGATGAGGCCAGCTTAGCTGGCAGTGCACCATCAGGGAGAGTCTGCTGAAGCCTGAGCCCTTCTATGTGTCATATTAGAATCAAACCTCCCGTTGCTGAAAATCACAGAGCTTCTGATCTCACACTATCAGATAAGCTGCCAGAAAATAACATCTTAGATATTTATTTTACAGGAGGCAGGGGCATTGGTAGAACTGTCTGGCTTTGAAAATTTCTACAAGAAGGCAGAGCTGAACAGACGAATGACAAAACTATGATAGAAGCACCAGGGAGACAGAAGCTCAGAGTATAGCAGAAACAAGGGATGTGGGGAGCTTTAAAATGTGTTTCCTTTTAAGAGCATTAAACAAACACATGACAGTGACTCTAGACCCCCTAATTATTTTTTAGCTTCTATGCTTACAAACAAGCAGCAAGCAAAAAGCAAAGCATCTTCAGCATGAGAAAAGGGAAAAGAATGATTATGGAAAAGCACAGAAATATTCTAGAAATTATCCTGACTGCCACTTGTCCTACGCACCAATGCCCATGCTTGGCTCTTGGGATATAAAGATGACTGATATGAAACTTGCCCTCTGGCAGCCAAGGGACATTAATCATGGTATTATTCTGTCCAGAAGTCTTGACACTTACGGTTTCCCTCTTCACTCCCACTGTCATTATTCCGGGCCTGGTCTCATCATCTTATACATAAGTCACTGAAAAAGCTTCAGGGGTCATCTTTCCTTCCTTCACATAGCACATTGCTGTACTGTTAGCACTACCTAGTAGCATATTCATCAATGTGTTTTCCTGCTCCAGAGCAGATCTCCCTGCTGCAGATTGGGTGGAATCTGAACTTAACAGAGCAGCTTCTAACACATCCATACATCCAGCCTCATCTTCCCTCCATACCAAGTGATCTCCCTCCTTCCCTGATGGAGCTCTGTAGTAGATCAATCTGAATAATCTTCCTATCAGTATAAGTAAGGCATTGACATTCACATTTTAAAATACTTAATAGCCCCCCGCGCCTTGCGCCCAGGCAGCGAGTTCTCCGGGAGCTGCAGCGCTCCTGGGTCCGAGTGTGGGCCGGACTCATACCACCGCGATTCCCA
>NW_004955434.1:11387825-11398893 GCF_000276665.1 Chinchilla lanigera
CACAAAAAAAAAAAAATAAAAAAAAAAAATAAAATACTTAATAATGCTTCCAAAGCCTTTCTTTGACTAAGTCTCCTTGTTACTTTCCTATTTTGCTCAGCATGTGAAACGTATTTATATTTAAAAGATGTCTGGTAGATGAACAGTTACTTATTTGAATGAAAGGTGGCAAATATTGATGATTTAAAAGTATTGAAGGTTGTACAGGAAAATACCATGATCAAAAGATACAGCTTCTGATTCTGTCTGCCTTTTATTTTACTTCCATGCTTTTACATGTAATATTTATCTTGCTTAAAAAGATCCCTTGCAGTTTTCTGCTTATCTATCCTTATTATACAAATTAACTATTGTATTCAAGCAGTTGGCTGACACATATATGTAAACTGGGCTTATTGAGGCCATATCAGTCCAGAATTTGAGATTAGACCACCTTGATAATAAATATATGTTTCATGGTGTTTTACATTAGCAGTTAATGCAGGGATTCCAGCACCCTGGCAATTTCCTTCTTCTAAAGCTATGTTCTCTTAGTTCATTTGTGCATCTGTAACAAAATCCCATAGCCTAGATAGTTCTGTACTGTGATTCTGGAGGCTAAGCAGTCCAAGATCAAGGAGCCAGCAGAATCCGTGTCTGCTGAGGGCCTCTTACCCTCTCACTGTGTCCGCACAGGTGTGAAAGGGACTGGCTAACTCTTTAGAGCCTCTTTTATAAGGGCTCTGTTCACATTCATGGTGACTCAATCCACACAACCTGATCACCTTCCCCAAACTCGGAGTTCCCCAAACCGTCACACGGGGAACTGAATTTCAGCATATGAATTTGGGGGAGGACACAGACTTTCAGATAACAGTGGGCATTTCCACAGTTTCCAACAGAAACTTTTTGCAGTTACATACCCCCTTCCCTTGCTCTGGACCCTCTGAGTTACATGCTGCCATATCCACCAGGAACCACCACGCATTCTGAAAACCTGTTTTCTGCCATTGCTGCTGCTCCTCTAGGTGCTCCTGCAGCTCTAGTCAGCACCACCTTCCTTCTCTGGACTCTATTCTGCTACTGTAGCTTCACTGGGGACTGCAGGTACCAGGACCGTGAATTGTCTCTTGGCACAGATGGAGGAAATGCCTTACTTGAATCCATCACCTTGTATCCTTCTCTTAAAAGAATATCCAAACTTTTTTTTTTCCCAAAGTCTTTCCATTCTTTTCTTTATTTTAAAGAGAATAAAAAATAAGAAAATAACATTAGAAATGAAGCAAAATTTCAAAAAACAAGATGATAGGATTTCAACAATGGTTGTTATATTGCATATTGTTGACTTGAAAGCAGTTGTTCAGGCTACCAGATTAAAGCAGGTAAAATTGGTAAAAAGAGATTAAGTATTAACTGTTCCTTTCAATAGAAATTACTAATACAATTATCTTAGCTATCTTGTGTGTGAATATATATATATATATATTTTTCCCCCTTCTTTCTTTTCTCGTTTCCCTCATCCCAGGTGATCTTTCATTTTGAGCAAATTCTTTCCCTTTCACAATATCTATTATACTTTTTTGGTTTTATTTACTCTTTCAAGTTCTTACACTAATTAGACAAGATGATGTTCACACATGTCAGTCTGATATTGAATATGGTCTCTAGTTGCATCCATTTACATAAAAAAGCATCGAGTTTATCTTTCTTTATAGCTGAGTAATACTCCATTGTATAAAAATATGACATTTTTTTATCCATTGCTCAGTTGATAGGCATTTGTGCTGCTTCCAAGATTTGACAAACTGTGCCGCTATAAACATGGGTGCACATTTATCACTGTGGCATTTCAGTTCTTCTGGAAAAATACCCAAAAGGGGAATAGCTGGGTTGAATGGGACGTCTAATTCTAGTTATTTTTGAGGAATCTCCACACTGATTTCCCCAGTAGTTGTATGAGTCTACACTCCCACCAACAGTGGAGAAGAGTTCCTTTTTTCCTACAGTCTTGCCAGCATTTGTTATTGGTAGATTTCTTGATCAGACAACCATTCTTTGTGGGATGGGATGGAATCTCAGTGTTGTTTTAGTTTCTGTTTCTTGAATGACCAATGATGTTGAACATTTTTCATATATCTATTTGTCATTTTTATTTCTTCATCTGAGAAATGTGTATTCATCTCAGATGCCCATTTTTTGACTATGTCTTTGAATTTAGGGCCTGGGTTTTTTTTTTTAATCTTTTATATTTTCTAGATAGAGGTCTTTTATCTGAGGAACACTTGGCTAAAATTTTTTCCCAATTTTTTTTTACTCTGTTGGTGATTTCTTTTGATGTGCAAAAACTTTTCAATAAGATGAGATCCCAGTTGTTATTTCTTTGAAGTGTTTCCCGTGCAGTTTGGTTTTGTTCATGAACTCTCTAACTACCCCTATGTCTTCAACATTTCTCTCTCCTTTCTCTTCCAGTAGATTTAGTGTTTCTGTTTTAATATTTAAATCTTTGATCCATTTTGACTTTAGTTTAATGTATGGTGTTAGACATGGCTCCAGTTTTAGTCTTTGGCATGTGGAAAGCCAGTTTTTTCAGCACCATTTATTAAAGAGGCTATCTTTCTATTTGGCCCCTTTGTCAAAGATAAGGTGGCTGAGTGTGTCTGTAGTTGTGTCTGCATCTTCTAATCTGCTCCACATGCTGATTTTATTACAGTAGTTTTGTAGTATAGTTTCAAGTCAGGGATTGTGATGCCTCCTGCATTGCCTTTGTTGCCAAGGATTGCTTTTGCTATTCTAGGTCTCTTCTGGTTACAGATGAATTTTAAGAATGTTTTCCCTAGATCTGTGAGGTATACTAGTGGTATTTTGACCAGAATTGCATGAATCCGTATAACAATTTTGGGAGTATGGCCATTTTCACAAGTTGGTTCTTTCTATCCATCAACAAGGAATATCTTTCCATTTTCTGAAACCTTCTTTGATCTCTTTTTTCAGAGAACTGTGATTTTCATTGTATTGATCTTTTACTTCCTTTATTAGATTGATTCCTAAGAATTTCATTATTTGGATGCTATTGTGAAAGGTGCTGCTTCGCTAATCTCTCTCTCAGTGTGTTTGTTGTTTGTGTACAGGAATGCTATTGATTTTTGAGTGCTGACTGTATGCAGCTATACTGAATTTGGTTAGTAAATCTACAAGTCTTTTGCTAGAGTTTTTGGGGTCTTCTCTATAGAGCATCAGATCATCTGCAAATAATGATAGTTTCATTTCTTCCTTTCCTATTCTTATTCCTTTTATTTCTCTCTCTTGTTTAATTGCTCTGGCTAATGTTTCCAGAACTATGTTGAATAGTAGTGATGATGGTGGATATACTTGTCTAATTCCTGATTTTAAAGAGAAAGTTTTCAATTTTTGTCCACTTAGTATGATATTGGCTGTTGATTTGTCATAGAAGACATTTATCAGATGGAGGTATAGACCATGTATTCCTATTTTCTGTAGGTTTTTTTTTTTCTATCATGAATGAGTGTTGGACTTTACCAAAAGCTTTTTCTTCATCTATCAAGATGATCATGTGATTTTTGTCTTTGGCTCTTTGTTATGGTGTATTACATTTATGGTTTGCATTTATTGAACCACCCCTACATTCTTGGGATGAATCCCATTTGGTCATGTTGTAAAATCTACTTGATGATTGGTTGTATTCTCTTTGCTAATATTTTATTGAGGATTTTGCATCTATGTTCACTGGGGAGATTGGCTTGTAGTTCTCTTTTTTGGTTGGGTCTTTCTCTGGTTTTGGTATCAATATTCACCTCCAGGAATGAGTTAGGAAGAATTAGTTCCCTTTCAATTTCACTAAAGAGTTTGAAGATAATTGCTGTTAAATATTCTCTGAATTTCTTGTAGAATTCAGCTGTGAATCCATGAGGATCTGGGCTTCTCTTTGTTGGTAAGATTTTTATTATGTTTTCAATTTTGTTGAAAGATATTGGGTTATTTGGGATGTTTATATCTTCTTGATATAATTTTTGTAATTCATATCTATCTAGGAAGCTGTCCATTTCCTCTGTGTTTTCCATCCTATGAGAATAAAAATTTTCAAAGTACGTACTGATAATCTTCTGAATTTCTGTAGGATCTGTGGTAATTTTACTCTTTTCATTCCTTTTGCATAAATTTGAGTTTTTCTTTCCTTTTTCTGATAAGGTTGGCTAAAGGTTTATCAATTTTGTTTATTCTTTCAAAGAACCTATTCTTCAATTCATTAATTCTTTGTAGCATTTTCTTAGTCTCTTGTGTTAATTTCTGCTCTGACCTTTATAATTTCCTACCTTCTTTGGGAATTGGTCTTGACTTCTCTTCTTTTTCTAGAAGCTTGAGGTACAGGATAATGTTTATTTGTGCTTGTTCTGTTTTTCTGATGTGAGAATTCACTGATATAAATTTCCCTCTGAGGACTGCTTTCATTGCATGCCACAGGTTCTGGTACGTTGTATCTGCATTTTTGTTTGATGGTAAATACTGTTTAATTTCTCTGTGATGCAGTTGTTGTTCAGGAGGGTGTTATTTAATTTCCATATATTTATGGAGGCTTTGCAATTTCATTTCTCAATAATTACCAATTTCATTGCACTACGACTTGACAATATGCATGGGATAATTTGAATTCCTTTGCCTTTACTTAAGCATGTTTTATGGGATAGTGTATGGTCTATTTTAGAGAATGTCCCATATGCAGCTGAGAAGAATGTATATTCTATTGTTGTTGCTTGGAATACTCTGTAATGGTCTACTATGTCCACTTGTTCCCATTTGTTTCATTTCCTTTATTTCTTTGATGATTTTTTGTCTAGTTGATCTATCAGCTTCTGAAAATGGGGTGTTAAAGTGTCCTGTTGCGATTGTGTTATTGCTTATTTGATGTTTCATGTCTGTTAAAATTTGTGTATAGTTGAATGCTTCTGCATTTGGTGTATATATATTTATGATTGTTTTCTCTTCCTCTTGCAGCTTTCCCCTAACATGTATATAATTACTTTATTTATCTCTTTTGATCACTCTTGGTTTGAAGTTCACATTGTCTGCAAACAGAATAGCTACTCCTGCTTTTTTCTTGGCTCCTGTTACATGGAGTATTGTTTTCCATCCTTTGACTTTCAGTCTGTGAATTTCCTTTTGAGTTAAATGTGCTTCATCTATACCGCATATTGTTGGATTTTGTTTCTTGATCCACTCTGCCAGTCTGTTTTTTCCATTGGTGAATTGAGGCCATTTATATTGGTGGTTATAACTGATACGTATTGATTATCTTTGTCAGACTATTTTCCTGCTGTTGTTTCCCTACTTTTCTGCTCTGTTTAATTGTTTGCCATCCTTGGTGGATCCTTTCTATTGTTGTTCTTGGAATTATAGTCACTTTATCTCTTTCTAGAATATCTTTTCATACTGTTTGCAGGATTGGCTTTGTGGTCATGAATTTCTTCATTTTTTCTTTGTCATGGAAGTATCTTATTTCTCCATTAATTTTGAAGGATAGTTTTGCAGAGTAAGTCAGTCTGGGATGGAGGTTGTTTTCTTTCAGGACCTGAAATACTTTAGTCTGAGTTCATCTTGACATGAAGGTTTGTGTTGAGAAGTCTCCTGTGATTCTGATTAGCTTTCCTTCATAGGTGATCTATTTCTTTTCTCTAACATCTTTAATATTCTGTTCTCATGCTGCATTTCTTGGATCTTGATTATTATGTGTCTAGGTATAGATATATTATTTGTGGCTAATTGGAGTTCTATATACCTTGCTTAATGTATGGTAGATTCTTTTCTCATGCTTGGAAAATTTTCTGCTAATACTTCTGCAAATAATCTTTTATGGCATTCTTGTTGACTCCTGCATTTTCATTGACACCTATTAGTCTTATATTGTTTGTCTTTGCATCATCTTGCAGCTGTTGAGTTGTTATTTCCTGGTTCCTCTTTATTTTTAAGAGGTCTTTCCTTTTGTGATTGCTAGCTTCAATGCTGTCTTCAAGGTCTAAAAGTCTATCTTTGATTTTCTTCAAGTGGTTTTTCCAGCTTTCAATGGAATTTTTAATTTCCTGGATATGTCTTTGAATCTGTTTCATATATTCTAATTCTTTCCTATATTGTTCATTGAAGGTTGCTATCATTTTTCTATGCTCCTCTAATTTTTTACATATGTCTTCTTTAGATATGCTGAGCAATTCTTTCATTATGATTGTCATTTCTTTTTTTTTTTTTTGACCTGAGAGATTATTTATGATCTGATATGTTCTACAGACTGATGAAGTTGTTTCTTTACTTCACTTGCTATAATTTCAGAAATTTCAGGTATATGACTTGCAAATTCTTCTAGGTCAGTGTCTTCTGGACTTGTTATGGGTGGGCTGGAGATCTGAAATTGTGTTTTGTTTCTTCATTTTGGCACTTTCTACTTCATTTTTTGAAATTTAATTTTTTTTTTTATTTTTAGGAGTTCAGCAGTGGTTGTTATATTGCATATTATCTTTAAATAAGCTGTTCATATTACCAGATATAAGCATGCAAAATTGGTCAAAAAGGAAAATAGTAAAAATTTAAGCATTAACAGTTGCTTTCTTTTTTTTTTTTTTTTTTTTTTTTTTTTTCTCCGGTACCAGGAACCGAACTCACGACCTTGCGCTTGCCAGGCAGGTGCTTTGCCGCTGAGCTAAATCCCCAGCCCCAACAGTTGCTTTCAATAAAACAATAGAAATCAGCAGTAGAATTATCCCAGCTATCCTTGTGTACACATACATATTTTTCCCTTTTTTCTCTGTTTTCTCCTTTCCCTCATCTCAGTTGTTCCTTCCCTTTGAGCAGTTTCTTCCCCTTTCACAATATCTATTGTACCTTTTCAATTGTATTTACTCTTTCAGGCTTTAACATTCAGGAGACAATACATGTAAACATTTTCTATTTCAAAAAAATTTTTATTTTGTT
Source organism: Chinchilla lanigera (assembly GCF_000276665.1). Taxonomy (NCBI): domain Eukaryota; kingdom Metazoa; phylum Chordata; class Mammalia; order Rodentia; family Chinchillidae; genus Chinchilla; species Chinchilla lanigera. The sequence goes on from NW_004955434.1 coordinate 11,394,780, forward strand.
TTCTGTGGTGATCCTTTTGTTTTGGAAGTAGGTAGCTATATCGCTAATATCAAGGCCCCTTCAGGAATTGTCTGTACTTCAGGAATATCTTCTGTGTGTAGAGGTTTCATGATTTGTGTCTGTTCCAAATCCTGCCTTCCCAATTAATTGAGAGCGAGATGGTGGTTTATTTTGGGCTCAGTAGGTTTGTAGTGATGTTATTACCCCAGAGCTTCCCAATATTGTTACACAAGGGAGAACAACTGATTGCAACAGATATGACATCTTAGCTACAGTAGTACAATTAGCAAGAAGCACAATTTGGAAACTGACCAACTGTGGTAGCTATTGACTTTGTACTTTAGACCATAGAAGCAAAGTCTATAGTTATATAACCTAACCAATCATGAATTATGTGTTTCTAAGCAAAATGTTTCCCTTTGTTAGGGTGGATTTACCCTGGGCTTCTCCTGACAAGATGGTTGCCATGTCCTGGGTACTTCTTGTGCTCACTGTCCCACCCACAGTGTAGGGGTATGGGCCAGGCACCAGGGTTCCTCTAGACTGAGGCTCCCAAGGCTCACCATAGTTCCCCAGATGGTGGTTTGGTGTGGGGGTGGACTGTCTCCCCTCCCCAGCAGCTCACCAAAACTGTTGCGATTTCCCAAGGTTCAGTGTAGCTCCCAAGAGTGTGGGGTATGGGGGGAAAGTTTCTTCCCTCCTGAACAGCTTATTAAAGCTCCTGAGGTTCCCTAAGGCTTACCATCACTCCTGCATCAATTGGGTGTGGGGAAGGGGTGCAGAGTTTCTGCCCTCTTGTCAGCTCACTGAAACTCTTGAGATTCCCCAAGTTTCAGAGTCACTCCTGAGACTGTAGGGTGGTGGGAAGAGGAGTTTCTCCCAAGCATCTTACAGAAGCTCCAGAAGTTCCTGGGGTCTCAGCATTGCTCCCACAATGGTGGAGGAGCAGGTAGCAGAGTCTCTTCCTCCTGGAGAGCTTGCTGTAGCTCCCTCCGAAGTCTTTCTAGAGGAGCTGACTGCCATCAGACTGGAATGTGTGGAGTGGGTAAATTTTAATACATAACCACACCATCACACTGGACAAAGCCTATCTGTCTTGGCTCCCTTTTCCCATAGAGTTGGTAGGTGCTATCCAAGGAAATTTCAAGTTCTTGAGAGTGGTACTCTGCTGCCATGCTCTAACAGATCTCTCTTCTTAATCAGACAGGTCATAATGCTCATATAAGTTACAGTTCACTAGAGGAATATATATATTTATATGTGGATTTACAAGCTAGACTTAATTTAAGACCATAGAGGAATTAAATTAGAAAACAATAATATCAAGATAGCCAGCAAAATATGAAAATATTTGGAAATTAAACAATGTCTTTAATTAATTACTGGGTCAGGAAGATACTGTAGGAGAAGTTAAAAACTTTGCACTGAATAATAAAGAGAATACAACAATAAAAATTTGTTGGATGTTACTAATCAGTAGTTAAAGTAAACTTGGAACTCTAAATGTTTAGATCTTAAAGTAGTGACCTAAAATTTTACTTAAGAATCAACAAATAAATAAATAAAGCACATATTGACACCAAAGGAAACAGAAAGGACTCAATTCAGTGAAACAGAAAGCAGAAAAATATTAGATACAAATCAGTGAATCTAAAAAATGTTCCTTTTGAACAAATTAATAAAACTGACATGTCTAGCCAGATTGATTAAGACAAAAAGAAGTAACACAGAATTTGAACATGTAAAAATCAAAAGATCCTTACAGATCCTTCACTAGTGTAAAACTTGAAAGAGTTAATTTAAACTCGGAGGTATGATAGCCACTGAAATGATAGGAAACCACTGAAGAGTAAAGGGCTTCTGGGATGTGGGAAAAGAGAAGGGAAAGAAGGAGAAATTTTGTATACATGTATATACAGGATAGATAACATGGTTGTTCTATCTGCTGTTTCTATGCTGAAAGAAACTGTCAATGAGTCTTTGGTTGACCAGTATTGCATGTCTATATCTGTTTTCATGAGAAGCCACTTTGAAGATATCAATATGTAATACAACCACCATTGTTAATTCCCTACCACTTTGTTTGTAACTCTATATTGTCTGTATTGTGCTTGTGATATGTTGTAAAATGTTGTATGTCTGTTAATGTTTCCCTCCTTTTATCTTTAAAATAAAAAAAAATATTGTAAGGATGCTAATAAATCTAACCAATGTTTATATACTAATAAATTTACATTGCAGAATAGCAGAAACCAAAATAAACCCTTTGAATGACAGAAATATCAAACTGACCCAAGAAGAAATAGAAAGTTGAATGATGTTTATCTCAATTAAAGAAGCTGATTTACAATTGAAAAGATATCTGTCTTAGCATTACTGCCAAATAGTACTAAACATAAGAGGATCAAACTATTACCAACCCTGTAAAAATTACTTTTGTAAAATGGAAGGAAAACTTACCAACTCATTTTATGAGCACAGTGGTACTCATTTTATTAAACCAGATAAAGGTATAACAAAGAATTAGAGGTCAGGGCCAATAGCTTTCATGAAAATAGAAGTAAAGTATTTGCAGATCTAATTAACAATATTGGCAGTACTGTAGCCAGTGAAGACTATCCAAGGCATGATTATTGCTAATTGAAAACTTCTCCCTAATTGAACAATATACCTAAAAGATAACACATCAAGACTAATTGGAGATGATCCTGACATAAATTTTTGATTCAGTATATGAAAATCACTGTCATTCCACCATAATAGAACAAAGGAGTAAAACTATGAATTTTTCAAGAGGTACAAAAAAAATAAAAGTTTAAAAGGGTTGGATAATTTTAATGTCCTTTTATAATAAGAACTCTTGGCAAACTGGGAGCGAAGGGAAAGTCTCAGTCTGATTTATGGTACTTGTGAAAAGTCTATACTTAGCATCATACTCAACAGTGAAAGTCTCAACACTTTTTACAGAAGATTAGGAACATTACTTTTATTTAATATAGTATTAGAGATTCTTGTTTAATAATACAAGTAAAAGAAAACACAGACACATAAGTTGAAAAGTAAGAAATGATACTGTCCTTCTTTGCAAATGATCTGATTAAGCATGTAGAAAGCTGCAGAAAATCCACAGAAAAGCTACTGGAATCAAAATTAACTTAGCCGCTTTTCAAGATTTGAGATCAACATATGAAGTCAGTGTAGTGGCACATGCCAATAATCCCAGCACTCAGGAGGCTGAAGCAGGAGGATTGTGAATTTGAGTTTGGGCTATAAAGTGAGTTCAAGGCTGGTTTGAAATACATAGCAAGACCTTGTCTCAGAAAATGAATAAAAACAAAACAAAATAAAACAGGAAGAGATCAGTAGACAAAAATCATTTAGAAATTTAAATTCCATTCACAATAACATTGAAATACTTAGGAACAAGCAACAAAAACAACATGTAAAACCTACATACTGAAAACTACAAACACTGTAAAGGGAAACAAAAGAGGATTTAAACCTGGACACGTAGCTGGGTGTAGTGGCACATGCCTGTAGTCACAGGTACTCTAGAGCCTGAGGCAGAAGGATTGAAAATTCAAGACCAGTTTGGGCAACTAAACATGATCTTCTTTCAAAATAAAATACAAAAACTAAAAAGGACTGGAGATGTAGCTCAGTGGTAAAGTGCCCCTGGGTTCAATAGCCAGCACTGTCAAAAGACAAAGTGCAAAGGTCCATATACACATGCTCATGGACTGAACGACTCCATAAGCCCCCTGATTGACTTTAATGTACAGATATTTAATGCAATCCCAAGAGCCTCTTTAAAGGATATATATATTAGCAAATTGCTTTTAAATTTATATAGAATGACAAAGGACTAACTTATCTTAAAGCTTTTTTGAAAAACATTAGATAACTTACACTAACAGATTTGAAAATTTATGATCTTTCTTCCATTTGCATGTCCATTTATATTGCATACCATTTACTAAAAGCTAAAGAAACCAAAACACTGTGATATTGATATAAGAATTGAGATCAATGTAGTAGTAGAATCTAAAAGTATATGAGCAACTTCATTGAAGAATAGTAGAATCTAAAAGTATATGAGCAACTTCATTGAAGA
>NW_004955434.1:11398993-11489076 GCF_000276665.1 Chinchilla lanigera
TAGTAGAATCTAAAAGTATATGAGCAACTTCATTGAAGAATAGTAGAATCTAAAAGTATATGAGCAACTTCATTGAAGATAACAGTATGTAATAAAACAATCATTCTTAATTTGCTATCATTTTGTTTTGAAATTCTATACCATTTCTATTATTTTGTTTTTGTCTTGTTGTTATTTTGTTTTTTCCTCTTTAAAATAAAAAATTCTATGCACACTTCCATGGCCAATTGGTTTTCAACAAATACATCAAGAAAATTTAGACACTTAAGTAACTATATCTTTTAGCCAGAGAAGGTAAAGTTACAATAACAATTGAATTACCAATGCCAGGGGAGTAACAATTATCATTCTTGTCCAGCACAGGTATTTAGGTTTCAGAGTAACCTTCCATGGGGAAATTCTGGGACTCAGTCTGATGTCCGCTTTCACATTTCAACATGTGGCAGTGCAGTTATGGTATCGTGTCAGGGGAAAGACTATATGTGTGAGAGAAAAGATCTTTTTTTATACCAGACCTAGACCTTGATTACATGATCAGCTGCATCCCCAGTGGAGGCTAGGATATGTAGTTTAGTTGTATGCTGCAGAAGAACAGGAAATACATTTTGGTGAAGAGCAAATAGTCTTTGTCAGAGTGTGAAAGGATATGCAATATCAGCAAATGTACAGGTGCAAATGGAAGACAGATATAAATAATAAATGAATAATAGCTAGATTAATGAAGACAAAAGTCTTCATTGGACATGTGCGAATATAATTCTAGAGACATTGCTACCAGGGAGATAATTACAAACCCACCAAAGATGAGAATGATGAAACACAGTGTTACCCAATGAATCTGTCTCTAATGTCACATATCTTTTGCTTTATTCTTTGGATTTTCCTAAATCTAGGGAGTGTAGATCATATGGTGCACACATGGGTAGTCTAACTGATTATGAAGAAGTTGTCATGGTACCTTCACGGGAATTGTCAGGTTACACAGGCATAAGTTAATAGCTGATCCTTAAATAAAAGAAGTCATGGATGACTTGTGTGTAGAATGCCTTATCTTAACACTTTCCCGTGTATACAAAGGCATTAGGTGCTGTTCTGAAGGCACAGTTGTCCTTCAATAAGTGTTTGTACATAAATGACTCAAACAGACATTTGCTGTTAACACTCTTGCTTTTCCCAATTAGCAAATTGGGAAGAACTTCCCTCTACATGAGGAGAACAAAGATTCTATTTTACTGCTTCTATTTTTTAGAAGAACAAGAACAAAGTTATAAACATGCCCAAAACATTAGGGAAAGAATTATAAAGGAAAAAATAATCTTCAAGACCTGGTAATAATTAATGATGTCATGTATCTTCTGCGTGCATGTGTGTGTGTGTGTGTGTGTGTGTGTGTATCAGATGGTCATGTGAGAAAGACCAGAAAAATTCCAGGTTATGTCAAGGGAGATATGAGATCATAAATTCTTATTGCTCCGAAATGATATCACCTATTATTCAATGGAAAACTTTTTAAAAGAAAAAGAAATCAGAGGCTATTTAATGCCTGACTTCTTCTTAAATCTCAGGTATAATGCTTGGAAGAAATCTTGGAGAGTGTGCAAAAATCTAGGGAAACACTCCCTGAGTAGTTTTAATGTTATAAATGGCGTGATTAAGATAAAGCAATATTTTATAAAATCTTCATAAAAGCAAGAAACTGTGTTCTGTAAAGAATACAGTTTTGGAATATTCTATTAAAAATAAATTTGTTGTTCATCAAGTGTCTATGTGTGCCAGGAAATATGCTTTCTGCTTTTTATGAATTTTCATATAAAGGCCTCAAAATAATGATACAAATTAGATGTTCCCTCCTACTTAATGCAAGAATTGAGGCTCAGACATGGACAAATAATTTATTGGGATTCCATTTGTAGATCTCCCTGTTTCCACACATCAGTTTGTTGCATCAAAATCTCAATATTATAAAACAGTACATTATTTCCCTCTACTTTCCAAGATAAAGAGTACTAGGACAATCCTCTCTAGGGTTGTCCAACTAGGTCCAACTAGAACCAAAGGCTTCCCTGCTCTTAGCTAGCTTTCCTTTAATTTCTACTTGCTTTTGATAATCTTGGCTCCTTTTATGCAGTTTGTCTCCATGAAAATTGACAAGAGTTCAGTCGAGTTGGCCATAGCTGCCCTCTTCGGATGAGGCAGAAGTTTTTATATAAATGCCAAAGATCTTACTCTTTCCCATTACACCTCATCCATGTAGCTCAGTGACCATGGCCCTTCAGCACACTTCCTCATACTTCTCTTATGGGAGAGTTAGGAGAGGTCTGAGATATTTATTGATACCACGTGTTTGTCCAAAGTGAGAAATGAAATAGAGACTGAGGGAGCTACGTGTTCCATTTCCCTGCCCTCACTTATTTGTGTCACCTGCCTCCCCTAGAGACATTTAAGCTTTGGATTCTTTGGGTTAAAAACATCTTTTGAGCTTTTCAAGGTGGTGAGTAGTTCATTTGATAAAGTGCTATCTGTTAATATGATGAGTTTAGGAACCCTCTGCCTTATGGGTTTGAATGAAATATCTTTTGTTTTTACATGTCGTATTGTTTTCTAAATCAGTAGTGTCCAGTGTTTGATCAGCTGGATTGATTCCACCACAGACATCTGAAAAGCTAGTAAAAAATAAAGATTCCTTAAGTACTGGCTTAGGGTAGAGCCTGGGAAAACATTTTTATCACGCTCCACAGGTGAAGCAGAAGGCTACCATATTTAGGAATAACAGATCAAAGGAAAACACTACACAGCAGGATGTTTTAGAACAGGTAGAAGGCTAGTGGAGCAAAATGTTTAGGACGGGGAAGGTATCATATCGCCCAAATGAATTCCACTTACTTAGACTTAGATACATTGAATGAGCCCTAATAATAATTGTTATATGATGATCCCATTGTCAGACTACCCTACCTTCCTGTTCCATACACACCTGGGTCTAGAGGGGGCTCTTTTCCTATAAACTTTAGAAAAAAAGTTATTCTGGTGGTTTGAGGATAAAGCAGATCCCAGAAGAATTTATACTACAGATGAGGAATCAGGTCTTAAGAAGATAACATTTTCACTGTTTTACTATCTTTGTTAATAGATCAATTGGCTATAACTCCAAAGGCTTTAGATTTTGAATAAATTCATATTCTTACATAATTTCTGATAGTTTTGCTTTTATTCTTCATCTGTAGTTGGCATTTATTGGGAGTTGAATTTTAGGTATGTAAATCATTGTATTATGTTAGACTACAATTACAATATTAAAAATGCTTAGCTAATTTTGTATATTTAAGATTTTCACATTCCCCCAGTTTATGTTATAGATATCTAAAAATACAGAGCATGTATGTGAGCTTTCATTACATAGCTGGATCCAGAAGCAATAATAAAAAATAAATTATACGTATTCCCTGGGGAAGAGATTCAGCTGAGAGTGAGTGGGAAAGGTCAAGCTCTGGGTGTTAAATTTCACCCTACATGCTCCAGGGCACGCAGGACCTCTGGCCGAGTGAGAGATTTGAACACTGAATTTCATTCAGCTATTTGAAGGTGTTAGTGGTTTTGGTGTTGTCTCGTTTTCTTGAGCTAACCTGGACATATCTTGGTGATGAAAGTACAGTAGTCACAAAGGATGAAGATTTGAAGCCCCCATTTTCAGAATCCTTTGTTCAATTTTGGTCTGAGGAATAGCTTTCTTTCATCTTTGGGGTAAAACCCATAGAAATAAAAAGAAAGGCAATGAAATAAGGTCTTAGCCAGACTTCCTCAAAAAGCAATCATTCAAACCTTACTTCCTGTTGTAGGTCATGGCTTTCCTGCCCTCCTGTCTTATTCTCCCTCTGTGTCTTACAAAATGACTCACTGCCATGTCCTTCTTATTCATCACATAAGAATGACAAGAACAGGTAAATGAATTACATTAAACTAAAAAGTTTTTTTTCCGTATTATGAGTTTTACTCCTGGTTTACAATAATTCATCCATGTAAAATAATTTGAGTCTCAGGATTCATCTATGGAATAGTTTTACTTATTTTGTTATATACTTCTCTTTGCTCCACTTCTGATGCATTTTGGAATTGCTGCAGTCCACTGTACCACCCAATTTTCTAAAATATTCTTAACCAGTAGATACTCAGAATTCAGTCATAAAAGCCCCCAAAATGAACTTGAAGTAGATGATAAAGCAGAACTTCATGGTCATGTGGGATACCAAGTGTCTGGGAAATATGAGGAAAGCTGTTGCAGGGTCAAATGTTGGCCAAAGCTAAAAATGTGCTTAGCTCATATGGAGAGCTATATTAGCTATCATCTTTTGATGGGTGTCTTGAGAATAAGCACAAATGGGCAGATGTGCTTGGGAATACACACAAACTATGCAGATGTGCAAGGATTCAGACAAGAATTCTGTCTGCTTGCGTGAGGGATATTTCCTGACCAATTCCAAGACACAGGAGTGTTGACAGGGAGCTCTGGGTGAAGTATAGCATGGAACACCACTGGGAAGTTTGCTGTCACCACAGCCAAATGATTTCATCTACAGCACAGCAGAGTCCACTCCTTCAGACAGAAACAACCCAGTGTTTTCTTCTCTGCTGTTGCTGGTGCATTTTCAGGCAGGCCTACACATACATAGGTGGACAATTCAAAGACACATGTCTTAGTACTAACTGTCTTCTAGGAAGTCATACCTAGGCAACCAGAAAACTTTACCCTTTGGCATTTACACTTTGGCTGTGAACATAAGAAGGCCTGTGTTGTTAAATTAAAATTCTCAGTTGTTCTAATATTCATTATCACTCTAATGCTATAGTAGTCATTGTAAAAGTAGTTTTCTAAATGAAGGAGAATTTCCTGCCTCATTTCTAAACAGAAGTTTGTTTTCACCCACAATTAAACATCCACACTGATACAAGTGAAGCATGAAAGGCCTCCAAAATCAATAATTACTCAAACTCATCACTTTGCCCTTCACTTAAGTTTCCTCTGCTGTTCATTATTTAGGGGTGCATTATCTATCCTATATTTCCACATTAATTCAACCCATCAGGACTTTGGCACAGGGTCTGAGATAGATGTATGAATAATTCCATTCAATTTCATTACGCAGCATCTCCAAGTGCTTTTTTTACCCCCCCTCTGCCAACCTTTGCGCTAAGGACTCCGAGTTTATTTTCCTAAGGGGTCTCCAGAGATCCTTTAAACTATTAGTCAGATGATCAACAACATTTACTGGGCATCTGTGGTGTGCAGAACCTGGGTAGTTGCAGTTGTAAAGCGTAGATTCCAAATGCCTCCTCTAACATCTTGCATTCTCGTAAAACCTTTTTATTCCATCAACAGTTTGAAGGCATGTGATTACAGACTAAGGGCTTTGGGAGAAGCTAAATAAAAGCACCTGCTTCTGAATCCATGCTGATGGAGAGATATTAAAAATGTATCTTTATTCACTGTGGGAACAATCCAACCACTTAGCTATCCATCGGCATTCATTTAAGCCTGGTCTTTACCTTGTGTTTGGATTATTTTCCATAGTAGTAACCCTACCTTTGCATTTGTTCATCCAAGCTAGCTGACCTTCTCCCTTTTATGACAGTCATTTTTCAGATAATGTAGTGATAGAAAAGGTACTAAAATCAAGGTTGGATTTAAGGACCATGTTTCATATATGTTGTTCTCATAGTCATTTGGGGCACAAAAAAGATATCTAAAATGTATCTCAAACTTGGATGATATGAGTGTAATAGGGCAATGAGAGATACTTGTTGAGCTTTTCTTTCTCTATAGAACACCAAGGAGATTATGGAAGTGGTACTGTGTAGAGAATGACATTCTTAAACTCTCCAAGCCTGAGTTAAGAAGAATGCCTTATTCCTGAGACTCCCTAATTCCTAGTCTGAGTAGAACTGTACTAGTTTGGTGATCTTAGACAATGGGATCAGGTAGTGGGGGGTGGGAATAGTGCAGAAATAGTGGAGAAGCTCTCCATGTATCTCATCCTGCAACCAAATAGAATTGGAGTTGGTGAACAAGAGAAAATATTCAGGAAGTCTGTAGGTATTCGCTGTAGGAGGAGACTGCCCCTCATTCTTATGTGTAGTCAACAGTCTTGCTTATGTATCATGATGCCGTAGGGTGCGGACAAGAGCACTGTACGGAGACACTAGTGATAAGACTGCACAGATTTGCTGTTGTTCAAACTACTTTGTCTATGGCATTTTGGTACAGCAGCTCAAGCCAGCTAAGACAGTTATCTTGATCATGTTCATGCTTTCATATATGCTATTTTATATGTGTTATAGCCAATATACTTAATGAGGCTTCTCCCCTTTAATCATTATACATTACAAAAAAAAAACTAAAATGGTCCTCATATTGATGGAATTTTTCTTTTGTTGTGAGAGAGAATAGATTAGTCCAGACTCCTTTGAATGTATGGTATGTTTTCCTAATGTAAGATAAAGGACATGCCAAGATGTATGCAGCACTGGGTTGAGATACACAATCTCCAAGGCTGAGTAGGCAGATTTGTAAGCCGGTTTCCATAGAGATAATCTTGGTTGCTTGTTCTTGCCATAAGAACATTTCACTCTCAGATCTCAGGCCAGTTTTCTAGATCTCTTGGGTCTTATGGGGTTAAGGAGAAGATACAGCTCAGGGAGATTTTAAATGAGGACCAGTCATTCAAAGTTTTGAGAAGTACTTTTAGTTTTTCAGTTGTAATGGGTAATCTCAAGTGGAGTACATGGGATGTGAGTAGACTGGATTATCCATTTTGCAAATGGGATGGGTTGTACATTCCATCCATATGGGCGGTATAGAGATGAAAAAGAAAATTCTATATCTTTCCCTACCTCCCCAGCTCTTTGGCACCTACAATGAATGGAGGACCCATCCTTCTGGAGCTCAGGATCATAGATGACTGTTTGCCTCACACAGAGAAATGTTTAATCATGCAGCCTCCCTGGGACTGACTGTCCACCTGTCACAACACTGGACTCTCCTTCCCGACATTATCAGGCTCAGTCTATTGTTCATGCATCAAGCCTTCTGACACCTATTGCTATAAATGACCTTACTTTTTTGAAGCTATTCCTCATTTTCATAAATGGAATAGTTCTTCCTCTTGGAGCAGATATTTCCTTCCTGTTCTTATTTAGAATAAGAAATAGATAGTTCTTAATAACTGCACCTATGTGGCATGGGTTTATGTCATTAAGAGAGTCACTCCTTCAAAATAAGATGGGATTTACTGAAAGAATTTAATTGCCATCAAGAATTTCACTTCTAGACAATCTGCCAAACACAAGCATAACAGGATTAGCAGCAACAGTAGTTAAAGAGTGTAAATGAGCTCAGGTAACATTCCAGTCCTCAAATTTCTCCCTACCTCAAGCGGTAGGTACATGCGGGGGTGTTGCATATATTTTTGGGTGGGCAGCACTGATTAACATGAAAGGACTCCATAAATTTGATTTGTCTTTCAGAAGTATCTCACAAGTATTTATCCTCGAATTGTCCTAATGAGTGAATTGGCATTGTTCTTTGCAGTGCATGTAGAACCGAACAGTTCAGTATGTTCCCGCTAACTTCAGAATCACTGAGTTTCACAATTCTAATGGTACAGCTCTCTATGATATTCTGAAAAAATTGTGCCTCCTGCCATTGTGTTAACGGCTTGGCCTATCTTCATTTCTATGGGACATTTAGTGCTGATTGGACTTTCACAGGATTCCTGTTTAAGGGCTTCTTTGCCATACCAGAAATGCCTCCAACATCTGCTCGCTAGGATTTTAGCTATAACTGCACTCCCACAGTATCATCTCTTCCCTAGTGTTTATTACTGTGCCTTGCTGCCTTTGTAAACAGCGTGTTGGTCCACCCACTCTGCTTCCTATTAGCAACTGTTTGGATATTTTTCTGTAATGCTGGTGTAGGAGGGGAATTTTGTAATTAAGTCCCAGCTGTGCCCATGACTAATTATGTGATCATAAACTTTCCAGCCTCAATTTCTCCATCTGTACAAAGGGAACAATAACACCTTCCTCCAAGAATCCCAATGAGTTTAAAAAGTATTTTATTGTAACTCCTTAAAGTGTTAGTTTAGCTAGGCTAAAGTACATTAGTTTGGGGAAGTAAGTTAGTTAAGGGAAGTAACAGTCAGTGGATAGCTCAAGCACATTGTTGCTTATATCAGTTCCCCTCATTGGAGAAATCTGTAGTTGTGCTCATTCCCTGAGTCCTTCCTCAGCTTCTCAGCTTCTTAAGGCAGGTTGAGCACTTAGCTTGGCAACGAAGAGCTCAAGCTTGTGCAGGACACCCATACCACTAAGGTCAAAGGCAACAGCCACTGGGAGGTTCCCGTCCATTCTCAAAGGCTGTATCTTGTGCATGTGGCTTTTGGCTTATTTATTTTCTCCCTCAGTTTACAAAAGTCTTCTCTTCCCTGTCTGATTTGCAGTCTTTAATCTTTTTCATGAGACTTGAAGATAACAGTTTTAAGGGACTGTTGAAACAGTTCTCATAGCTGGGTATGTCAATTTTTAAATAATAAAAACTCTTAGTTAGTAAACACACAGAGAGTTGTATATTTTACCAGCTTGCTTTCCCTAATTGAATCTTTGCTGATGCAGATACACTACATGATTTAATAATGAGAAATCTCTCAGTATTGGATGGATGGATGGATGGATGAATGAATGGATGGTGGGTGGATGGATATCCCAGGCCTACTTGTTTGAGTGAGGATCAAGAGGGTGAAGAGGTAGGAAGGAACTTAAAGTTATTGAGCACCTGCTTATGCCAGAACTTGTGGTACATGTGCAATAGACAACTGTGTAAGTGAGACTCAAACCTTGTTTTCCTGGTAATTGCAGTTCAGTGACTTTAAAATAATCTGTGTTGATAGTTTGCTAAACATTTTGCTGTTATTTTTTTTAAAGGCTATTTAGCATATGGGTCATGTGCAAGTTATCAAAGAAAGCAAATAACTTATGTATTCTGTTGTCACTTATATCCAGTTCTCCCCCCAAAGCTCATGCACTCACAGGTGAGGCTTTGGAGAAGTGTCTGGACCATGAATGTGTGATACTGGATCAGTCCACTCATTGGTTTAGTGTAGTTCTAGGTGTGGATTATGGATTTACTGAAGAGGGGAGACCTACCCTGGGTGTGGGTGGCACCAGCCAATAGGCTTATAACCTGATAGAATAAAAAGGGAAAGAAGAAAGAAGGTAATGCTTCCTGCCTGCTTTGCTCTGAGCTCTTTCTTTTTTCCCTGCTATTCTGCCATGCCTTGCTGCCTTGGATCCAGATGAATAGACTGAAACCTCTACAAACTGTGAGCTAAATTAAACCTTTCCTCCTTTACCTTGTTAGTATCAGATATTTTGTCCCCATAATGGGAAAGAAAATAAGACACATTCCTTCCTTTTTTTTCCTGCATCTTGGCATCACATTGGACCCACAGTGCATGCTTAGCAAATGTTTAATGAAGAAAGAACACTTATGGTAGGTTGGATTCTGAGAGCTCCCAAATGGAACAGGACGCTCACTTCCTGAGGAAATACTAGGTATTTGTGAGGAGCAGCCTCGCCACAGAAAACAGACCAGATTTTCTATTCTTTTTTTTATTAATCCCTTTTACAAGAAACATTTTGACCACATAGGAAATTCTACACCAAGGTCAGCTCTGTTTTTTGATATAATCCTTAGACAGGTTGACCAGTTCTCAGGCATAAACCAGGTTGTGATCTTTGGCTGTTCAGAGCTGTCATTTCATTAAAGAAGGACACTGACAGGCTGAAAACAGCATGAGCAATAAATAATCAAACCAGGTGTGAGAGTGCTAGAAGTTTCCCAATCCTTAAAGTTCTGGGTTCCAGGCTGATTCAGGAGGAACTAGAGGGCAGCAGGGTGGTTGAAAATTCAGGTGGCTTCCTTAGAAAAATCAAAGAGGTCAAGGTAGAGGCATGTTAATTAGTGACTGATAGAGTAGAATTGATGCATACCAGCTGAATATTTGCTCTGCACTCATTTAGTTTTCCCCATTCCAAGCTATAATTCCAACTCCCTCTAAAATAATTACTTAAAGCCTATTTTTATAGCAGTGACCCAGTGATTATAACTTAGGACTCTATGAAGCCAACCAAGATTTATTGAGAATCTCTGATTCCACACTGAGTATTTTGTATTAACAGATCCGAGCTCTAGTTTATTGCAAGCATCTTGTCAAAAGAGTAGTCTATCTTTTGGTCCAAGTTTCTTCTTTGTGGGTTTGGAATACTCCTGTAAATTCTATTATTGTCACATACCAATAATATCACATGCTGATTCTTGTCTATCTGTATCTCAGACTCTGTCATATATATACACACATGTATACTCATATGTTTGTGCATACAGGTACATACACACACAGATACTCTTTCTTGCTTATGTGAACTCCTGGAATTATTTGGCTCAAAACTCCTGACAGAAGTCATTCTTTGACTGACATGTGAAGTGTCAATCTTTACATGCACAGTCTAGTATTGGCCACAAATATAACAGCATCCTTATAAAGGCTTCTGAAGGTGTTTTCCTGTATATCTCTGTCATTTTTAGGGCTATTCCTGTGAATTCCACCACTTTAACCATCATCAACTCTGACCTTTCTTGCCTCAATATCTTGGGATAGTTGCATTGTGCCTGGGTTGTTTCTTCCTCCCAGGTTCATGTCTGAAAGTGCTTCCAGGTAGATTTCAAATTGTTCTGAGGACACTCCTTGTTTATTGTCTCTTGGGATCACCTTGGTAGGTCATAGGTCATCTACTGCCTGAATGCTACTGTTTCATATATTTTGTTCTGGTTTCCTGTTGTTTCAGGTGGGGTGGTGGATCAAACCTGGTACTTGTAAAACATTAGAAAGCAGGAACTCCCCCCTCCTTTTTGATGGGGAATAATAATGTGGTTCTCCGTCTTGCTCTTAACCTGGTCTCTGTGGTTATGCACACACTGTTTTCCAACATAGCATGATAAAGGACGGGGTAATTCAAACTCTATTTGGAGGAATTTGCACTCCCCGATTGAAGTCCAAATTGAAAATTGTTGGCCACTTTGGGAAAAATATAATTGCTGTGATACTTCTGATTTTATGTGGATAAATATTAATAGCCTCATCTTTCCTGACTTTGGCATCCCAGAGTGCATAGGTGTTCATTTTTTAACATTTTCATGCCCAGTATCATGAAAGCTGGATGTCTTTTCACGTGTTCTCATCCAGGACATAGTGATAAATGTGGAAATCCTCCCATCTAGTTGGATGCATTTCTCAGAGGCCTTTCTGTCTTGCTTGAAGGAGAGTGGTAGGAATGACGTTAGTAACTAACATTTGTGTATTACTTCACAGATTATAAGCATTTTCACATCAGTATTTCATCGAGCCCCCTGAAGTACTCTGTGAAACGATCAAGACAAGTAATAATTTCCAATTTCACAGGAAAGGAAGAAGGAAAGATTCTAAAATTATGTCAAAGATGGTTTCAGAACTTTATTCTGAGCCCTTTTGATACCATTTATCAGGAGTATACCTTAAATAGGTGCTTACCAGAATAGCTAATACAATGCAATAGAAATCAGATTTTGCTGTTTCAATTCTTAATATTTAAAGAAATAGAATAAGTTAATTAAAAATGTGTTGCAAATGTGTTCCATTCTTTGTGATTCAGTTAATCTGGACTACGGGGAGCTAGGCTTTTCAGATTTTAAAGCCATAAATCAAGTGCCACCAGGTGGCAGTTTAAACAGATTGCTGGAGAAAAGAACAAAATTCTAGTATGCTACAATTAAAAGCCTTGAATCATGATGGTTCAAAGATCTACATATTAAAACAGAAACACTTAACGTGCTGGATGATAAGATAGGTAAAACTCCTGAAGCCAAAGTGATAGGGAAAGACTCTTTAATGAAACCCTAATTGCATAAGAAGTAACAACAAGAACCAACAAATGGAATGATATCAAATTAAAAAGCTTCTACACAGCAAAGAAAATAATCGGCAGAGTGAAGAGACAACCTATAGAATGGGAAAAATTTTTTACTAGCTACACTTTGGAGAGAAGATTACTATCTAGAATATACAAAGAGCTAAAAAAAAATTAGACACCCCCAAGTAAAAGACTCAATCAAAAAAACAGGCAGCTAAAATGAACAGACACTTCTCAGAGGAAGAAATACAAATGGCAATAAATACATGAAAAAATGTTCAATATCTCTGATCATTTGAGAAATTCAAATTATCACAAAACCACTGGGGATTTAGTTCAGCGGCACAGCACCTGCCTGGCAAGTGCAAGGTCATGAGTTTGATTCCCGGTACTGGAAAAAAACCAAAAAAACAAACCAAAACAAACCAAAAAAAACCCAACAAATTTTCACAAAAACAAGATTCCATCTTACTCTAGAACAAAATGGCTGTCATCAAGAAATCAAATAAGGGGCTGTGGATATAGCGCAATGGTACAAGTGCCTACTTAACAAGCACAAGGTCCTGAGTTTGATTCTTGGTACCCGCCCCCCCAAAAAAACCCAAATCAAAACAGAAAACAACTTACCAGTGTAGGGGCTGGGGAGATAGCTCAGCAGCACAGTTCCTGCCTGGCAAGTGCAAGTATCTGAGTTCCATTCCCCTTACCAAAAAACAGCAATTAAAAAAAACAAAAAAAAAAAAAAAGAAAAAAAAGAAAAACCAAGAAATCAAATAATAACAAATGCTGGTGAGGCTGTGGTGAAAAAGGTACCCCTCTACATTATTGGTGGGGATGGAAACTAGTACATTATGGAAGTTAGTATGGAGATTCCTTTAAAAATTTAAAATCGATATTCCATTTGTCCCAGGTATTCTCCTTTTCCCAAAAGAGTAAAACATATAATATTATAATGGCATATGTATACCGAAATATGTAGCAGCACAATTCATAATAGATAAATCTTGGAAGCAGTCTATGTGTCCATCAACAGATGAAATGAGAATAACGTGGTATTTAGGCACAATGGAGTACAGTACTACCATGCCATAAAGAAGAATAAACTTGAGTCAGTTGCAGCAATATGGATGCACCTTGAGATCATAATGCTAAGTAAAATGAAGCAGATACATAGGTTTAAAAATTAGATAGGTTTTTATATAAACCAAAAATATAAATAAATCAAAGAGTAAACTAAAAGCTAGAGTAGAAGGGCTGGAGATATAGCTCAGTGGCACAGAAGTCTGCCTGGCAAATACAAGGCCCTGAGTTTGATCCCTAGCACCAAAAACAAAAACAAAAAAAACCTAATTTATAAGACAGAGAGTAGAAAATATAGAGATAGACCTTTGGCAAATAAAAGGGGACAGAGAGATGGAGGGAGGATGGGGAAGAAATAAGATGTGCCATGTACGTAAACTACCTATTCTTAGCAAATGTCCTGCGAACGAGGACACAAAAAGCTTTGGCTGTTGCTACACATGATCAGAGTTGCCAACCTCATCACACGTATGGAACAATTAGGAATGGGTGGATATTTCAGGAGACTGCGTAAAACAACAAAATAGACAACATTGGAGCTCTACCTAGCCTTCAAAGCCTTTATTTATGACTTATCCTCTAAATTCCTGATTTAGAGGAGTGGCTGTCTCAGAGCCTAAGAAAGATGATCAAATCAACATATACTGAGGATGTATTCTATGTCAAGGTTTATGCTACTTCTTGGAAATGTAAGATGAAAAGGCAGATCTTAGGGGGCACAGGTATGTTAATGCATAACTATATCAAGCTCCGGGAGAATATGCGAGAACAAATCTCATTCTACAATCTGTTGCTGAGTGAAATTTTGCCCCTTAGAGATGGCTGAACTTTTTGCAAAGGAATCATCTTAGTGTTCCCTTGGACAGCTGTGTGGCTGTTCATCTTGATGGCTGACTTGTTGGAATTAAGAGAAGTCCAGAGGTGACTGGCCTGCGAGGGCAGTAACTATACCAATGGATTATCCCATTGATGAGTTCATGGCCGAATGAGTTATTTGGAGGTGGAGACTAGATGGAGGAAGTAGGTCCTGGGGATATGCTTTTGAAGGGCAGGTCTTTTGTCCAGCGCTCCTCTTGCTCTCTGCTTCCTGGTTTCCTTGTGGTGAGCAGATCTTCTTTGCCATGCTCTTCTATTATGATGTTTCTGCTCTGGAGCCAGCTAACTATGGGATGAAAGCTGTGAAACCATGAGCCAAAAGAATCTTCCCTCCTTTAGATTGTTTTTCTCAGGTATTTTATCACAGCAGCGTGGTCTGTAATTTTGGAGGCTGTGGACAGAGGTAATGAGAAGAAGTCTTCTTCTGTCAATTCTGTTTATGCAAAACCAGAGCTTTGAGTACCTAGGTGGCTGGCAAAGGATGCTGGCTGAAAGGCAACTTCAGACTGGATCATCCACTCCTACTGATGGAAGAGATACAGACCAATAGCAGAAAGTAATAGATCCTCTTATGTGAATGGAGGACCTGATTTGATAACGATAACATTAATATCAGCTATCAAATGATAGGAGACCTGCATAAGCCTAATATTGTGTCAGATACACTATGTGCATAAAGCAGCTATTGTATTCCAGTTATAATTGTTGGCACTGAGCCTCTGAAAAGTTTGATTATTTTCCCTGAGTCACAGAACTAGTGGATGTGAGAGTTAAATTTGATCTTAAACCTATGTGACCCAAAGTCTCTACATGGAACTTCAGTTATAATATTAAATAATAGTGAGGGACTATGTACCCACTCAGTGGCAGTATTGTAGCTGATTCTAATATGTTGCATTTATTGATTTGTCTTTCTACCCCCTGGTAGAAGTGGGGAGTTAGTGTAAGTGTGCAACACTTTATAGAGTAGAGACTGCTTCCCCTTCCTAGGTGAAGAACATCTGTCAAAAAAGGGGGAGAATCCTCATAACACAACATAGGTTCTTTGTGTCAAAAGCATTGATATGGAAGACAAATGAATAAACGTGAGTTTTCAGGAAAAAAGAATAGAAGGAAGGGGTGAGAGGTAAGAGTTGGGAATGGGAGAAAAAGTAATTATTAGACTATTTAATCTTCTTCCCAGGCTTTCCTTTGCTCTATGTCTGGTGCTGGTCCTGAATAAGTAGCTGCAGTCACTGGATAGTATCTTTCCTTGCTCAGTAAATATGTTCAATGGTCAGGGGAAATGATTATTTTCTATTGCACTGTTATTAGAAATTGAAGTTCCCATATAATAGAAGCAATTTTTCAGTTCTGTTGAGCTGCAGGTTGCTACTTTGAGAAAAATAAAGGTTGTGCAAAATGTGCACCCGAGAATGACAAATTCAAACTTTAAATTGTCACAGAAAATACGCATTGTTTTCCTATTTAAGAAGATTGAGTGTGTGTGTGTGTGTAAAGAATTTGAAAGAATTAGGAAATTACAAAAGTGAGAAAATAGGGTAAACTGACTTGCTAATTTCTTTATTTTAACTTGGGTGATATGTACATGTTCACGTACACACATGCACACACACAGCTGTTGTTAGACTTTGTTCAGTCAGGATAAGGAAAGGAGGCTGATCGATTTTACTTCACAGAAATTTTAGGAAAAAGTTTATTAGACTCCTGTAGCTCTTAGCTGTCTTCAGCTCTGTCTTTCTCAGACCTCGCCTTATTCACTTACGGCTTAGCAATGATGCTTCTGAAGGCATCAAGCCTCAAGGGCTTGAGGAAGTATAGCACCAATTCTAGCCTTGTATTCTCAATTCCTGTTAAGGTTACTATTTGTCCATAGGCTGATTTTATTTAGGCCCTAGGCCTCCAGGCCTGTGCTCATTTTTGTGGCAATAATAGCAATTCCCTTCAAGCAGAATCTAACCTGAAAGGATCTCATTCTTGCAAAACTCTAAGTTGGTACAGGAAAAGTGGCCTGAGGAGCAAATGTCAAAGAAAGGAATTGATGTTCACCTGGCCCAAGGGTGAGTCATGTTTAATTTATTCTCACCCATGTTAACATTTAGGCTTCGAGGATATGGCAGTAAGTTAGATATGCTCACCACCTTCAAGGAGATGACAGTCTAATAATGAACATAGACTTGCAAAAAAGTCATTTAGGTATCACAAGATGACTGCCTTAATGTGAAAATAGGCAAAAATAATTAAAGCATATATGGAAGTGTTATTAGGTTTCAGGGTGCTAAAGTCTCCTTTGAGAGGTGGTTCGTAGAGTCCTTCTGTCCTAAGCAAAGAATTGGCCAAGACAAGTGCAAACAGTGGCAAGATTTTACATTTATTAAAAGTAGGAAAAGAAACAAGCTTTGCAGAATGAGTTAGAGCCAAGTAAAAGTAAAAAAAAAAAAAGTAAACTATAGTATGAGCATATACTATTGTGAAAGAACCAGTATCAGAGAGCTCAGTGACAACTATACTTTTTGTATCACCCACTCTTTAGGCTGATGTCAGGTCTAGATCATCCTGTGAAAAACTTGCTTGACAAGAATTGAAGATAGCACTGTCTGACTGGTTCATGTGCAGGACTCTGGGAGCTGTACTGTGGACTTTGCTATTAACAGATTGTGCCAACTTTCCCAGCCAGCCTGCCTCATCCTAATCTCCTTCCTCAAAAGGGGGACATCTGGCCACGCTCTTGCCAAAACACTAGATATTCATTTCCATGAATGTTTTCTCTTCCTCCTCATTTGTATTTAATGAAGACTTGTCATTCCTGACCCCTTACTGTTTTACTATTTCCATTCATACAAATATTGTGAGAAGGGAGGCCTTTTTCATAAGATCCTTCATCTCATTAATGGGGAAGTAGCCTTTATGGCCTAATAACTTCTTACAACCACTACATCTGAGTACTGTCACTTTCGTAGCAATTCAGTTTGAGAGGGGACACATTTATACCATAGCAGTCAGCCTAGTGATTAGCTCTCTATATATGAATTTTGGAAAGGAACAAACTTTCATATCATAGCAGAACTCCATTTGCCATTTATTAGTTTTTGTTTTGTTTCTGCTTTTGTCTTTGTTTTGTTTTATAGACAGGATCTCCCCATGTAGCTCAGCCCAGTCCTGAACTCACTATGTAGCCCTGGCTGCCCTTGAACTTGGAACAATCCTTCTGCCACAGCCTCAAGAGTGCTGGGATTACAGGTGTGCACACCACACCCAGCCTTACCACTTATCTATCAGTTGAGGGACCTTGAGCAAGTTCTTCAACTTCCTGAAACCTGGTTTCTTCATCTGCAAAAATAAGATTAAAATAACATCTATAGGTTATTGTGTACATTAAATTTAGGAAGTAGGGAAAACCTTTCACTCATTGTAGGGCATGCAATAAATAAATGCTTAACAAGTATGCTAGGTATTATATTTTCCTTTCTGAAACCTGAGTGATAGTGTTGCATAGGGCCAAAAATAATCAAATGTGTGAAAAACATTTTAATAATCACAAGAATTAACTATGTGCATTTGTATCTGTAAATCCTTGACCTATTTATGTCTTTTCTTCCCATATTCCCAAATTTTAAGATCCTTTATTTCTGGGCAAAATATGTCAAGAAACAAAAATACAAAGTTGGAGAAAGTTATCTCAGGAAGAGAGAGAGAAAAAAATCCAAAAACAATCCATCAGAGAAAGTGGTTTCTCAAAGAGCAAATCTGCTGAATGGAGGATCATTAGCTGAGACATTCTTAGGCAAGCCTAGGCCAGGTGTGGGCTGACAAACCAGCCCTGCTATGGAAAGGACCAGGATGAAGTTCACAACTTGCAAGACATGAGATCTTTTCTCAAGAAGGACATATGAAAAATGCTGACTCCTTGAACAGAGAAAGCATGTGATTTGGTTTGAAATATATGTATATATTTACTCCTCTTGGGTCTTATCAAAAAATCCATATTTTAAAAAGGTTTAACTTTGTCCCAGTCCAAATTATGACCGTGTCTAATTTAACGGTGCCCTGGGAAAGATGTATGTCTGATCCCCCTTCTGAAACTGCTCTCCAGAGACTGCCTTCAGAAACTCCTACCTGACAGCAGAACAAGAGACAGATCTGCTGAGATTGTTCAAGCAAAAGGAAACATATTTTATTTACAACATTAGTAATAAATTTTTCCTACTGCACTTTAGGTTCCCTTTCTTTAAGTAGGCCCTATAAAATCTCATAAGGAAGCATATGGTGTCACTGACAGGTCTGTCTAGAAGATGCACTGAACAGCGTGCCAGGGACAGAGCTGCCTAAATGAACCCAGAGGATTTCTGCCCCAGTAACACCTGGCTTTACTGTCTTGGGCAATCTTTTTTTTTTAAATTTTTGCATCTAGGTCATTAGTTTACCCTCTCTATATATGTAAGAAAGCACGCTTTCTTATTATTTTACCCACTTTCTAACAGATACTACACTTTTAAATTATCGTATGGGTGCTCTATGTGACACTTTTTACCAAATATCTCCACAAGTCTGACCATTGTCTTGTCCATGGAGAGAAGTAATTATCCCATACCTTGGAAGAAACCATGGTATTCTTGGAGAAGGAGTATATCAAACAAAATAAACATTCACAGTGACATAGAATAAAAGTTACACAAACCATGGAGATAGGTCAAGGAATGCAAGGAAGGTAAGCAACAGGGGAGAGAAACTGCATTCTGAAGAGTGAGGCGCAATGAAAGCTGGTGAAGAAGAACAAAGGATCAATGGAGGCAGAGGTGGTGAGATCAGCTTCACTCAAGGGACTTTCATGAGCTGAAATAATAGACCTGGGAAGATTTTGAACATGAGTCTTAAGAAAAGCAAAGAGTTCAGTATGATTGTTATAGGTAAATGCCTATCTTGTGTTAGATATTTATTTTAAATACCAGTAATTAAAACGGTAGAGAGAACATATATTTATGAAAAAGAGGAAGCTGGGGATATAGCTCAGTGGTGTAAGTGCTTGCCTGGCAAGTCAGAGGTCATGAGTTCGATTCCCAGTACCAAAACAACAACAACAACAACAAAAAACAAACCCAAAAGGATGAATTTGAGTATTTTAAGATTCCTACTAGTTCTAAAATCTTATGCCTCTGTAGAAAGAGAAATCTAATACAATGAATAAAATCAAAGACTTGGAAGAAATAAAGGAGATGATTTATTTTCCTTGGCATTAACATTGAATATTTCCTGGTCAAAGGGAAATTCTAGAAATAAGAAAATTAGTGTGAATGTCTCCAGTTAAACTAGGTGGGATGAGCACAAGTATTTATCACTACTTTCTCCTGAAGTCATTCAAAATGACTGTAACTGAATAAAAAATAAAAATAATAAAGAAAAAAAAAACAGGAGCAGAGGGATGAGGGCAGAAAATAGGTATGAGAACAGTTTCAGAGATGAGAGGTGGCTGAGTCAGTAGTAACTGAGTAGAGAAAGCAGAAACCAGAGGCTGCAGAGTAGAAAGGGAAAAAAAAGGAAATCAGTTTGCGCATGCAGAACTCTGGAAATGAACACAAAAAAGCATCAGAAACCTCTGAAGGATAGTGCGAGCCATAAGAGTGTAAGTTTGTATAAGGAGCCAGCAGATCTCCAATCCACTTTGCTGCTCTTAGTAGTTGAGTCTATGCTTCCCTAACCAGGCCGAAGAACAAGGCTTAGTTTCAGAAGTAACTGCCGCTGCGAAGCTTGACCTCAAGCACAGCTGGAGACAAAAGTGAGTTACTGTAGAGCAACCCAGAGGGATGTGTAAGACTGACACAGCACCTTCCGTCCTGCACCTTCTCCTCGGCTCCCTAATGCGGGCACCCAGGCTCATCGTCCATCCCTCTTCTCCTCTTACACAGCTTTGGTCCTTCGACTTACGTGTCCAGGAAGGAGGCTGTGTCCGGGACCACGTGTCCAAGATCATGTGTCCAGGATCTCTCTCTAGGGAAACCAACTGGTCTAAGGGTTTATATATATATATACCGAAAAACTCTGCTCACCAACGTAGACTTCTTTGGTGAAGTTCCACAGACATTTGCTAAGATTGCCAGTGCTTCTTTCTTCAATATGAGCAAGAAGGGAGAATTATCAGACTTTTGAAGAAAACGACTAACATGAAGAATGTAGTCCTCTACCTATCTATCATCTATCAATCTATCTATTATCTATCACCTATGTGTAGTTCTTTCTACATATAACACACAAAATGTTTAGAAGAATGTATACAAAATGAAAGAAAGAGAAAAATTCTCTAAACTTCTAATTAATACATTTAGGGAGATGAAATATGTTTCTCAGTAAATAACAAAAAGATGTTATTAAAAAGGAATATTGAAAAAGTATTCCTGCTTAGTGAACTGGATGATGAAGAAATATAAGTCATATAAAGATGACTTTGGCAAAGGGATGGAACACTTGAGGGCAATGTTAAAAGTCATTGTTGAGATCTAATGCCTGTTTAATATCAGTCTTTTCAATTCCTGTCCAAAAGGAGTGAGAAGGGCTGGAGATTTAGCTCAGCAGCACAGTGCCTGCCTGGCAAGCGCAAGGTCGTGAGTTTGGTTCCTGGTACTGGAAAAAAAAAAAACAAAAAACAAAAAAACAAAAACAAACAAAAGGAGTGAGAAAAAAACAGGAAAAAGTAAAATATTTCCCTGAGCTGAAAGAATGCCCAAATTTTTATAATGGTTCATTTAGAAGGAATATTGAAAGTATGTCTATATATTTTCTTTTTAGAACTGCATAAATAAAAGACAACATGTATCAAGAGAGAGAAAGAGAGAGAGAGAGAGAGAAAGGGAGAGAGAGAGAGGGAGACTAAAGTAGAGGGAAATGGCACAAGGTATAAACACTATGAGGACACAGAATTTGAAGCTAGTATTCTTTATCCTTCAAACAGGAGTCAAAATTAAATCACCAATCATATTAACAAGGATATAAGATTTATATATTTATTGGATAAAGGTCTCCAATGTGATATCTGTTAAAATAAAAGGTTTGGTGAATGGATTACGAAAACATAGCATATATATATATATAACATATATATATAACATATATAATATAACATATATATAAATGTTGTTCAGTCTTAAATGGGAAGGAATGAATACCTGAAATATGGTGTAACATGGATGAAATCGAAGCCATCACACTAAGTGAAATGAGCCAGTCAAAGAACAAATATTGTATGTCTGGAGTAGTCAAATCCATAGAGCTACGAGAGGAGGGAATCCACACAGGCTGAAAGTGGGATGGCTGCTGCCAGGAAGCAATGGAAGGAGGGATGGGGGACTGCTGTCTAATGGGCACAGTGTTTCAGTTCAGGATTTGAATAGTTTTAGACATTGATGGTGGTGGTGTGGTTTACACAACAGTGTGAATGTACTTAATGCCCACAAAACTGTACAATTAAAAATAACTAAAATGGGAAATTGTATTATGTTGCCACAATAAAATAAGTTGTGAATGAATTTGAAAGAAAAGCACTGTACGTATTGTAGGAAAAAGTAATAAACTATGGGTTAGTAAAACTTATGCTTAAGTGCAAGTCATTCTTGATTACCAGGATGTGGAGCTTAATATTGCCCTTTAGAGTGCATTTTTAAAATAGAAAATAAATATTTTTTAAAAGGTCTTCTTTTCTCTTTGAATTTTTAAAAAGTCAGTGTATTGGAGCCAATTGGTTGATTCAGCAGGAATTCTCAGGAGCCTGCCCGTGGGCCTTAACAATGTAGATGATGGACATAACAGGTGTTGGGGATGGGGAATTGTGAAAAATAAGAGGGTGAAAAATTCTTGAGAGTTGATGAGTTTTGTTGCTGTCAACAGTTGTGGTTCACTTTGTGGAGGGTTTTATGAAGAGCTAAAAAGCATTGGTCTAATTTTGGTCTCTCAGGAGGTGACTTGGAAGAATGATTGCATGAGAAGGCGGGAAGGGGCAGATCCAGAGGGAATGATAAAGTAGAATAAAGATATGGAAGGTGGGTTCAGAGAGGGGCATTTTCAGTTGTCACATGCTGACGAAGAGCAATTCTATTTGATGGTGGAGAGCAAAGGATTGGTTTCTGAACTAGAAAGGGAACATTGCAATTGAGGGGATACTGCAATTGAGGAAATTAAGGGTCACAAAGAGATGACTGTAGAAAAGGTCACCAATCTTGCCTGTGATGATTTTCATGGGGATAAGCAGAGAGGCGGTGGTAAAGAGGACTGTTCACCTAATCCTGGACTCTTGAAAGGAGACGGCAGCCTGCTGAGGTCAGGGGAAGCGTGGTGCCAGTGGACACAGTGAAGGGGACAGGCACAAAGCAAAGGCTACTCCAGCCAGTGTGAGAGAAGAAGCTGCTTCTGTTTATCTGGCAAATGCTGACAATAGAATGCTGTCAGTGTCACAATTAATCTGATGATATTTGGAATCATAAACACAACTTATTGAAAACCATGTGTACAATATCTTCAACTTAAGTTGAAGATGTGAAATACTCACATCATGTGGCAATCGCAAAACTTTGAGGACTTCCTCAGTTTTCTTAGCATTGTAGGGAAAAAGACATTTGGGATCTTTTACATATTTTCAATATGTCACTTGAGGTAGCTGATGAGCTCAACCTTTTTCTAATGTAATGCGGGAGATATTTCTTTCATATATGGCCATTACTATGCACAGCAAGTAGGGTGAAAAGAGCTAAGACTTTGGTCTAGTTTTCATTATACTCTAGTTGTTCAAAATAATTCCAAAAAGCCTATCAGGGAAAATCTGAAAATAGGTTCTTCAGATGTTGTTTCAAGACCCAAGGAGAACTAGTTGGAAACTAGACCAAGAAATATTCCAACTTTTAGTTGAACTGGATTCAAGTAACGTTTATTAAGTATTTAAGCATTTTCTACATATCAGCCCAAGTGCTAGACATCCTTTTCTTTAATCTAATAACATTTGTGTGTAGTCTTCTGATATTTGGATGTTGGAAGATGATATTTCTTCTTCCCACAGTAGGGAAGCAGGTTCAGAGAAGATAGGTGACTTGGTTGTAGGAAACAGTTGAAGTGTGAAGCCAGGAATTAAACCCAGCGACTTGACTTTAAGTGTGTGTTCTTTCTGCTTGTTGATGTTCTTTAGGCGGAAATGTCTAAAGAAAAATGAAAACTTTTATGTGGGGTAAGTATAAGGCCTGGGAATAAAAGGACAATAGAAATTTACTGTTTCATTAGGTGATAACAAACAGCATTACTATTCTCTGTCATGTATAAATTAAACTAGATTTAGGTAGCTGCCATGAATGTCAGTGTTGAATTAGATGTTCCAGTCATTCAGAGAGTGATGAGAAAATTGTCACAGGACCCTAGTCTATGGGAACAGGTTGGTTTGAGGAAATGGCATGAAAATAAGAGGAAAGTATAAAGCAAGGAGTACACTGACCTGGTCTCTGTGACCTGTAAGATTGGGAACATGAGTGTGTGTGTGTGTGTGTGTGTGTGTGTGTGCGCCTATTGAAAAATTTGAGTACACATATAATTTATAAAAGAGACTATGGTCATCTTACCAAAGATTATTTAATTTACATCATTATCATTATGATTTAAATATTGTTTGATTTATATATATAAGTATATATATATATATATATAGCACCCATGCTGTAAAGCAAAATGGACTTGTCCTGTAATGCTATAAAAGTACAGGTCTATTCAAGTTTCTGGAACTATAGACCTTTCTGGAACCATAGATCTTTCTTATTTATTTTCACATTGAGATTCTTTCGATTTTATAAATCATAATCCCTTTGAGAATTTGATGAAAACCAAGAAGTTTCTTCCGAAAAGAGGTATGTGTATAAATGCATACAATTATGCATTCTATGCCCCAAATTTATGAACTTCTTGACACCAGTCCATGATCTCTTAGGGGTTAGAACCAACTGGCACCAAGTCTGTTGCACAGTAAGTTGCATAGTTATGTTTTTATGTTCTTTACCCCATGAAAACCAGATAAAAGGTACACAGTGGGGGAGAGACCTGTTGCTCCTCAGAACAACCCCATTTCCTAATTCACTGCAACTGAAGCCCATCTATATTCTTCTCACTACTGGAAGTTAGAGGAGGTGTCATAATCTCTTGAGAAATAGTCAATCAATGCTTTTAAATGAGAAATTTTTGACAAATATACTCTAGTTTGAAAATTTTAGAGATTAACAATAAAATTTTAAATTACCAAATAATATGAAATGAGTATTTTCATTCTGCATGTTATTGACATTGAATCATTGATTCCTATTTATGGAAAATGGGCCAGGATAGAAGAAAGAAGTTCAGATATAAACTTGGCATAAATAATTAGAGGCAATATATATATGTGTGTGTATATATGATATATATATATCATATGTATGATATATATAATGAAAATGAGTGATTTTACATTTTGACATGACTGTTGTGTCTGAGTTTAAGTTACACATGACAGTAGTGGTGATGAAGAAAATCTGATGCATTAGATGCTACTGAGAATGTCCGTGGGTTTACTGGCTTACAGAGTAACCTGCTGCAATGTTTGCTTTCAGGCTCAGGACTTGAACTGGCACTATGGTAAAGTTTAATTTGTAAATAAAAACAATTCTGAGGCCATCTCTAGTTTGTGGCTCATTGGATCTAGTTAATGGACAGACTTCTGTGTACTAACACATTAATTTTTATAGCAGACATTACTATGTTTCACCGATGTACTATTCCCATATTCTTCTAAGCACAAGAGAGAATCATACTTCCACCACCTTGAAGTTGACTGAGCCCATTTGATTTTCTCGGGCCAATGAAATGGGTAAAATGAAATTTAACGTAGGCAATTCACCCCCTCACTGAACTATGAATCCTAAATGATATAATTTTGGTATCTTTATCCCTTTGTGAAACCAACCTGCAGTGTACATATAGGAGGAATCAGAACACCTTGAGAATTTGATGCCTCCAATATTTAGCATCATTTGTCACAGTAGCATAACCTAGCTTGTTATACGTGCTGTGGAAATATACTAAACTTATACAGCATTTATTTAAACAATGTGAACAGATTAATATACCAGTGAAGAATCAGTGCCTTACTTTTAACAGTTACCCTGCTCCTCTATAAGAATATCTCAGCCAGTTGTTCTGGGAGTCTTGGCTACTCAACAAAGCAAATCAATGTGCAAACATATCCACAGCAGCGGTGCCTTAGAGAATTAAGAATGGCTGGACTGGCCCAGTGGCCCAGGGAAATAAACACCATTTGCAACTTTTTCTCCTCATTTTTTCAGAGAGCTGGAGAGTACACAAGTCATACAGCTTCCCCCACTGGGACAGTGGTGACAATAATCCTGCTGTTCTCTGGAGGCACTCTGTCATGGTTAAGTCACTTGAAACTGTTTAATAATCTGTGCAGGTCTTGCTGGGTCAGGAAGTCCTAGAGCGACTTCCCCATGCATTATCTTCCACTTCCCTCATTTTTTTCCCTACGAACAGATAAATCTCTCAGGATCCTTGTAATGTGCATCTATTCCAGACTTGACCACAGGGGAGAGAGGTTGGGAAAGTACTTTTACCATTTGCAGGCACAAACTGAACAAATCTCAACAGGTAACAGCAACAGATGAAGAGCTAATTGGTAGATTCCAAAACTGTCAGTGTCACTTTCTAATTTAACAGCATATAGTATGTAAGTAGAGCACCAGGGGTATAGCTCAGCGGCATAAGCGCCTGCCTGGCAAGTGCAAGGTCATGAGTTTGATTCCTGGTACCAAAAAACACACAAAAAGTATGTAGGTAGAGAGGCAAATCTTGTCACGAAAAGAGTACAAGATGGGGAATAAATAAAGATGTTGTCACAAAAGCAGTCTCTACTGTTGCCACTGTTGTGGTTTTAATCCATACTTCAGATTCTTCACCAACGCAAATGGGTGCACTGATACCATCTTTCATGGTAACTGTGACGACGTACCCTACAAATGGGAGCTCAGTTAATGCCTGTTTCATTTTCTTTCACTCCTTGTTATTAGGAGACATTATTGTAATTCACGTGTCTCGACTTCTCTAGTCTTTTTAGGGAGATGATGAGTTATTTTTAAAAATGTTCTATTGCCAAAATACAAAGCTTCCATCCTACCTAAACTAAGATGTGCAGTGTTTTCTCTGACTTTGTTCCTCAGGTTGCTTCAAAAATCCTTTGGGAATGAGTACGTGTTTCACAGACGACTTCTGGCTGTCCATGTTCTCTCATCCGGCATCAAACTGCTGACTGATTCCCTGCAGTGCTCCCTCCTGTCATATAACTGTTTCCCACAAGCTCTAGCCCTCCCCCAAATTTTGCCCCAGGACTATTCTTTCATTTACTCAGCGAGCAAAGACCAATCTCGGACAAGATTATCTTGAAAGCCAAAGGACAACAGAAAAATATTTCAATGTGGGTACGAGTAGGGCAGTGGCGAAGGGAGAACCAACCTGCTCGTTATGCTCCCACAGTCCCCAGACTCATCCTCTCCATAGGCCAAACATTTCGAAAGGTCTGTGCAGAAGTGACACCTGGGCAGTGTCATGAGGACAGATTTCTTTTTTAAACACAGACCTAGTGATTCAGTGTCTCTGAGGGTGGAGACCTCAAGACGTATATTTTAATAAACCATTTACAAGGTAGGTTTTCTATTGGAACATTGGAAGGGACATCGTTGGGAACTTGGGCGCCAAAGCCTTGTTGCAGAAAACAGCTCACTTACAACCAAACAGATGATCTTTGATATTTCACTTACCTGGACTTTGGACCTCAAATTTCTAGGACCGGACTAAGGAAAGAAAGAAAAAACAAACTGTAAATAATTACAACAGCAGTAACAACAACAACCTCTTTAAAATCTGTACCTGGAGCAAATATCATTTTATGCCTACCCAATATCCCTCTCTTCTCTTTTTCTTTGCTAATTCTTTTGAACAATGATGCGCCTAGGTTTAGGATATAAATTTAGATTGTCCACTCCGGTCTTTACTCCTTTCACCTCTTACACTCTCTTACAGCTATGGATATCTCATGACCCAGTGGATGATAACATAAACAAGGAGATTTCCTGAGTGGGTCTGTTGAGGAAAACTGTTTTTTTACTTCGAATGTAGATGTTATATTTGGGCAACTTGTAATCATCTTTGAGTATGAAGGAAAGGAAAAGAGAATTAAAGAAATAGTCACTTAGACTAAAATCAATAGCTGCCTCTCCACAGTCGTGTGGAGAAAAATAAGACCTTATCTGGTTTCATGTGTTTGTTTTCTATAGATGCAAAACATTCTCAATCTCACATTATCCTTCTTATAAGAATAATATCATTTTAACATTAACAATGATAATACCCTTGTAGACTACACCAATCTATTAGCTCCTTATTACTGCCAGAAGAAAATCTTGGCTTTATCAAAAATCTCATTTTTTCCTTCACATTGACGAAGAAATATATCCTTAAGTTTTCTCTGAAAATTGTTTGTTCTGTCCCTCTGAAGAAAGTGAAAAAGCACTGTATGATTTGAGGAAAGCTTTTCCTCCTTATTATCTCATCTCGTCTCTCTCACGCAGTACTGGCACACTCACTGTTGCAGATTCTGAATTTGCTAGGGTCTGTCTCAGATACAGGACCTTCTACACAGGTGTGTAGCATATAAAAATCTTCATCGGCATTGTCTATAATGTCCTAGGAAATTTTCCAGTGCCCGCCTGCAGTCTCATTATCTTTTCTTTTTTACGTTATGAAGCTAAGAGGTCATACAAACACATGGGAAGGCAGCCTACTTTTGGCCCGTTAAGCACAAGCAGTACGGCCCACTTGGCATTTCAGAAACAAGTCCTTTTAGTCAGGACCCAAGACAGTACCAATCTACTGAATTACCCTAAAAAAAGTATTATTTAAGCTGTCTTCCGGGGAACATGATATCTGTATTTTTTTTTGGGGGGGAGGTGCAGTTTCTGTAGCATATAATGAGAGAAATATTGCAGATTGCCTTTCATTTCTAGAGGTTTTTTTCCAGTTTCTCATATGTGGTGGTAACCGCAGGCATTTGCACATGTTGCTCTATCTCTTTGCATTTCCTCCTCAATCTAAACTCATTCTCCAATTCTCAGTGGCATTACAGAGAATGGTGTTCTCCTTGATCCTCTCAAAGCAGATTCAAATTTCCTTTCATGCATACTTTATACCACTAGGTACCTGTTCAAAGCAGGTTGGTTATAATTTTATGTTTTATTTGTGTGTTTTATGTGATAAATATCTACTTTCCCCCTAGATTGTAAACTCTATGAAAGAGGAGATAAGCAACATGCCTGATTTTGTTCAAGAGAATATTTTTAGTGTCTGATGCACAGTACTTATGCACTATACTTAATAAATCACTCTCTATTGAATAAATGACCACAGGAAAATATATATTAATGGTTCAGAAATATCCTTCAGTAAGAAATCTGATGAAGTTTGCTTGTGTCTATACTTCTCATATTTGTTTGAACTACAGAACTATTTTTTCATGTAATTTTCATTAATATCTTACAAAATAAGGGCTTCTACAATAAATGAATAAATCCTTTTCTAAAGGAAATTAACCAATATTTTTTAATATTTTAAGGGAGTCTTAATATGTATCTAGTTTAACTCATTCATTTTGCAAAGAAAGAAAACAAGCCACAACAATTGTATCATTTAAAATAGCACACCGCTAGTTATTCCCAGAAAACAAAAGATCAGAAATCAGTTCTTCTAATATCGACTTCAATGATCTCTCAAGACTTTGTGTGAATTCCATAAGCCCAGAATTATATGGAATTCAGTTACAAAATAGAGTACAGAAAGGAATCATCACTTGTTAGGAGTCTCATTTTAGAGCCATTCTAGTTTGCCTTTGTTTGTTGACTTAGTCATATAAAACTTGTTTCATCATTTAACATTGATGACTACGATGACTGCAAAACCTGAAACAAAAACATCACATTCAAGCATTAGAGAAGTTATTCTTCAGTACTAAGATATTTCAGCTTTCATCTTCCAATATGAACACTCTTCTGATCTATTCTACTCTTACTAGTAGTGGTATGATCCAAAGAAGACTGCTTTCTTTGCTTTTTTCATAACCTTTTCTCCAAGCAGTTCTTTATATTATGAAGGTTTTGAGATTGGATTTGCAGGATCTCAGTGAGTTCCTGACAATTGGTACCAAGCTATTGAGTGATTTATCTTTTTTTTCTGTACCGGGAATTGAACTCACGACCTTGCACTTGCCAGGCAGGCGCTGTGCCACTGAGCTAAATCCCCAGCCCCTTGAGTGGTGTATCAATAGCACCATGGTAATGCAGAAGAGCCTAATGTGGGTACCTCATTAGCTTGGCTTGGATCTGGTGAAGACGGTATGTTCACCCATACTCTAGTACTAAGATTTATATCAGAGATTGAGACTGAATCTTTGGTTTTATAGCTCCTTTTTTTGGAGAAAAGGACAAAAGACCCAAATATAACTTCTTATAGGTTTTATAGATAACTTATCAAAACAAGGAATGAGGATAGATATAAGCAAGTGTGATACAAAAGAGTAGGAAGTAAAAGGGTAAAACAGTGACAGGAAGTTGATAAAAAGCCTCTTACCCCAAACCATAGAGAATATTTGCAGTAATATGTGAATGTGCTGATATAGGGTCTTTTTTCCCCTTGCATATGTGGGTCCATCTGTAGATGACTATATAGAGTCTGGCTCCACCCTAGTATTTCTTAACTAGTACCAGCATTCACTCATCTCCATTCCCCACCCTATCACCCACTCACTATCCACATTCGTACATATACCTGGGTTCCACATATTGGAAAATAGGGTTAGTAAAAGGTGACAAATAAACCTTTCTGTTTTAGCAGCCAATTGTTGCTTGAAAAACTCATGATTTTTGGATTTCTTCAGATTATAACTTAACCACCAACTACCCAATAGAAGGATGGAATATAAAAAAATCATTACTCTGTCACTGATCCGATATAATTTACAGATAAATGTATCTACTTCAACAAAACTTTGCATTGGGTCACTACTATATTGCTATTCCAGTGGTAGCAATGATCTCAACATTCTCAGCGATAATAGCTACAAATCAGAATAGCCAGGGAAACGGCTGGGAGATGGTTATAATCTGAAAAAGAAGCAAGAGATGAGGATGAATATTCATTTACATCTTTTATGCTTTGGACTCTGAACTAATTCATTGCTTCCTTCAAACTGGACAATAGCATTTAATAAAGTATTTAAATCCGTGTGCCGTAGCTACCTGTCTATTGGGCCTTTGTAAATAATTAACAAATGAAGGTGTGAATGTATAGCCACATGAAGAATTCAAATACTCAGAGGCGTCATATGATTGTTTCAAATTAAGTTGCATGTACTATACAAAATATATTGTCAAGCCATTTATAGACTTCCCTGATGGCCTGAAAGTAACAGAAGCTCTACCCATGCAGCAGTCAGGTGCGTGGGATTTGGTGTTAAGCAAACTCAGGTTTATATTTCCCTAGAACCACAATTACAAACATGGGAAGATAAAACCAACAGGCTTCGTATCACCAATCCCTGGTTTCCTCCTATAGAAAATCCAGATGAGAGCACCTGTATATTAGGAATTTTGTGGGGATTAAATGAAATAATACTTGAAAGTGCTTGGCATAGTGCCTGACCTAGTGTAGTATATAAGTGATAAAACTAAAAATTGAAACCCAGTTGTGGTAGGACAAATAATCTAATCTCCTAATCTCCAGAACCTGTGAACAGGTTACCTTACAGGGAAAAGAGACCTTGAAGATGTGGTTGTTAGGGGTCTTCAGACAGGGAGATTATCGTATCAGAGTTGGTCTGAGGTAATGGCAAAAATCCTTGTAAGAGGGAGCAGGGGTCAGACTCAGAAGAGATGATGGGAGAAGGTAAGGCCAAAGTTATATGGCCATGGGCAAAACAAATATGACAGCCTCCAGAAGCTGGAGCAGATCCTCTTATAGAACATTCAGAAAGAATATAGCTTTACCAACCCATTGTGTTTATCCCACTGAGACTGACTTTGGATTTCTGATCTCCAGAATTGTAAGACAATACATCTAAGTTGCTTTAAGGCACCGAGTTTGTGGTAATTTGTTATAGCAGCCGTAGGAAACTAATGCACCGGCACATGTTCTTCCCTCTCTACCTGGATGCCTGCAAGTTCAGAATTAATAATAAAGAAATATAATGTTGACATACTTGTACTGTTTTTGTTTTTGTCTTTTTTTGTAAATCCCTATTTGGCTTCCTCTGCTGTTCTTCTTCTTCTTTTTTTTTTTTTTTTCCTCCTGTTGTTTCCCCGCTCCTGGGCAAATGATTTGGCAGGAATGTTTCTTCTGTCTGATTGCCTCTTCTGTGGCTGTTACTTCAGGAATACATGAAAAGAAAGAGTAAGTGATGGAACAGAGGAATCACTGGCAGAAATAAGAACTCATTTGACAAAAGGAAGATCCCTTGTATCTGCAGGCAATGTGACTCCAAGTTAGAAAGTGCATGTCTCCCTTGAGAGAGCTGTGTTTTTCTCCACCCTTTTCCAAACACACTTCTCCAGTCCTCTTTTCTCTCGCCTATAGTCATAAAAGGAGATTTTGGAGAGTTTGAGGGCTTTGTTTAATGGAAGGAGAAGATTTAACTTTAAATCCCTTAGGTAGATTTTTCTAGTTTGTTCTTTATAAAATTCTTCCTCTGAAAGCAATTAATGCTGTGAATATGAAAGCATAGCTCTAAGTTTCAAAGGTATTTATTGGTTAACTCAAGAAACGCAATTTCAGAATCTTGTATGTACCAAACATGTTCATGAAGAATACAGTGCTGAGTTAAGAGGTCAAACAAAGTTCCCTCAATTAAACATTTGAATCCCAATGAATAAACAGATTCAATATAAGTAAGTACACTTAAAATGTATGTCATAATAATTGCAAATTGTGCTAAGTATTACTAAGGAAATCAACCACGAATTCCTGTGGGAATAGGTTAAGGAGAGGGCTGCTTTATACAGAATAGGGAAGGAGGGGGTCTCTGACAATGGAACTAAGATTATTTTAAAGGATAAGAAGGAAGAGATGTATGAAGAACAAGGATATTATAGAGTGCATCCTTGGCAAAGGCAATAGAATGCACAAAGATTCTAAGAAGGATTAAAGCTTAGCGTTTCCAGGAACTGAAAGAGGATGGTGTGGTTAGAACATAGGGAGCAATTGTAAGTATATTTGGAACTGCCTAATCTCTGGACAGTCTTGGAGGCAATGGCAGGAAATTTGATCTGATTTTGTGTGATTTGATCTGATTGCTGTGAAAAGTAATTATAAATTTTAGATAGGAATTGACATAACCTGATGCATATTTATATGGACATGCTTAAGGTTAGTAGAAAAATGGATCGGAGATGAGCAAGACTACAAATGGTAAGACTAGCTTTCATGTTACTAAATATTTCAGGTGCGAGCTGATGAAGGATTGAATCAAAGTGACAGAAGAAAACCATATTTGGAAATAACAACCAAGAGAATTTGTAAATCATTGGATATGGGGGCTTCCTGGCTTGAGAATTAGTGTCAATGGGATATCATTCCAGTTGAGAGAGAAGTTAGAAGTGAGAAGGAAATAATTTTGACAGGAATGGGATGTTATATTTTGTGTATGGAAGTCTCAAATGTTTGGAAATTATCCAATTAGAGCTGTCAAATTAGAATGTGGGTGTGTCTTAAGCCTAGATTTCAAGGGACAGGCCTGGGCCGGAGAAATAAATGTGAGAGTCATTAAAACACTTATGATACTTAAAGTCAAATTATTTGTGATACAGCTGGAAAATACAGTGGAGTAAGAAGACAGCTCAAGGTGAAGCCCTCGGGATCTGCCATATTGAGGTGTCGGAGAGAAGGGGAGCTGGGGACAGAGGAGCAGAACAAGTGGTTGGTGAGGGAGGAAGACAGCAGGTGTGTGGGGCAGGCTGGAGTCCAGACAGCAGGATGCCGGAAGAGGGAGGTGATGATGACACCATGTCAAATGAGGATTCTGGTGTGACAGGACAGAGGAGTGTCTCTTGGTTAGGCAAGTGAGTAGTCAGTGTTCTCATGAATAAATCTGAGATGATGAAAATACAACAGCAGACTGAAATGGATTAAAGTCTGAATATCAGCAAGTACAGACAGCTTTTGAGTGTAGACAACTCTTTCAAGAAATTTGAGTACTGGGAGAGGGCAGATAAGTGGTTCAGGGGTTGGCAACAGCTCTGTGGTCAATAGGCTATTGTGTGTGTGTGTGTGTGTATTTAAGACGGAAGTTGACAAAAACATGTTTGTGTGCTGAGGAGAATAAGTAGGCAAATGGAAAAAGAGTGATTACATAACAAAAGGCATGGTTTAACTGGAATAGTAAAGTTCTGGAGATGACCAGAGAGGATGTGAAGCCCAACCCTTCACTATTAGAGACTGGAGACAAGAAATACAAGTGTTGTTATTTAGAAGATGTTGTCATTCCCATCTGACAGCTACTATCCGTCAATGATTTCTAGAGCAAGTTACCGGCTGATTATACAAGTAAAATGGTGTTAGTGGGAGATTTAAGGAAAGAGGAAACGAAATGAAATTTCTGTTTCAGAAAAAAGTGCAGTGAGACTTTCAAAAAATCATAAGATTTCCAGAGAGTACTGAAAGCAAATTTCAGGTGTGAGAGCATGTATGTAAAGTGAGACTAGATTTTATCTCAGGAAGGTGAGGGTTCTCCACTTGGGTTCAGGATCTTTAGTGGGATATGGGAACACAGAAGGATGGGAGAAGTTATCCAAAGTTTTAGTGTTGCTGGAAAAGGAAAAATGCAGAGAGAAGGGAAAGGTTGTAGAACATTTGGGCAAAGTAATGATAAAAATGAAAGATCATGGAATCTGGGAGGAGCAGAAGAGGGAGCTATAGCAATCAAGTGAGTGAGGCAGTGTGTAGGAATCCTGACGGGATGAAATGCACACTACATACATAAAAGATGGAATCAAAGAGAATGATACTTGGAATTGGGACTTCAGATATAGGGCAATTTGAAAAGAATAAAAGGCATGTGAAGGAAATGAGCACTTGAACCACATGGAAAGGAAAACTGTTAGATCAAGGAGTCCAAAGATGCTAGGATGCTGAATAATTTGTCCTCAACTATGGCAAAGTCATAAGGAAATATGAAGAGGCAGAGACAGAGAAAATCTATTAGTCAGAAACAGCTCTTTAACGGAGTAGGAGAGCTGACGGGGAGGCTGGTGGACGATGGTTGTAGGAGGAATTGTAAGTAGTATCTTGACAGCGTATGCTACGATTTGGATTTTGCGTGTCCATCAAAGACATATGTTTAAGGAGTCTGGTCTCCACCTTAGCATGACTGGTGAGTGTGGAAACTTTCAGAGCTGGGATCAAGTGGGTGCTCCTTTATGGGTGTTCCTTTGAAGAAAAGTGTGGGACCCCAGTGTCCCTTTTGTGTCCTGGGCATGGGATGAGATGTTCTCCTCTTCCACATATTCTCACCACACCACATGCCACTCATCACAAATTCTCTTCAATTAGGATTGCATTCTGGCCAGAGCAGCTGACCTATATGCATTCCTCTGAGGAGAAGGCCCCTACGATCTCCAGAGCCTGATGCCAATAAACATTTGAATCATATGATTAACTTCCCTTTTGATGATTCCAGGTTCACCAAGCAAACATCTCATTATAATTAGGTTTCCTATAGGGTTTGTCAATATAGCATGGAAGGAAGAGGTTTCCAAGTGTCATTCTAGAATTAAAATTCTTCTAGTAAACTTTTCTTGTAAGCATGTCTAGAGAAGTTCAGATCTACTGGCCTTTATTCTAATTGTGCCAAAGTTGTCAAGTTTGTGAATGGTTCCCTTGGAAAAATCCTTGTCTTCTCCAGCAGTTTGTTTCAAACTTCTGCAAAGATTATATTACTTACTATCACTAGAGACAAGTAAAATCATTCATTCAGGCCTGCAATAGAATATGTGCATCCTTCCTCTTACATGACATAGGTGGAGAATATCAATTAACAGTCTCATTGAATTTTCATTTTATGCCCTCCAGTGCTTTCAATGTTGACACTATATTAGCAAGTTTTTCATATTCAATGTTTTTAGAAATAAAATGAATAAACAAATATTATGGAGAAAGAAGGCACTTCCTGGATTGGCCTGGGATTAAGTGTGCTCCTTTCCACTGTCAAAGCTCTTGGTTGTTTCACTTGATGATTTAAAATATGTCTAGCCAATGACTTCATATCTATTGGAAAAATAGAAGAGGGCGACAGAGATTGGTGGAGTATAATTATATTTATTTTTTATTTTTGGAGTCAGGAATCGAACTCAGGACCTTGTAATTACCAGGCAGGCACCTGTGCCCCTGAGCTATATTCCTGGCCCAATAATATTTAACTTTGGGTTATAAAAGTCCTTGGTGGTCCAAGGGCTGGTCTATCATCTGCTCCCATCATCAAGATTTCAGTTTGTAAAACCTTAAGGAAATGTCACCTTGCAGTATTTTCAACACCCTCCAGAGGAAGGGATTATCTAGGTCTCTTTCCCTGGTGTGATTATTCTGATAGTTTTTTCTGTATCTTCTCTTAATATATCATTATAATATCATTCTTTTTGTATACTTCTTTATGTATTTTATTGTCCAAAGCCATAGAATATGATTGTGAGTCCTAGATAAATAAAGCCTTAAATCTCACAGGATAGCAGTGTGTGTGTGTGTGTGTGTGTGTGTGTGTGTAAGAGAAAGGAACAGAAAGCAATGGTATAAAAATTTCTGTTGTTGTAGAGTATTCCCTTGCAAAATGGAGCTCTGAAAAGTCATCAGATAACAAACACAGCACATGTATTTTAATCCAAAAATATTTCTTGAGCATCTACTGTGAACAAGACACTACATGAGTACAGTATTGAACTACACAGAAAACAAGTCAGACACTGGGAGACCCTGTCCTCTTGCAAACTTACATTCTGGCAGATGACACCAGACCCTCCACCCTACTATATCAAAGGGGCTGTATTGTACCAAAGCTTCAGCAGACTTTCCCGTACAGTGCTGTGGGACCCAAGAGAATTTAAAGCTCTTTGTTTTCTTGGGTCAAACACACCGTGGTGGGGAACCTTGTCTTCCCATTGACATAAGTGAAACAAGTCACTTTCAGGTTGACAGGATGAGAGTTTTGCTCAGTGAGCAGTAGGGGATGATGGTTTTATTTACTGTAAAAAGGAAGCAAATTTTACAGTACTATGAGAAAGAGGCTAACGAGTATGATTCAGTAATGATAACATTTTCTTTTTCTGTTATTTGAAACTCGCACTTCATCTTCTAAGGAAGCAAATGTTTTCTCTCTTTCAGTGGTAGGCAAATTCTCAGACCCACCTGGGAACTATCTCTGTGTCTCTGTGTCTCTGTCTGT
This sequence comes from Chinchilla lanigera, assembly GCF_000276665.1. Taxonomy (NCBI): domain Eukaryota; kingdom Metazoa; phylum Chordata; class Mammalia; order Rodentia; family Chinchillidae; genus Chinchilla; species Chinchilla lanigera. Next base: position 11,435,481 of record NW_004955434.1, read on the forward strand.
CTCTGTCTCTGTCTGTCTGTCTCTCCCTCTGTGTCTGTGTTTCTGTCTCTCTCTCTCTTACACACACACACACACACACACACACACAACCATATTCCCTTCCGCTCTAAGACCGCCACTTCAGTAATTCACCCCAAAGCTGCTATCTAAAAACAATAGGCATTTTTCCCCTTTTCAATCACCTTACATTTTTCTTTGAAGTAAAATCAGAAATTTCACTGGAGCATTTTCCTCGTTGCTGAAAATCCTGTCACTGCATTTTAACACCAGGATTCGCAAACTGCCAGGCTTGCTGCTGAGGTAACACGGGGACTGTCTTCTTCTTCTTCTTTGCTCACATGAAGAAAGAAACACATTAGACAATAAGGGAGCACATTACATCCACACTTGTCTCATTGGCATCATTTATAGATTCTGCATCAACACACAAGATCTTCTATGAAAATGAAGAGGGTAATTAGTCTATAATTAGAAGTTAATCACAAATCTATAAAAGAAATTTCAGAATATTGACAAAGGCTTTTGTTGAAGTGACATCTATGAATAGCTAATTAATTGCTGATCTCAAATTGGGTCGCTGGAAATGTGTTCTTCTTACGTCTAGTAATTTCTCACCTAGAAGCAGTTCTAGAATTTTTGATTACATCTTTAGGCACCTCCTGTGCAGCTGAGCTGTACTGTGGTGGAAGAAAAGACATACAGGGTACAGTGACTATGGTAGCGAACAAATGAGCATGATGTACTGATGCAGCACAGGGTCTACACCATTGGAGTCTACCTTGTGAGTGACAGGACACTCTTATCTTTTCTCAAAAACATCAACTCAAATCCTTAGGAAATCCAGTGAACCAGAACAAGTTTCACTGCACAGATGTGAACTGTGATACGTAACATGCAAGACTAATATTGAGAAACAAAATAGCAACCAAGCCAGACCCTTTTTTTTTTTACTAAATATGCCCATATAAATAAATAATATTACATAATAATAATAATAATAATAATAATAATAATAAACAACGACAATAATACTATAGCCAAAGCTGATGCATGGGAATACAATGGAGTCTTTACATAATAGAATTTAAGGATTACTATGGAATTGCAATGGTGGTATAGTCCCTAACACCAAGTGCATTAGTTATGGTTAATATTATGACCAATACCAGGTGAGCAGGGTTGCTCACGCCTCCAATCATCTGCTGCTGAACAGATTTTATGGGGAGTTTCTGTCAAGGAGGGATAAAAAGTGAAATTCTTCCTAAGGCCCAAGTAGAAAGATAATGGTGTCAGAGATGGTGAATTAAGCTTGCAGCAATGTTCATTTCCTGTGTTATGTTCCAGCTCAAATAACAGAGCTGTAGGCAAGTATGTAAGATGATTTTATTCCATAGCCTGAACATTTGATAAAGAAGGGTCACTCATAGTTAGACTGTGGATGTCATCTCCTTATTCTGAGAGTTTCATCTATTTGAAAGGTGTCAGCCCCTCCCGGCACCAATGGCAAACCATTTAGGCACTATAGTCATGATTCTCATGTTCTTAAAAAAAGTCTAGAAATAGCCTATGCCCTAGCTCTAGGGTGATGCTCCAGAACTGAACCACCGTGCAAGTGCTAAGTTTGGCTGTTTTGTCCCTAAGCCTACAGTCCTTTGATGAAGGGACTACAAAGACAATATGCTTCTCTGACTCTTATACGCCCTGGGAACCTGAAGTTTCTGACACTGTATGATACTATTACCTACCCATCTTAAGTATGAGGAACCTGAGGCTTGCAAAGGTTTTTGCAAACTACAGTTATGGCTTGTGTCCAGATGTGCCCCCCGAAGCCTCATGCAGTCATGGGGGGCTTTTTAGACGTGCCTGGATCTAGAGTGTGTGATGCTGGGATTAAAGGTATGTGGTTCCTATGTCAGATCACTGATTAGTTTGGCACAGTTCTGGCTAGGATTAATGGTCTGAGGGCTATACCTGCCCTAGGGAGGGTAGCCTGCATACATACAAAGGACAGCAAGAGGGCTAATGTACTCTCACCTGTCTGCTTGCCATGGCCTGTGTCTCCTTTGGGATGCCCAAATCTCTACAAACTGAGCCAAATAAACCTTTCCTCTGTTAACTTTGAGTGTTTTGGGTATTTTTGTCTCAGCAAGAAGAAAAGTAACTAAGACAACTATAATAGCAAGCAAATGACAAAGTTTGAAGTCAAATCCAGGATGACTTTAATACCTTCATGGTAACTGCTATCTTTTGTTTTCTCCTGTATTCCTGAAACTCTGGCTTGGACTGCTGGGTCTGATAGCACATTTCAAACCTAGGGGATTACTATAATTTAGGATCCTTAACATTCTCCCCTCAGACATTTTGCTTCAATAGATCAAGGGTAAAGTCCTAGGGTCTGATATATTTTTAAGTTCCTCCAGGTGATTCTGATGGACAGACCAGAAATCCAAGCTGAGGCATTCTCATTACTTCTTCAGACAAATATTTGTTGATTGTTTGCTGATTGTTTATTATACTCCAGTACAATTCTAGGTTCATGGGACACAGAAGGAAATAAAATAAATAAAATTTTTGTCTAATGAAACTTATACCTAGTTGTAGGAACCAGACAATGAATACATATTATAATGAGTGGTGAAAAGTGGTATGTAGAAGAACGATGCATGGGAGATAAAGGGCGATAAGGCAGCAGAGCTGGATCTCAGGTGGGGTGGGCAGTGAACATGGCTTCTCAGATGGTTTTATTTAACAAAAACCTTCATAAAGTCAGGGAGCAGCTCACAGGGTAGCTGGATAGGTATCCAGAGGGAACCTAAAGGGCGAAATTTCTGGTGGAAGCGCCCTTTGTATCTCCAGGTGATACTAACAGTGTGGCTATATCTTCAAGTGAGCAAGACCAGGGGCAAAGTGTTAAGAGGTGATCTGGAAAAAGAACTGCCCTCTCTGATGGAAAAAGTCAGCAGATCCACGGGTAGGTTCCAGAGTGGTCGCCATAAACACCCTTCTGGAAGTGAAACGAGGCTTCTTTAATTTTTTCTCCAGCTGTTGGGGTAACTATAAGGTGACAACACAATCTGTCCTTATTTTGGAAGCAGCATTCTTGAATGTGGAATTCCAGACCTCACAGGCTCATCTCTGCCTGTTCAGTCAGCAGGAAAATTAGCTCAGCAGTGCTGACAAGGAACAACCCTTTGATATTATAGACAAGGTTCATCGCTCAGCTAAAGATCCCAAAGGTGTAGGAAATACCATTTAGTGTAGATACGATAGTGCTGAGAGTCTTTGAGGTTTCTGGACAGCAATAAAGGACTATCAACACACCGACTCATAAATAAAACCTGGGGGATACCCATCCTTCCCGTAGTAAGGCCAATACACAAATATACCAGTCAGCACCTTCTGTAAGCTCTGATTCACAAAGTGCAAGTTCAACACTTCCAGATGGAGTCTCCTAATTGAAAGTTAGATGGCCAACCTGCTGTCTTGGACTAAGTTAAAATTTTAAGAAAAGTTTATCTACATAATAATATTGTTCTCTACCAGGTCAAAGAGGGCTGTATGATAGCTAAACAGTGATAGTTCTCAAGGAAACCAGAAGTGAAGATGGTAAGGAAGAGTAAGTCTTTGTGCGTCTAACCCCAGCCGGAGAAGAACAGTCTTCTAGGTAACATAAGTATCCTCTTAAATTTTACCTACTTGCAATAAAATTACACATAATCACTCCTTAAATTCTGAAAATCACCCAAGTCTATCACTCTGACTCTGATCCAAGCATGCAAAGACCTCCTCGGATTTGGTTATTCATATGGAAGAGAATACATTAGGCAGTTATTTCAGACTCTTGAGAGGTTTTCAGTTGTTGAATTCATAGTTCTTATTGTGAATTCATCAGTCATTTGATTAGCATGAGTCAATTTCAAGAGCCCTAACAGTGTGACTGATAAGACTGAGCTCTTGTACCACTAAGGGAATGATTCTGTTAAAGGAACAAAGATTTGCTTCTTTAATATCTTTCCTCCAGGCTTAACCTAGCTCAATAGACATAACCTATCAATGCAGTTTTCAACTCAATTATACATAACAGATCCATACACATATACATATGCAAATTTGGATATTAAATGGATAAAGATGATGTGTTCAAAATAATGACCTGAAGAAAAAGTCACTCTTAAAGTCTGGAAGAATCTCTGATATAGTCAGCTTAAAAACAAATACCTGATCTCTTGATCATCAGTATACATTATCCAAGGCAATAATAAGTATGTAACACATGTAAGAAGCTGGACATACTCGTGGGATGCTGTGTTTGTATGTAATTACAAGTCAGAGATCTTTTGTTAGAAGAGTCCTTAAAAATTCTGTCCTAGCCATCCATAGCTTAGAAGTAGAAGTAAGACTCAAGTCATTTTGAGCTGTAATAATTCTTAGGATTACTAGTTCAATCTGAATTTATCAGGAGGAAACTAAGATCTGTAGTGGCAAGTGAGTCTCACTTCAGGACAATTAGCCAGTGGCAAATTTTGTATTAGAATCCAATTTTCTAGTTGTGTTGTTAAGTATTCTTTCCATTACAACTCCCATACTCTTGCTACCATACCCATCACTTTTACAGATAAACCTAGGGTGTAAATGGACTTGCCCTAAGATCTTTTATTACCCTCCGTAATGTAATGTGAAATTGAGCTGCCACACACACACACCAAACAAGAATGGTTAAAAGATAATTGAGAAAAAGAAAGTGAACACTTATTTTTGTCTTTATTTCAGTCTGTCTTTGTGCAATTCATTTCTCTGCCATTTTTTTCTTTGACAAGCTCACTTGCTAAGTCTATCTTTTAGACATATTGTATCTTCTATCTCATTTCTATGAGTTTCCTCAAATGTTTATTACCCTAAAGTGCAGAATTATTTTCCCAGATTATTTTGTCGGTGTCTAAGTACTAGGGTTATTTTAATGACTTTGCCTCTCAGTAAGTTTGTTTGGATTTATGTCAGCAGTACCTCCTTCCCAATTAAACTGAGCCACCCCAAGGTTTCTAAGACCATAAGATCAAACTTATTGATGACTTCATTCTTGAGAGTCAATCTTCCCTTACTGCATACAGGGCTTTGTCTTAGTAACAAAGTTATTAAAAGGAGTGTGTGAGATGGTCATTATAATGGATATTCTTTTGGTAGGTTATTACTATCCACTGAGAAAACTCTAAAGCTTGCTTGGAGTTATGCCATCATTAATCTGCCTTAGATGAGAAGCTTATTTAGACAGAAATGACCAATACATGGAAGACACGGAGTAACTCCACAAGACATTGACAAAAACAACGTGTCCTGAGTGCTCAAAGATAAAATCAACACTTAATGAATAAGGATAGAGATATAGGAAATCACTGTGAAGATGTGGAGCAATGGAGAAAGCGTTCTTATTGATTGTATTGACCTATATGAACAATGAATGAATCAAAGCAAAGGGGGTGTTTAACCATAAATGTTCAGGGAATGGAGTACCCGAAGGCATCAGCGTCTAACAAGAGGAGAGAAGATTTCCTCTGTGGGAGGATGTTAAACACGATAAATGTCTTGAAGTCCTCAAAAATCCCCAAATGACATAGAATTCTACTGATTTCTTCATCTCTAAAATGATAATTAAAAGGATCAACTTCATAAAGCTAGAATATAAGATCTTCATAATATAAGAACTTATGTTAATGTAGGGTCCTCATAATATAAGAGTCTGTACTAAAATTAGAATAAAACCACATGATCTAAATAATGAGACAATGGGTATAGGTTTTTCTCTGTCAGAGTTTTTCCATAAGTGTATTGCATATCTATGTTGTGAGTTTTGCTATTATAATGTAGACCTATATTAGTAATACTCAATATTTATCTTGAAAACCACTCAGATTTTACTAAAATATATTTAAATAGAAATAATACCAACAGCATAGGTATAAGGCATGTTACTTTTATAGATAGAAAACTGTGGGGTTAAATGTCATAAAAATGTTTACCTCTAGTTCATTGGTACACCATCTCTGATGGAGTAGAATGATTCTAGAACCCTCCTTGCTATCCAAGGCATGGCTCTGAGACCAGATCTATAGCATCTGAAAGCCTATTGCATAGCTACTGAATCAGAATGTGCATTTTAACAAAAATCTTCAGATAATTCACCAAGATTGCACTGGTAATTTCCTTTCCTATGCCTCTTCACATTAACTTCTTTGCCCTTTTTCAACAGAAATATTCTATGTATAATAAAAGGTTATTTAGATTCTAACCCAAGTTACTTATGTATGCCACAAGGATTTTGTCTCCTACAGTTGTCTAATATACCATAAGTAATTGCACATCACATCTGGAAAAATAGTAATAAAATGCCTTTCTTCTATGTCTTATTTACCATACCTTGTGTCATTTATAGGTCCTTGGAATCAATCACAAAAAGTTAAGACCTGAAGTATTAAGTATGTTGTAACTTGTGTCTACATGTCCCCCCAAAGCTTCATGTGATCACAGGTGGGTCTTAGAGAGTGTGTGATGCTAGGATTCATTCATGGTGCAATGCTAGACTCAAAGGCACTAGCATTAAGGGTGTGAGTGCTACACACCCTAAGTAGCCTGGATAAAACATAAGGGATAAAAACAGGTGTGGTTGTCCCATGTTGCTTTGTTACATTCTGCCCACCATGAACTGTTTTTCTCTGCAAGTCCTGTCTGGAATGACACCCTGCCTTGGAGTCAGCCAATTATGGACTGAAACCTTTACAAACTGAAAAAAATTTTTTCCTCCTATAACTTTGGATGTTGGATATTTTATCTCAGCAACAAGAGAGTAAGACAAAATCTGTAAGGGCTATGGAACATTTATTATATTCCCATTGGCAAGGCTACTCCTGTGCTAAAAGTTTCTCAAGGTTGCATTAGTTAATGCATTTCAGTTAATGCATTCTTTATGTTTACTCCTTTATTGTGGTTCTTTACTCCACAATCTCAACTGTTAATCTGGTAGGAAATAAGGTACCAGTCATGCTGCATGCATGGGCAGGACATATGAATCTTTGTAAGTTAATAAAAATAACATCCAAGTTTACACAGTAGTCTTTGGAATCCTTATTAATATTTACCTAGATATGCTCAAGTTGTGTTATTAAATCACAGCTTTAGCGTACAATGGTAAGGTTTCACCACGGACCATAATAAATGAATCAGAAAAATTCTGTTTGTTGAAATCACCACTGGAAAGATTGGTAGCTCACATCTCCTGGTGCCACCCTGACCTCAAATTTGCTTTTCTTATAAATATAAACACCAAATGCAACTGGCTCTGAGATATGCTTACTGAAAATAATAAATAATTCATTAGCTCAGAGTCTCATACATGAGTATTAACCTTCTTAAATTTTCTGTTTCTATGCAGCTGTAAGATGCTTTGAGGATTTAATTTACCAAGGGAAGTCAGAGCATTTGAAAAAACTCTTACCAGTTCATCTCAGTTTAGGTTATTCAAAGCAGTAGGACTTCAGTGATTCCTGGGTCTTAAGCCAGCTTCCCCTGTTGGGTGATGAATTCTGGAAGCTGAATGATCTTAGAAATCTATCTGAACTGAACTTGTGATAGAAAGACACTAAGAGTGTATATTGGGGTAGAAAAAGACTTTTTTTGTTTTTTTGAGACAGGATATCACTATACAGTTCAGGTTGGCCTTGACTTCACTATGTAATCTAGGAGGCCTTGAACATGCAGCATCCTCCTGCCTCTGCCTCCCAAGTACTGGGGTTTTAGGTATGTGCTATGATGCCCACCTAGAAAAATATTTTGAAGTCAAGAATCAGGGAATCATAGGACTTGAGAACTGGGAAGGAATCTAGATATCAGACAGTCTGACCCCTTAGAACCCTGACTGAGATCCAGAGACAAGAATATTCACCAAGGTCAATGAACTGGTAATTAAACAGCAGTGGTGGCATTACAACAAGCCCAATGACACCTCCCTTACTGCAGTGTATTCTTCATCATGGAAGTTCCTCCCATTGATCGCTATTAAACAAAGCAGGAATGATACAGAAACAAAACGATAAAGTGGAGATGTTTGGACTTGACTTTCCCTCAGAAAAAATCTTTAGGGATTACTCTCATTCTGCTGGATAATGTATTCTTCTAGCAGTACTTGCCATCATGCTTTTTCTTTCTGAGGTGCATGTGGTTCAGCTGAAGGTATTGGGACTTTTCTGTCATTACTGTGGAACTGTTCCTAAACATTCTTCTGCATTCCTTTTCTTCTCTCAAATAGGTCCACCAGGTATTTTATGTTTTGAGACTTGCTGAACGCTTCAGTAGCATTTGACTTTGCTTCTCATCTACCCTTTACCATGTCTGACCACACAATTCTAGCATTTCTTGGGACGCTGTTGACTAGTCAACTGGGCTTATATTTCCCATACCAGGGCATCCCTGCCTGAGTCCTTGTTCTCTAATAGGACTGGGAGGGTCATGCTAGAGGATAGGAAATAAATGAGAAAATAAAACTTCCTGGATTTAACATCAAAATTAGAATTTTCTGTAGGACTTTTTCATCCATAGGAATAGTTTATGCTTTCTATTCTTTTTTTAAAAGCATGACCAAATAGCAGAGTCTTTGTAAGGCTTAGATATATAGATGTTAAATACTAAAACTTAGTTTATATTGTACACTAATTATCTTACATTCATTTCTATACAAGGGATTAAATCAGTGTGGTGGATTAATTAATGGTCAATTTAAGTGGGAACTGAGCTGAACTCAACTGAACTGAGTCAGAATGGTTCTGGGTGTGGAAGGCCCACCTGAGGACTGTTGCCAGCAGCATAGAAAGAGAGTGGGAGGTGAAGAGCGAATGCTGCTGACTTCCCAGGAGAAGCTTTGTTGGGACTGGTTTTCTTGATACAAACTCACCTGTTCTAGTTGGGGGAGGAGCTCAGGTCCTCACTGTCAAGGCTGCTGTTCTTTTCCAGGGAGCTCTAGTCTTTTCCTCCTGACCCAAGTACAGATCGCTTAACCTTCCTGCACAGATCCTTCACCCACTGGCACAGACTTTCTAGATTCCACCGCTCATTTTTGGGCCTTCCCTGCACAGAACTTGATATGAACTTTCATGAGATGTTGCCGTTGGCTCTAGGCCTTAGGCTGGAATCATGCAGGATGTTGCCATGGGATCTAGGTTCTTGGCCCGATTCTTCAGATAGAAGCGGTTGGACAGATCTCTTGCATTCTTCTATATTTGACTTTTTGGGTGAATATTATAAAATAATCGTACAAATTATGTGTTCTGTATTAAATCTATTCCTTTAAATCATGACTACAGCAAACAGCAATAAACGGTGAGGCTAGAGAAATTTAAATTTTTCTTCCTTTCAAAGGATTTAATACTCTGAGGTGTGTTTCTGAATGTTACATACAGTCTTCAGTGTAATGAAGGAAATCCCTGACCTATAACACAGTGTTAAACCTCAAATAACTCTCAGTTGGGGATTGAGTCTCAAATGAAGTAGATAATGCCCACCTTCTGAATGGGTTCTACTTTATAAAACTCTTCAATTATACTTCATCAACCAAAAATAGATTATTTTACTATTTCCAGAATGAAAGAGACATTTAGGGGCTTGGAAGAAAAAGCAGCCAGTGTGATATCTCTTATAAAGATCCATCAAACCCCCATAGTTAGCTCAACACATTAATAGGAGATCTATATCTGACATATTGTATGGGAGGTCATTTTGGTCACAGGCTCTCAAAAGACATGTACTAGCCCTCAGCTAGAGAATCGCAAGGAAATACCTTTAGGCAAGAAGGAGAAGAAGAGGAGGAGGAAGAAGAGGAAGAAGGGAAAGAAAAAGAAGGAGAAGGAGAAAGAGAAAGGGAAGGAGGAGGGTAAGAAAGGGGATAGACTGAAAATGAAATGAAATGAAATGAAAACAAATCAATATTCCTCCTTATAAAAATAGAGATGTAGGTAGTTAAAGTAGAAAATGTTATGAATGTATACAGTTCAAATTCTCATATGATCAAATGTCTTATACTCTATGTGTTTTATCCATGTAAGGCTTTATATTGAGTGCTTTGGAAGAAATGGGTGAGTAGCATAAGGTTCATGTTATGGAACCATTTAAATTTTAGCTATGTGAATTTTTCTATGAAATTTGTATATACTTCTTTCTATATCATTATATGAACATTTCTAATTATGTATATAAAATTACACAAGGGGATTTATTAGGTAGGCTTACAGAATCAGAGGTGGGAGGGGCCATGGTGGTTGGCTGTGGGCTGGAGAGCCAGAGGATCCTGTAGCTGCTCAGACCAAGAAGCTGGAAGCCACAGCACAAGTAGGATAAGGATGAAGGACCCATACGAGCCTGAAGGCCTGGGAAGGTCCTTGGAGAGTCACTGGTGTGAGCCTTTATGAAACACTGAAGGAGCTGGATTCTGATGTCCACAGCCTAACACAATAGTGAAAGCCATGCCAACTCACACAGAATGGATCATTTCAAATGCAGACCGACTTCCTCCTTTTCCTTTTATTCTTTTTGGGCTGGAAACCTATTGGATGGTGCCACCCACAATCAGTGGTTCTTCCTTGCTGAGCTACATGCTAGATATCTCTGGAAACCACACCACCAACACTCCCAGAAGTGTGCTTTATTAACTGCCTAGGTACTGACAATCATAATTAATGTTCACAAAAAAGTAAGCATGCTAATATAACAGAAAATCCCAGTGGCTTAACAGTATAGAAAGAGTTGAATTCTTCTTGATATAAAATCCAGAATGGATATTCCTTTCCAGTAGTTGACTAAGCAGCAAGGGCTGACTAAAGAATCAGGGCTTTCTGTCTTTTGGCTTCTCCAGTTTGAACACCTCCAAGGTCAATGTGCTCCTCTACACTGAGTTAGTAAAGTGAGGAAGGTCCCATTCAACCCAGCTATCCCCCTGCTGGGTATTTTCCCAGAAGATCTAAAAACATCATATCACAGTGATATATGTGCACCTATGTTCATAGCAGCACAATTTGTAATTGTTAAAATGTGGAAGCAACCCAAATGTCCATCCACCGAGGATTGGTTAAGAAAATTATGGTACTTTTATATAATGGAATATTACTCAGCTATAAAGAAAGATAAACTTTGAGGCCTTTATATTTAAATGGTCACAACTAGAGACCATACTCATAAGTGAAATAAATCAAACATACATGTGCAAGCACCGCATTGTTTCACTAGTGTAAATCTTGAAAGAGTTAATTTAAACTCGGAGGTATGATAGACACTGTGAAATGATAGGAAACCGCTGAAGAGTAAAGGGCTTCTGGGATGTGGGAAAAGAGAAGGGAACGAAGGAGAAATTTTGTATGTATGTATATACATGACAGTTAACATGGTTGCTCTTCTGTCTTCTATTTCTATGCTGAAAGAAACTGTCAATGAGTCTTTGGTTGATCAGTATTGTATGTCTATATCTGTTTTCATGAGAAGCCACTTTGAAGATATCAATATGTAATACAACAAGCATTGTTAATTCCCTACCACTTTGTTTGTAACTCTGTATTGTCTGTATTGTGCTTGTGATATGTTGTAAAATGTTGTATGTCTGTTAATGTTTCCCTCCTTTTATCTTTAAAATAAAAAAAAGAGTAATGGGAAAATAAAAATGTCTATCCTGGAAGAAGAGAAAATGGATATGATCAGTGAATAGCTAACTGTAGTAGTCTTTTTCTCTTGCTATGAAAGAACACATGAGATGAGTAATTTATAAAGAAATCTATTTAGCTCACAGATCTGGACTCTGAAACTCCAAAATTGGGTGGCTGGATCTACTCTGCTTCTATTGAAGATCTCATGCTGTCCCATGCACAGAAAAAAACAAAAGGAGCCAGGTATGGCGTCTCATGCACATAATCTTTGCTATCAGAGGCTGAGTCAGGAGACTCGCAAGTTCAAGGACAGCCTGGACAGGTTAGTGAGAACCTCCCACAAAATGAAAACAAGTAAAAAGAGCTAGGCATACAGCTCAGGGGGAAGCTCTAGATTTAATCCCCAGTACTGGGTTAGGGAGGGGAGAAAAATAAAAAGAAAAACATAGAAGGGCAAGAGGACATGTGCACAAAGAGATTAAAAATAATAAGGGATTAAGAAACAAAGGGTAATCTCACTTTACAATAACTTTCTTCCATGTCAACTATCCAGTCCCATGAAAGTGAGAACTCACTCCTACAAGATGGCATTAATCTATTCAGGGGAGCTCCCCCACCATGACACACCTTTCACCAGGCTCAACCTCCCAACACTGCCACGTTGAGGACTTAAACCACAACGTGAGTTTTGATGGACATAATCCATACTCAAATCACAGTGAGAACCTGTTTCTTCCACATTCAGGGAAGTTTATATGAAGAAGTACCTCAGTAGAAATAGAGGATGCTAGATAAATCATTTGAAACAAAGCCACAAAAGTGGGTTGAGGACAGTTTTATATTTGATGGATTCTTTCATTTCTCTATTCCATAAGATGTATTTAACACTGTCTATATGCCAGGCACTAGACTAATGTTGACGGTCCAATATGGAAGAGGTGTGGTGAGAAGACACTACCAGTAAATACAGTAAGCACTGTAACAGAAGTATGAGGACAGCACCATCAACACACCAAGACAGAGGGCGCTCCGCTCAGGAAGTTCGAGACTGGAACTCAGGCAAAATGAGAATCTTTCTATTTGAGGAGGATGAGCACTGTGATACGAAGGGAGTATTCTGCATACAGGTAACTTCACAAGGAATTGCACAGGCATTTAACATAGCATGGTAAAATCACAAAGTCTTAGGGAATATAGATCTTTTCCATAGGATCCCACTTTACCAGAAATTAGGCCAAGCCTGAAAGCTTAAAAGAAACTCAGAATAGAAAGAAAACAAGAAACGTTTCCTTTCACAGTGGATCATAAACTTCTAAATTTTTTTCACTTTTTTACTGGTGATACACACATGCATACACACACACACACATACACACACACACACTTAACCCCAGTGAGGTTAAGAGATAAAATCAGGCCAACACGTTCACCATGTGTCATTCAGGGAAAGAAGAAGGCTTAGAGGTACATCTCTGGTCCTTCATAAGTAGTGCTTTGCTCACAACATATGCTTTGGGGTTGCTCTTAAAGACATGGCCTTCAGGGGCAGATTAACTTGGGTTTGAATTCTAAATCCTACCCTTACTTGTTGTGTGGGTGGCCTTGGACAATTTTCCAAAGTTTTAGTTTCCTTGTCTTTAAAATAGGGGTAATGGGTGTTACATTGGGTATTATATATGCCAGTGTACCGTTGGACTTTTTGGCCATTGATTTGTGACTTGAAAATTATTTATTAGCTTATAATACATGATTGAAAAATATAATGAGTATTTAAATAAAAAAGTATTACAGTAAAAGGTGCATTACCATTAATCCCCTTCAAAGTACTCTCCCTCACTTTGAATACACTTCTCCCATTATTCTTGACACTTTCTGAAGCAGTTCTGGCAGTCCTTTTTCATAAGTGTCTGCACAAACTTTGATTCTAAAAAATTATGGTGACTATTACAGCTGAGTGCTAAGGAAAGGAAAGGTAGGATCATAAACACAATATGGTGTGTATTCACTATATTCATGGGATTGGTACATGTGACTACTGGCTTTCCTCAAAGTCAAAATGGTCATGAAAGGTAAATATTTTTTAATCAGTTCAGAACATCAAGACAGCTAAGACAGCAAAACTACAGACACAAAGAGGACTCCTAAAACTGCTCAGAAAGTGGCAAGAATAGTGTGATAAGTGTGTCCAAAGCAAGGAGTAATTTGAGGGAAGATGATTGGAAATGTAGACTGTACTGTAGTCACTTTTTAAATTTAAACATACACATATTTTTATCACATTTACACAGTTCTAAGTAAGAGATAACAATTTGACTTACACTCAGCTAAGCAATTTTTCTTTTGGCTTCACCTGAACTAATCCATGTGGTTAAAAACAGTTGGACAGATGATCCAGTTGATTTGATATTAGTTGGTCTACAATTCCCACATACGTGATGATCTATGTTATTTGGCATGTGCTGTTGGTACAGTCATAGGAATGAATGTACAACATGTATCTAGTGGATTAGTTTGGTCTTACTTGCATAGTGTCAATCTCAAGATTATAAAGATGGAGACAGGACAAATCCCAAAGCTCAAGTGCTTTACCATCACTTGCTTATGTCATGTGATTGTCCCTCTGGCCAACACTAGACAATGTTTCATTGGTCAAGACAAGAGTTAATGTAAGAGATGACTACTCAATGGAGTGGATACAGGAAGACAATAACAAATCGGGACAATAACTTATCACATTCAATCATAGACTTGTTATGCAGATTAAGTAACAAGTATACAAAGGGTAGCGTGTTTATCAAATTTACTGATGTGAAGTAAATGCTAAATAAATGAGAATGATGAAGGGTAGGATATATAGACCACTGCCACTGTGACATATGTAACTTTCATTTACAGTTGGGAACAGCATGATTGGGGGTACAGACCTGGATTCTGGTCTAATTTTGCTGTTATGTGACTTATACTTGGTGGTTGATTTAGGGATTGTTTTTCAATATGTAACTTTTGGAGGGGGAATAAGAATTCAACCCACATGGGCTGGGGATTTAGCTCAGCGTCAAAAGCGCCTGCCTGGCAAGCGCAAGGTCATGAGTTTGGTTCCCGGTACCGGAGAAAAAACAAAAAAAACCCAAAAAACAAACAAACAAAAAAAAACAGTTCAACCCACAGCACTGTCACAAACTGTAACTATTCTACCACGACTCCTGTCCTCACATTACACCGCACCCTTCTATACTCTCTGCCAATATCCTTCCCTTATTCAACTCAATATAATCATCCTTTTCTTCCTGCCATTGTCACCATGGTACACAGGACAAAAATAGATACTACCAGGTGTGTCAGATTTTCTAGGTACTTTTCCATCTGGATTTATGAAGATATTTGTTCAAATGCTTATAGATATATGTAACTAGACAACCAATAGGCATAGCTTAAACATTGAAGGGTTATTGCCTAATACAAAAACTCCCCCTCTCAGAGTATTTCTGAGTTCACTGATTGATGAGTGATTCTGAGGCTCTGTAAATGATGTCAGGACACATAAATGGCTTGTCTGAGAGTCCCTGGTTTCCCTGAGTGTTCAGGGTGACAACTGCATTTCCAAACACCTTGCTCTCTCGTGACAACATCTAAAGTAAGAGAGGAGAGGAATTTATTACCTCCCACTGTTGGCCACCAACTTCCTCCTGTTTATCAGAGAAATAAGCTTCTTTCAGGACCTCCCTCTTTATTTCTCATTGATCAGAATGCAGCTACAAGGGGTAAAAAGAGAATAGGGCTATTAAGATTGTATTAGAATAATAGTTGTTTATCTCCTAGAATTAGGAAGTTATACATAGTCTTCTGGTGGACTGCTGTGGAATACACTGTTAAAAGATAATTGTTTTGTAAAAATTTAATCCTAATGCTTTTAAGACACAAAATGAACATGTGTCAAAGATTTTATTTGACCATTAATTAATGAGGAAAGTAAAATGGAAGATATAAGCAGTTCCAAAGAGCACCAAAAAAATGGAACAAGTATATAAAATCATGATTACAGAAATGAATTTAATTACTGCAAAGCTGTCTTCTTCCACTGGAGGAAGAAAGTTATTTGAACTTTCATCAAACATAATTTATTTGCATATCTATAAACAAGAAATATTTATCATAAGTTTTTTATAAGTTAACTTCTATTTGCACAGGGTTGTAAAGTACTCAAAGACAATGAAAGACACGAATAACATCGTCAGATATTATATAAGCGTAAGCTTTAAACAGCACAATTTCAAGGGAAGACATTGCATAATCTATTGGCCCATCTTTCAATTCTTTTTCATAACATGAACAAGATCACATTTTCTTAGCAAGGAATAAAGGGTAGATGACTGTTGTAGAGCCAGCCCACGATGTCTGCCACAATCACATTGTTGGGAATTAGGAGAGAGATAAACATGTCCTAATTTGCAGTGATATTTTCACACCTCTTTATTTTTTTATTTTATTTTTTTTTTGGTTTTTCTTCGGTACCGGGAACTGAACTCACGACCTTGCGCTTGCCAGGCAGGCGCTTTGCCACTGAGCTAAATCCCCAGCCCCCCACACCTCTTTACAGAGATCACTTTGGAGACAAGTGGTAAATCAAGCGGTACTCCTTAAGGCAATGAAAGCCTGGTGATCTGCCCGAATTTAAGCTTGGGGGTATGGAACAACAGTTTAGTCAGATGCACTTTTACCTTAGAGGAACAGACTACGAGTGATTCTCTTTTGCAAGTTGAAGAATTTAATATTTCCATGACCAGTTTCACTCTCACCCCTTCCTTGGCTTTTTCTACATTTAGTATAAATTGAATTACCAGAGAATTATACCAAGAATCACATACTCTTCATTGCAGTCTGTTGACAGGCAGTTTTTCTGTAGTTCCCTGCTGGGGGATTTGATAGCAAGAGGAGGTGTGAACATGTGATATCTGATATTCTTACAGCTTTTGTCCCCAATCTGGTGCTTATGGGATGCTTTATTCCTATGTCTTTTATAGTTAGGGTACTATATTTTTATAACTTAATTAGTTTCAAAATTAATAAATAGAATTTTTTCTTTAAGGATCTCTACCACACTGTCTACTTGCCAGCACTGCTTGCAGCTCAGCAAGCCTGGTACATGAAAAGAATCTAGGCTGGCTTTGACTAAATGCTACATTTCACAAGCATCCGATTTTGTCTGGGAGTAAATTGCCCTTTGAGAAAGAATTGCTAGTGTATGAGAGTAATGAAAAATTTTTTGCCCTGTTGCATTGTAGCTAGGTTTATGTTTACTGGTCATTTCTAAGGTTTACTTTTGGAAGCACTGCTTTCTTTAGGTGAGTTCTGTAACACTTGAGCCTGTGTCCTGATCCCACCAGGGTCAGGATCCCAACACCAGAGTTTCTGACTGTGTAGGTCTAGATGGACCCAAGAACTGGTATTTCTAACGAATTCCAAGCTGATGCTCATGCTGGAAGTTTCAGGTCCATAACTAAAGAACCAGTGATCTGGGCCATGTACCATTAGGTCTGAAAAGATTCTCTCTGTCCAGTAGGCAACCACATATCTACCTATGAGACAAAAGGGAAATTATTTCATTATTATTAGGAATTGTTTTCTTGCCCTGCCGGAGAAGACTATTTGTCTTTCTATGATCTTCAACCAATGAAAATACTGATGTGAATGTGGTATATCATTAAAAAATTGCTGTACTGAAATCACTCCATGGTTTCCAGATGATTATTGATACACGGTATACAGACAAGAAGACTTTCAGCTGAAGACTGGCAGAGCTGAGCACAACTTTTAGAATGTGTGAGTTGTGTTGCTTTGACTTGCATCTAGCTGTCTCTGTACCTTTAATCTGTAGACAGAGGTTGTCAACTCTGCTATGGCCTCTTAGAACCCCAATCTTCCATGAATCTGATTCTAATCAGAGGTTCAAAGTGTCCATCTGCTGGTATGACATCTAAAGCAAAGAAAACCAGCAGGAGGAGGGATACCACATGCCCAGATCCCATAGCTATGGTCCTGCTAAGCCTAATGTTACAGAGTAAAAAAGTAGTGACAAATTTCAAGGGAATTGTGACTGTATAACCAGGATAGGATTAATCTGATTATCAGGGTATTAATCCTGTCCTTTGATAGAGCCACCATGGAGTTACTAATGACCTCCAGCTATCATGTACTGTTTTACATACTTTCACACCTGTGCCCTCAGCATTATTTCAGTACCTAAGTTCCTTAGCTGAGAGAAAAGTGTCATCTCCACTTTCTTGATGAAAACTCTGGGAATTTCCTACAAAGTGTTTTCCAACAAAGTATCTGGGCAACTAAAATCCTGCCTCTGCTTAACTGCAGGCACCTGAGAGGGTCACAGAAGCAAGGTGGCATGGTTTAGGTTTGCCTCAGAGTCTGAGAGTCACATGCAAAGCTAGTAAATGGGCAGAGACCAATTGAAAAGGAACCTACTGCTTTCTCTCATTTCTCTCATAGTTGGTTGTACATGTGTTTCCTTTCCAAGACGCTGAGTCTTGGCTAAGAGCTACATTGCGTCCATCTTTGCTCATCACCAAGTTTGCTTACAATCACAGTTTGCCCTCACTTTATCTTATAAAGTAACATGTTCATAGATTTGTAAAAATCTCTGCTTCTCTTGTCCCCTTTCCTTCCTTCTAGATCATTTTAGACAGCCTACAACAGAGACGGTGCTTTAGAAAAGTTTGCTGGATGGAAAAATACAACAGCTGGCAGAATGCTGTTTTGTATCAAAGTAAATATGAGGCCTGCTTTGTTGATTTGTTTTTCTCAAAAATTTCTCCAAAGTCAATAAAGTTATCAATAAATGGGTAAATAAATGAGTTTTAATATGAAAACAGAAAACTATATTGGAGGCTCAGAAATCCCGTTGTCTTGGCACAGATTTGCCCTTATCCCTGCTGAGCACTCTGGCCTGGCCAGGGAGCATCCCCTGTAGATGGTGAAGAGGTCTGCCAAATGCCCTTGCAGTGCCCAGCTGCCCGCATTTTCGTCCATTGGCCTGCTTCATTCTGATGCAGATTTCTAATGAACAACTTAATGATGCATCTCAAGTACCTAGGAAAGCAAAAAAGAAAAACAGGAAATTAATACAGGGAAAATGATAATAAAGATTAAAGCAGAAATGAATAAAATAGGTATTAAATATATGACAAGCCCATAACCAATGTCATGCTGAAGGCAGAAGAATTGAAAGCATTTCTTCTAAAATCTGGAACAAGACAAGGATAATTCCTCACACTACCCTTACTCAGTATAGAGTTATAAATTTTAGTCAGTGCAGTTGAACAAGAGAAAGATAAAAGCTATACAAATAGGAAAGTATGAAGTCAAATTACCCTTGTTTTTGGATGATATAATTACATATACAGAAATATCAAATTACTAATAGAATTGATAAATTCAGTAAAGTGGTAGGATACAAGATCAACATTCATAAATAAGCTATATTTTTATACAGTAAGGTGATGGTTAAGTTTGACTGGCTTTAGAGTTGCCTAGAAGCTTAGTAAAGGCACTTATGTATGTGTCTGCATTGGTCTTGGGTGTATTAGTTTGAGGACCAGATCTGGTCTTTGACCTTTCTTTTGCTTCTACTTCCTAGTAGCCATGAGGTGACCTGCTTTCCTTTAGCATGGTTTTGCCATTTTGGAGCCAAATGAGCATGGACTGAAACCAACTAAAAGGAAACTTTCTTTCCTTTAATTTATACGTGTCAGATATTTTATTCCAGTGACAAAAAGCTGACCAATGCAACCAAGAATTAATTTGCTGAGAAGGAAAGCATTGCACTCACAATAGTTGCCCAAAAAATGCCTAGGAATAAATTTACCTGAAGAAGTGAAAGATCTCTACAGTAATAAAAGAAATTGAAGAAGTCACACCAAAAAAGGAAAAGGCCTTCCATATTCATGGATTAGAATACTGGATAAAGTTACCATATATGTACTAGCCAAAGTGATTACAGACATCATGCAATCCCCATAAAAATATTAATGACTTTCTTCACAGAACCAGGAAAAAAGAATCTTAAAATTCACACAGAAACACAAAAGGCCCTTGAATAGTGAAAGAAATCTTGAACTAAAAGAATAAAGTGAGAGGTATCATAATACTTGCTTTCAGGGTATACTACAGAGCCACAGTAACCCAAACAGCATGGTACTGGCATAAAAATAGACACATAGGACAATGACACAGAATAGGGGTTCTAGAAATATACCCACACATCTATAACCAGCTAATTACAAAAATGAACATTAGAACAAGACAGCCTCTTCAATAAACGGTGTTCAGAAAATTAGATATCCAGGAAATTAACACTTGACTACAATCTTTCACTCTGAGCAAAAATAAGCTCAAAATGGATCCGTGACATAATATCAGAATAGAAACTATAAAACTACTAGAAGAAAACATGGAAACCACTTCACAACATTGGTATAGCCAGTGATAGTTTTTGTTGTTGTTGTTTGATCTTAAAACCACAGGAAGCAGGAGTAAAAACGGACTAGGAAAATTATACCAAACTAAGAAACTTCTGTACAGCAAAGGAAGCTATTCACAGAGTGAAGAGCAAGGGAGAAATTTCCGCTAACTATGCATTTGACAAAGAGTTAATACCCAAGATATATAAGGAACTCAAAAACTTTGCAACAAAATTAAACAGTCCAATTAAAAATGGACAAATGAGTTAAAGTCACTTCTCAAAGAAGAAATAAGTGGGCAACAAATAAATGTAAAAATTCTTGATATCATTAACTGTTAGAAATACATACCAAATCTACAAATACATAGCATCTCATCCCAGTTTGAATGGCAATTGTAAAAAAAACAAGAACTGATAGTGAGAATATGGAAATAAAAGGCACTCACATACTGTTAATAGGAATGTAAATTAGTACAGTCATTATAGAAGACAGTGAAGGTGCCTCAAAAAATAAAAAATGATCTATAATATGATCCAGCTTTCACACTTCTGGGTAAATACCCAAGGGAAATTACATGAGCACACTGAAGAGATCTATAGTCTCATATTTGTTGTGGAATTATTTACAATAGCTAAGATTTGGAATCAGTCTCTGCACCCATAAATAGATAAATGGATAAAAATGTATATATACACATAATAGAATATTATTCATTCGTAAAGAAGAATGAAATCCTGCCATTTGCAGCAAAATGGATGAAAATAGAGGATATTATGTAAATGAAATAAGCCAGACACAGTAAAACAAATACCACAAGTTCTTTATCATAAGAGAACCTTATGAAAGGATGGACGTGAATGCAAAATAGCTATTATTAAAGGCTTGGCAGACTGAGTGATGAGGGTGGATGAAAGGGGATTGTATAAGAGGCTTCACAACAGTGAGAGGGAAGGAGTAAGTTCAGGTGTTCGGCAAAACAGTGGGACGACTACAGCTCACAATAGCTGATTATATATTTTCTGAATGTCGGGAAGAGCAAAGCTGAAAGATTCCAAGCATAGAGAAATGGTAAGGAGAGGGAAATGCTAGTTATTCTGATTTTTATCAGTGTATACCGTATGCATATTTTAAAATAGTATATGAAATCCTATTGATATGTAAAATTAATACATGTTAATCTAAAAAAGAAAGAAAGCTTCTCAATAAAGAGTCATTTAATAAATGACAACAGTGTATTGTATAAAAGTTTCACTAAAAATAGGGTTGTTTTGTGGCTTGCAATACTAACATTTGAATTTTGAAGTCCCCATAGACTTTCAGTGCATACAAATTTAAATAGGCAATAAAAAATTAAACAAGTACAGCTTTCCCCAGTCTTGAAATTGTGACTCATGCATAGTTTGATTCCTCTTTATTATTCAATAATAATAACAACAATAATTATAAGAGTAATTAACCTTGGGTGGGTCCTAAAACTCAAAGCCTGTACAAGTTTTACTCTTTTCTTATTTAATATTTAACATACATCTGAGACTTAGTTGTGATAGTTGACCTTGAAAACCTAAATAGCTTTCAGCGTGCCTTTAGAGAAGGGTGGGGACAGGATTTATGCCAGGGAACTCTAACATCCCAGAAGCAAGGATGGTCATGAACCTCGGGGAAACAGCTTCAGGTAGGCTAAATAATGACTCCCTAATGATGTCTACATTCTAATCCTCTGGATGTATGACCTTACATCACTAAAAGGACCCAGCAGTTGTGATTAATTTAAGGTTCCTAAAATGCAAAGATTGGCTTGGACAATCCATGTGGGCCTAATGCAAATTGCAACAGTCCTTATAAACAGGAAGAGGATGAAAGTAAGAAAAGGCCACATGCGGAAGGAAGCAGAGTTAGAACCAAGCAGATCCTGAGTCAAGAAATGTGGGCAAGGTCTGGAAGGCGGAAAAGTCAAGGAAATAAGTCCTCCCTCGAGCTTCCAAAATAAGTGCTGTCGGAAAGAACTAATTTCAGACTACTTATCTCCAGAACTACATGGCAAGACAATTGTGGTATTTTTTAAGGCCCTTGTTAGTAATTTACTACAAATCTTTATTCTTGGAAATTCATTTCAGCAGGTACAGGGAGCTAAAGAGACAGCAGATGTGATCTAATAGTGAACACACGGTGTCTCAGAATGCAGCAGCCAGCGCAGGACCCCAAATCTTTTGTGGTAGTGGCTTCGCAGACCTCTAAAGAGAAACACACTGATGGCGGTGAGGCTCCCCAGATTTGCCTGCTGCTTTATTTATCAGAGCATAAATACGTGCCATTTCAGAAAGTACTTGCAATTCTCCAGCATATTCACAGCAATCAAAATAGCAAACAGACTGAAAATTGCCGTAATAGTGTTTATTCTTGTCCTCACTTTGACTTATAAAATGACACGTTCACAGATTTGTAAAAATCTCTGCTTCTCTTTTCTCCCTCACTTTCTTCTAGATTTTTCTTTTCTCTTTCTACTAAGAAATTAAGCCCCTTAGCAGGTTTCTTGGCACTGACATATAGTGTGAATATAATTTTTTCTCATTTACATTGGGCATATTTTCCTTTTAAACTATTTTTATGATATGTGTTTGGTTAGAAACAAAGGGAATATTGAAATGGCAAACACAAGCACGAGGAATGCAATCTCTCTTCTTATTGGGAGGTGGTGTTTGGACCTCACTTGAGTGTATCAAAACTACATGTTATGGTTTGTGTCTAGATGTCCCCATGAAGCCTCCTGCCATCATGGGGCTGGTTTCTAGAGTTTGTGATTATTTCATGTCCAGTGCTGGGATTAAGGGTGTGAGTGCTTCACCCACCCTGGGGCAGGCAGCCTGTGTACACTATAAGGGAGGGAAAGAGGCTTGCTCTCTCTCTCCTCCCTTTCTGCTTTTGTTGCTTTTTCTGTCTTCTGCTGCCATGAGCTGTTGCCCTGTTGCCATGTACCACTCTGCCTTGGAGCCAGCTGATTATGGAGTAAAACCTCCACAAACTGTGAGATAAATAAACATTTACTTCCTTAATTCTGGGTGTCAGGTATTTTGTCCCGGCAATAAGAGAAAGTAACCGAGACACTATACAATAAAGAAAGCAAGACTGGCCCAACCTTTAAAAAGAAGAGAAGGAAATTACTGTCTTTTGAATATCTATTATATGTCTCATGTCTTATGCATACTATTATATTATTTCAAACAACCTATGCAAGCTTAGTGTTATTTCCATTTCTTGGATGAAGAGGATGAAACAGAGAGTACAATAAGTTACACAAAATCTCCTAGCTAGAAGGGAAAAAACCCATGTATTACCTAAAGCCTACATTATTGTCAACCTCATGAATAACTAGCTTATATTACTTGCTGCTTCCAAGATAAAGGTTTTTTTTCCTCATCAGCCACCACCAAGCAACCCTCTGAGTACTTCGTGACACATGAGCACAGTTCTCTAGAATCATAGATCCTACTTGTTTTGTTCATGTCTTTTCCCTCCTCACTGGAAGTTATATGTTCATCTTCAGTAAGTTATATGTGGTCTTCAGTACCACAATGACACTTCAAGGTTTCCCGCTATCCTCCAACTCATGGTAGGTGCTCTGCCCACTGATTCAAATCTTTGTCTTTATTCCTTCCCCAGGTCCACACATTATGTTTGGTAGAGCTAGAACATTTGGTGGAAAAGGCCCTTTTGCTAATACCATGCTATATCCAAAAACCATGGCACTCTTTCTTACCCACTGGTGAAGACAGATTATTCCTGTTGCATCTTTTGATTCTAGTTCAAAATGTTGGTGCCGGAGCCTACTACAGTTACACCCAGTGTGGATGACACTTTGTTAAAGCTGCCAGCTACTGATGTATATAAAGAGGTAGAGTGTAAATTTGGATAAGCAAGTAGAAAGGGAGATTAACAAGAATGACGACAAGAAACGTACATAAATACACATGAGAGAAATATACATTCTTCTAGTAGAAAGGAAGAAATTCATGGTTTCAGATTATACAAAGCCAAGTAACATCAAGCACACATGTAGCAAATATGCCATCTCGTTGACAATCATGGTGTCATATTTTCCAAGCATTTTGCCTGCATAAAACTCAGTGTACCTAAAACCAAAATGGCATCCTGCTGAAGATAAGAAGTTTAGTGGACGTGTAGGCTTCCTCAGCACACTAGCTCTTCCCCTTCTGTGTAGACAGACTCCCTTGATTCATTTTCTGCCTTATTCTGAACTCAATAAGCCTGAATCTACAGACCACTTCATCTTGGTGCTTGAACTCAACTTCTCATCAGGTTTAGCAAGTGAAAGGCACCAGCAGGTGTTTTTAGGGTGAGAGGACAGAAGTTGGTAGCTACCTTTCCTAGCTACCTCTGGTCCATGCTGTAGTTCTGGTGATGTTTACGTCCCAGTATTATAGATATTGGCCCTTCCTTCATACCTCTAACTCATAAGGTTTCAGGAACATCACTAATTCCCCTTGCCCTTCCTGTGAAGGAAGACCAATTACTTTCCACAACTGCTGGTCTCTAAGTATCTCAGCTTTCCTCCTGGGTCACTCTAAATTACCCTAAATTATTATTATTATTATTATTATTATTATTACCCTAATTACCTCTAAATTACTCTAAATTATTGGCATTCTTAGTGCCAATAGTTCCTTCATAAATGTCTCTTCAGCTCAACCATCCAGGTAGAGTACTGTTTCTTGCTGATACTAGAACTGAGATCCAAGAACTTTGCTTTCTCAAACTGCTCACAAATATCTGGTGAGTGAGTTTTTCCACAATCATTATTGTTTTATTTTCAGTTTTGTCCTATTATCAGAACAAGTTATATTTTTAAATCTTAAGTTTGCTTATTTTCTTTTGTTTCTCTTTTCCACCTTTGTAGATGAGAAAGTAATATCATTTGATTCACAGGGAAAAAAATCAAGATAAAGTAGCTAAAATGTCATGTGGAGGGTCAAATAAATGCCTCCTTGGAAAGAATCTCCTGTGCCTATCCACAGTTCTTCTGCATAGAGCTCTCTCACAATAGGGCGAGATCAATGCTACATGGGTTTTCCTTGCCATACAGCACTGGGGTAACAATAGGGCTCCACTGTACTTGTGTTAGTCCCTGCAATATCACTTTTATGGCTTTACAAAACCTGTGTCCCTAAATGTCCCAGACATCGTTGGAGAATTTAACATAGCCATTTGTAATAAAACCTCATAAAGAGTCAGAATCTCACCTCAACCAGGAAAAAACCTGATTAAAAAAACATCTTGTGCTGGCGCTGAAGGTCAGTATTTATGGCACTGTATTATTTATAAATAATGTGAAAATTATTATAGCAATAAAAGTTGATGTTCCAAAGAATAGGCATATTAGGGGTGGCTAAATTATGGTGACATTGAGATCATAGGTCATATTTGAAGCTTCATTGTGAACTAGTGCATCAACTTGACTGCAAGGCTACCGAAAAAAACTTAAAAGATATTAATAACATGAAAATCTTTTCTTTTCAGTTTTGGTTTTTTGCTAGTATACCCTTTCAGTACAAAATGTTTACATTCCTTGTGTGCTGTTGGTATGTGTACCTAATACCTCAGTTCTTTTTTTCAACCCTTTCCTCTTCCTCTTCCCACTCTCTGTTTCTTGGTCTTCCTTTTTGGGAAGCTCTGTCTCTCTGTTTCCCGTTTCCCATCTACCACTTATTTTCCTCTTCATTTGTAATTAGGGCTTCTCATATAAGAAAAACCACATGATATTTAAACTTGTGTGTTTGATTAATTTCACTTTATATTATAATGTCAAGGTGCATCCATTTTCCTACAGAGCTTATCCTTTATGGCAGAAAAGTATTCCATTGTCTATAAATACCAAAGTTTCTTTATTCATTCATCTCTTGATGGACATATCGGTTGCCTCCAAGATTTAGCTATTATAAATTGTGTTGCTATAAACATGGGCATATATGTCATATGTTGTCTTTAACTCTTTTGGGAAGATACCTAGAATGGGAATACTTGGGTAAAATGAAATTTCTAGTTTTTAATTTTTGAGGAATCTGTATACTGATTCCATAATGGTTGTGCTAGTTTATGTTTGCCTTTTTCTTGTAGCCTCTCCACCATTTATTATTATTTAATTTCCTGATGATAGCTGTTCTTCCTATTTTGTGATGAAATCTTCGTGTAGTTTTAATTTAATTTCTCTAAGGGCCATAGACAGTGAATAGTTTTTCATGTATTTACTGGCCAGCTGTACTTATGAGAGGTATCTATTCATTTTAGTTGCCCATTTTTTGATGGGCTCTTTTATTTTGAGGAGTCTATTTTTAGTTCTTTATATATTCTAGATATTAGTCCTTTGTCAAAGGAATACCTGACAAAAAATTTCCTACTGTAAATTCTGTTCATTTTTTTTGGTTCTTTCCTTTGCTGTACATAAGGTTTTTAATTTGATGTGATCCCATTTGGTGATGTATAGAATTATTTCTTGTACAATTGGATTCTGTTCAGAAAGTCCTTGCCCATGCCTATGTGTTTAAGAATTTTAGCTATTTTATCTTCCAGCAGATTGTTTCTGTTTTAACATTTCATTTTGATTCTAATTTAGTACATTAGTGAGAGAGACAGGTCTAGATTCAATCTTCTGCATGTAGTAGCCAGTTTTCTCAGCACCGTTTATTAAAGAGGCCATCTTTCCTCCAGTATAAGTTTTTGACACCTTTGTTAAGGATCAGATATCAGAATATGCCTGGGGTTGTTTCTGAATCCTCTATTTTGTTTCATTTAGTTGTATATCTGTTTTTGTATCAGTACAGAAACAGAATCTGTATCAGTTATCACTGTAACGTGTAATATACATTCAAGCCCAGGATTGTGATGTCTCCTGGTCTGCCTTTTTTGCCCAAGAATGCTTTTGCTATTCTGGGCTTCTTCTGGTTCTACATGAATTTTAAGGTTATTTTTTCTTCAAGAACATGGAAATTCTGAGCACTGAAGAAAGGAACCAAAAGTACTATGCTGACCCAAGGAGAATACCATTTACAGTCTTGAACAACTTTGGCTCCTTTCTCAGACTGGTACCATTCCAGTCTTTTTCAAAACCTTAGCAAAGTTCTGCCTCAGTTAGAATCTTATAATTTAAAACACAAAGATACAGATGAAGAATTCCCTGCAAAAGAATGAGATAGGATACTGTGTGATCTATCTTCCCAAAAGAAAAAATGCAAATTAATCACCAAATCAGATTGTGCTCTCAAACCCCTTTTCTGCCTTTGTGGATGATCAGAAGCTCCCTGGTACCCTGTTCACATCAGTGCATGGCCCAGGCTCAGACATATTTAAAGGAGTGATAGCAAAAATTCTGTTTTCTTCAAGGGACATTATAAGACCAAAGAGTTATTACAACACTTTCAGGTACTATCCTTGTGAAGTAACATGCATGTAATTACAAAAGAACACAATCTAATAAATCTAATAGTTTTTAAAAGCAAACACATTTCTAAAGACTGTACTCTGTCTGATCAGCCTACCTCTTCTCTGATTTAAATGTCTCAAGTCCAAGGGCCAGTCGTCATGCTAATCAAGCACTCTATCCCAGTCATTCAAGAGTCTTGTTGACAGGTGTTTACTATGTTTTGAATTACACCAGGTTTGAAAGTTTGATGTTCCTTCTGACCAATTCTGAAACTTCTGAGTTGAGACAGAACCTCAGCAATGGTCTTCATAATGAATCTTCCAATGATACTGCTTCTATCTATGGACAGCAAATTGATTTAGTTAAGAAACATTATTCTTTTTAGCATTCAAATGTAGGAACCACCAGGAGAATCTCACCATGCTGGAATATATATTGCCCAAAGGATATCAGAGATGCAAGTAGACTTCCAAACGGTTCTGGGAAATAAGTTAAACCTTTAGTGCTTTGATAGGCTATCTTGCTATTGGGTTTTCCTTATGTTCCAGCACTCTGAATGTTTATCTTTCTTTTTGATGATTCAATTTACACAGTGTAAAATTACTTTTTTATTTTAAAAAGAATGAAAAACAATAGCAAAATAACAATATAGATGAAAACAAATCAGCACAAAAATAATAAAAATGATACAGGGTATCAAAATAAAATGATAGGAATTAACAGTGATTGTTTTATTGCCTATTGTTATCTTCAACAATGTTGCTCACATTACCAGATGTAAGAATGTAAGATTGATCAAACCATTAAAGAGAATAAAAACAATTTAAAAACATTAGAAATGATACAGAGCGTCACTAAACAAGATGGTAGGAATTCACTAATGGTTGTTATATTACATATTATTGTCTTCAAATTAGTTCAGATATAAGCATGCAAAATTTGTTAAAAAATTTAAGCACTAACCTTTCAATAAGGCAATAGAGACCATTAGTACAATTATCCCAGCTATCCTCCTATATATTTTTCCCCTCTTTCTTCTTTCTTTTTCTCCTTTCCATCATTCTAGTTATTCCTTCCTTTTGAGCAATTTCTTTCCCTTTGACAATATCTATTGTTCCTTTTGGGTTTTGCTTACTCTTTCAGGTTCTTACGCTAAGGAGACAACATGATGCTTACATATATGAGTCTGATTTATTTCACTAGGCCCATGTCTATCACCATACACTACACTAAACTCAAAATAGATAAAAGATCTAGATATTAAAACAGAAACACTAAATCTACTTGAAGAGAAAGTAGGTAAAAATCTTGAAGACATAGGGGTAGGCAGAGAATTCATGAACAAAAACCAAACTGCACGGGAAGTATTTTAAATAATCAACAACTGGGATCTCATACTATTGAAAAGTTTTTGCATATCAAAAGAAATCACAAACAGAGTAAATATAAAACCCATGAATTGGGAAAAAATTTTAGCAAACTGTCCCTTAGACAAAAGACTTCTATCTAGAACATATAAAGAGCTAAAAAAAAAAAATAAATAAAAATCAGGCCCCCCAAATTCAAAGACTCAATCTGAAAATGGGTATCTGAGATGAAGAAATACAGATGGCAATTAAATATATGAAAAAACGTTCAACATTATTGGTCATTCAAAAGATGTAAATTAAAACAGCACTGAGATTCGATCTCACCTCGAAAGTATGGTTATCATCAAGAAATCAACCAATAACAAGTGCTGGAGTGGCTTTGAGAAAAAAAGAACCCCTCTCCACTGCGGATGGGAGTGTACACTGGTGAAACCACTGTGGAAATCAATGTGGAGTTTACATAAAAAGTTAGGATTAGATGTCCCATTCTACCCAGCTATTCCTCTTTGGGTATCTGCCCAGAAGAATTAAAAAACATCATACTACAGTGATGTATGTGCACCCATGTTTATAGCAGCATGGTTTGTAATAACTAAATCTTGGAAATAACCCAAATGCCCATCAACAGAGGAACGGATAAAAAGGATATGGTATTTTTATACAATGGGGTATTACTCGACTATAAAAAAGATAAACTCAAGGCTTTTATAGGTAAATTCATGTAACTAGAGATCATACGGTGTAAAATTTCTGTAAATTTTTTTTCTTCTAAGGAAAATCTTTCTTTTAATAAGTCCTAGGAGAATGACTTAGAAAGACTGTTAAGGTTACTAAGCAAGTTTTAAACTGGTAATTATTTAGAGAGTATACTGGGAAGGAGATCGATTCAAGTCAAGGATGATTACAATGTAATCTGAAAAGCATTAAGAATAGTGTATTTAGTGCAGAATAGTTTGCAAAGTGTAGAATCATTTCTTCACTATGTGTGTTTAGAGAAAGAACAAGAAACCAAATATTTGTGATTTAGGAGTCTTTCATATATATATATATATATATATATATATATATATATATATTCCTTCAGTATCAGAATAAAATACTCTTCATTATTATATGTCTTCCTTAGAATTAAGGTTACATTTTTCTATATTTGGAGAATAGCATCTTGGGGAACAAAAGCAAAACCAGGGAAATTGGATGGCTGAAAGGAAAGGTTTCAGCACTATAATTATGTTCTATATTATTTTTCACTTGCCCCACACTTTTTTGCCCTTCATGCTTCTGGGGTTTTTTGTCTTGTTCTGTTTTTGTTCGTCCAGTTAGTTTGGCTTTTTGAGATAGGGTCTCACTACATATAGTCCAGGCTTGCCTTGAGCTCATTATGTAGTCCAGGGTAACCTTGAACTTGCAGTTCCTCCTGCCTCAGCCTCCCAAGTGCTGGGATTACAGGCATGTCCCACCATACCTGGCCACATTTTTATACTTTAGAAGTACTAAAAACTCTCATTTCTCAATTTCTGGGGTTAATGTTTCATTGTTTAATTGTTCACTGTGCACTTTTCTATGGTTTCAAGTTCATCTAGTCTTACATTACGGTGAATTGGAAAATACTAAGGAAGTATATTCAAAAATTATCATTTTATTGAGGTTTTTCCTACAGTGGAGTATAAAGGATGCCAAGGTATTTCAAAAAGGAATTCAGTATATTCTCTCAAGTACAGACAAAAATTTATGGATATCTAAATCTTAAGAAATCCAAATAGCCTATCTTATCTTGCTCAAATATAGAAAATAGAATCCACACAGTATTATTCTTCTGTATGTCATTTTATTGAGCTTGTATTTCCCCAAGCAGATGATATGTTTTCAGACACATAGACTCTGTCTTTCAGTATTTTGTCTTCACCCCAATACTGTGCACACAAACAAAATGAATATAAACTATTGAAGCCAAATTATGGCTCATTATAATTCACAACATCATCAGTCAAGGTAGCCTAGCAATAAATGACCTGAAAATGTCAACAGCTGCCTCAAAGACACATTGTGCACGTCATTGTGAGCTGGAGCTCTTCTTCTCTTGACCTTACCCTGGGATTCAAGCTAGTGGAGAAGTCTCCATTAGTTTACAGAATATCGCTTATATTAGAACAGGAAGAAATGAGATATTAAACCATGTGTTAGCTCTTACCATTTCTTCTTCTAAAGGAGATGTATCATTTCTGCTCATATTTCATTGGTCAAAATAATTCCTACAACTTTCCTGCATTCTGTAGGATAAAGATGTATAATCCTCTTGCAGAAATAAAATACTAGGAAAACTATAATGTACTCTTCCATAGGAGATATGAGGGCTGGAGGAGAGAAACGCTGGTGAAGAGTTAAGGTTGTATGTATCCTCTAAGTCCTAGGCCAGGCATTTAGCAGCTACTATTCACCACTTCTGTGTCTCTGCTAACCTTGGATGTGATTAAATTAATTGGTTAAGGAAAGCTGGGATGTATTTCATGTGATTAATGCCTTGGAAAACAATTGCACTAGATTGAATCCATTTGTTTCATTTTACATACTTGAAATTAGAGGCTTATGAAGTCTACATGCAAATTTATGCAAAATGGGATGCAAATTCATATTGTGAGCCATGAGTACAGGCACCTCCCCATTCCCCCCAGAAAAAGAACTGCATCACTGAATATGCATGTGCTGCATATGGTACTGCTCTTTTCAAATAGCTACTCAGAACTGGCAACCAAATAAATCCCAATGACATCGACTGAGCAACAAAAAGAGTTTAAAGCCATTTAAGAACAAAAAATGAGCTCCAAAATCTGAGTATTTTCAAGGTCAACATCTTCCATCAAGATTTGTGTTCACAAATTCACTATCCCCCAGACTTTAGGCTCTTTATAGACAAGCTGGGATATGCTATTGAACAAAGGAAGTACTGGCAGAACTCACCCTGGAATTTCATTCTCTTGATTACTTGCTTCGAGTGATCACTTGGCTGGCTGGATCAAATAAATCTTCATTGCCACGAGCCAGTGCCCATGTGTGCTGACATATTTCTCCCTCATTTGTACCCATCAGTAGGGGATTCTGGTTCCAAGATTCAGATGGGGAGTAATTATTAAGATGGTCTTAAAGACAGGAACAAATTTTGCACCTGAGTGCTTGCAAGTCAGACATAGGGGAAAAATTAACCACTTGTAGGAATACTAATTAGAAGCAATAATCTCTTGATTGGCCTGCGGAAACTCAGATGATTCACTGAACACATTCTGCTTTTGTGAAATCCCAGTTCAGCTTCAATATGAAGTACTGTATATGTAAAATATTTTTGGCAAATGTTTGTAAATAAACAGATTTGGGTGCAGTCTCATGAGGGTTTTTTCTAAGTTGATGCTAATTTTTCAGCATTTAATCATTATTTTTTCATTAATTTATCAAAATTTTTTGATTACCTTCAAAGTACATGGCAGGTACCTAGAGATACAAAGTGAACGCTATGCATTTTTGTGCTTAGGAGCCCCAACCTGCCAGACTAACCAAAGCTTTTCATTGCACCAGTGGCTACATCTCTTGATGGTGTTTCTGAGTAATTGCTTATGAAGCACATTGAGAATTCTATCAGGTGGGAGGAGGGAGCAATGCGAGCATTTTAATGTGATGCTTATGGAACTGCCATTTCAGTTACTGCTTTTACAAAAATCTATTTAGGAAAATATTTTTCATACACATCTTAGGTTGCAAATAACATTTAGTATAACAAAATTTTAATACAACAAATGTATTTCAAATGTCTCCTAACGTTTACCATAATGGGATTTGATCATGAATTTTTAAAGTATGCCTAATGGTTTGTAGATATTTTATTTATGAAACTTTCCTGGGACAAAGAGGAAAAGGGAATAGAGATACTGTTGTGAAACCATAAATGGCCTGAGGGTTAAGGGACCTGTGTCTTCTTTTCCTACCCCTGGGCTAGGGTTTTAAGTAAATCAAAATTAGCATGCCAGTGACAATGTGCTAGTCTTCTCCATAGGTCAATGTAAGAGATGACAGTTGAGTCACCGCAGAAGCTAAGAACCAGTCTAATGAAAACAACAACCACACAAAGATGGCTATTTCTACACAAAGGAGTAATTATAATTAGTATTATGGCACTAAATCACATTTATCAAGTGTTTAAGTAAGCAGTAAGAACTAGAACAAGAACATTTACTATTATATCAACTCCTCATGCCCATTTCACTGATGAAGAAGCTGAGAATAAGACAGATGTGTAAAAGAGTAGCACTGGTATTCAGCTTGGCTCCAGAGCTTCCTCTTACCTGAGGTCTGAGTCCTCTGTCTGAGAGACTTTCCTTCCTTGGGTTGAGGACCAGTGAAAGACAATAGTATCAGTTTGACCTCAGTGAAGAAGAGTGGAAGGCTGCTCACATTGAGCTTGTTCAATGTGTGTGGTGATCCAATCCAAGGACCAAAGAGTTGCTTCCTCCTAAATGTGATCCACTGGACTAAAAAAGTATGGAAATGGCACCCTTTCTGGCTTCCATATCTTAGCAGTGTTCAAGTTTGTAGATAGCATATAACTTCAGTACCTATGACTATTACTCCACTTGGAAGTAAAGTTCTTGCTGATGTGATTAAGATGAAGTCATACTGTATTGGCATGGCCCTAAACCCACCACTGATGTCTTCATAAGAAAAACTGATGGAAATTTGGACACAGAATACAGAGACCCAGGAGAGATGTCTATGTGCAACTGGAGGCAGAAACGGTAGTGGTGCAGCTTTGCCACAGGAAATACTCACAGTTACTGTTATTCCTCATTAGTTGAATTCAGCCTACAGGGCAGTTCAGTCAGTGTACCCTGACTGTGAGCTTTATTTTTCCTCTTCATTATTACTATGTGTTCCAATTCTGCTGATTATTCTACCATCTTCATTTCTCTTTCCTGTGATAGCCATAATTTTCCTTTCTGAATGCTTTGCAAATGCCATCTCTTCACAACCTTTTCCACTTTTGCTACCTTGGCAATCCCTTTCCATCCTCTGCCTCCGATAATAGCTTCTTCCATTAACAACAAACATTCACTGAATTCTTTCCATGTACTAGGCACTGTGTAGAGTGTAACATGATCCACATTCCATCCTAACAGCAAACCTACATATTAAGTTTACAGAAAAGAAAGTGGGCTTTAGAACCAGCTTTGTTTAAGGTCTGCAGCTAAGAAATGGTAGAGCCCAGGCTATGGAAACCTAAGTTCTGTGTTCCTTACATCTAGATATTCACAGCCACCTCTGGGTTAGGTTCCTCAATCTTAAGTTATAGTGTTGTCTTTGTTCTTCCTATTGTCTCAGATAATCTACTAGAGTTTGACCTCTTTAAGAGTGAGGTCTACGTACAACTCATCTTTGTTTTATCTGTAGGTCTTAGCACTACAGGGAAGACAGGATTTGTAGATGAGGCACATGAGTTTGAGCATGACTGCGATGACACATGGAGTACCTTTTATCAATTACAACATCTCTGTAAATATCTCTGTGGGCCACTCTTACTCTAAGGTTCAATAATTACCATAGCTTAGAGTTTGTAGCATACTAAGAAGCCACATGCATTGGCAGTACCACATGAACTCTTCCATAACGATTTGATGAAGCACAGAGGGCATCATCAGATGCTATAATCATGCCACTGGACTTCCCAGTCTCCAAACTGGTAATCCAAATAAACTTGTTTCCTTTATAATAAATTACTCAGCCTACGCACTCAGTTATAGCAATACAAAACAGCTTCAGACAATAGGTTTAACTAAAACTAATTAAAAGCAAGTCAAGCAGTGGCTGTACCCTTAACACAGCTGGGAGAACAGAGCTGTTGGGACAATGCTCATTTGATGTATCCTTTTGTCTAGAAACATGACCTGAAGCTTCACTTAACCACTATCATGAAGAAACACTTAAAACAGAGATAAATTATTTGCTAAGGGCAAATCTGGCTGACTTTTTTCTATTGGTACTTTAAATCAAATGAATTTTCTATTTTTATCATCCTATGTTAATAAAATAAATGCTCAACATATGATATAAGACATCATTTAGCAGTAGATCTTTAAAATGCATTTCAAAAACAAAATCAGGGTGTTTGAAGATCATAATTTTAAAAAGGACACTAAAAGCAAAAAGATTTCACAGCTCTTTAGCCATCAAATCATTTGCTCTTTCCTAGGTCCCAAACAGCCACAAAATCATCACTGTGTTTTATTTTTTTATTTATTTATTTTTTTTTTGGTTTTTGGTTTTTCTCCGGTACCGGGAACCGAACTCACGACCTTGCACTTGCCAGGCAGGCGCTTTGCCGCTGAGCTAAATCCCCAGCCCCTCATCACTGTGTTTTACATGCAGTTCTACGGCTAAATATGGTATCATGTAGGCACCACAGATTATATAGTAATCACGGGCCTACTGTAAACCCAACTTAATTTCTATATTATGACTGACTTTAAGGTTACAGAAGAATATTGTTTATAAGGCAGCATCATAGCTCTCACAATGAATGCTGATTAGAGCTAATAGGGAATGTATAGCTATCAGAACTAAGCCTAAATAGCCATAGTGATCAATGTGACAATTAGCATTCTTTAACCAAGTACCTATTGAACACCTACACTGAAATCTCCAAACAATAAAATCAAAGATACAATAAGAACCAAGATAATTTTACTATAAATTTTAAGAATAATCCCTATAATGTATCACCTTGATTTTCCTATTCTAGATATACCCCTTGTTTGGGACTTCAATTTTTAATTAGTAGTCAAAGTACTTTTTCTTGGATTGTGGAGCCTCAGAAGCAGACTGTGATAGTTAAGCTTACTTGCATCAAATTGATGGGTCTGGGGACCATCTGGAGGATTAATAAAGCACAGTGCTGGGTATGTCTGGTGGAGTGTGGAGGCATGACTTTGGGGTCTATACCTGCTCCCTCGCCCCTTCTTCTGAGGCACTGTTCCCTGCTCTGCTTGCTAGCCACCATGACGAAGTAGCTTTACACCATTTCACCATGATGTTTCTGCCTTTGAGCCTATGAGCAAAATGAACGTCTTCTTTAAGTTGTGGGTGTTGCACTTCATGTCTCAGTGACAAGAAAGCTAACACACAGATCTCCAAAACTTAAATGTTGTTCATTTAATCTATTGTGCTTTAAACATTTTTTCTGACACGTTGTCCTGTGACCAAATAAATAGGCTTTAGATACATATGTGGCAGGGGCTATGGATTTAGCTCAGTGGCACAGCGCCTGCCTGGCAGGCGCAAGGTCATGAGTTCAATTCCTTGTACCAGAAAAACAACAACAGAAAAAGAGTGCTTAGATGCACATGTGGCAATGTAAATAAACAAATGAGTACCTCCAAATTCATATGTGGATTACAGACATGTCTTTTGGAAACAAGTGCCCATTCAAACCTTTCGCTCATCAGGCTAGCATATGTGTGGAAGTCAACATCAGCAATTCAGTTATGTTCCAGATAGCTAAATCAATTCTAAAACAAAAGCCTCCTAGGTATGTTAAAAACTAGACAAATTTAATTTAAAGATTTTGATTGACTTTATTTTAAATTTTAGAAGCAGGTGACACTTTATTCCAGAAACTAGGATGCATGTTCCAAGGAGTAGAGCAGAGGTGTTAGGTTTTCTAGGCAGAAAAGAGCTGAAGAAAGCAGAAACAAGCAGTAAAGAGCAGACTGGTCATTTTAAAGTTACTTTCCTTGCAAGAAGGAAACACACAGATCAGGGAAAAAGAACAATAAAAAAATAACTCATTGGTTAACATTTGTTTAATTCAGTCTACTTTTTTGGACAAATATTAAAACAGGGGAAGCTCATCAGCATGCACATTAAAACCAGCCTATTTGGGAAACTTGGTTCTCTTCCTCTGTCCTGACTTCTTGAAAAGTGTGGAACTTTAGTATAAGTAATTTCATTTTTCCTGTTAATCTGGTGTGTTGACACTTAGTACAGGAGTTTAGCACAGGGCAATGGCTTCAGAATTTTTATTTAATAGGTACAGGCATTCTACTGTGTTTAGTTTTTTTCATCTATTCTGTCAACCCGTCTTTAATATGACAGCTGTTGAGCTACATGCTCAGAATATAAAATTCATGTGACTCCCCTAGCCTATCTTTACAGTCTCATGAAGAAGACATGCAGCAAGATCAATCAAAGAGTATGATAAGTGTTTTAAGCATAATTCTTTTGGATATAAGAGATAAAACCCCCTCAAATTAACTAAATGAAAGAATGATTGACTTATAGATCAAAAGGGCCCAAGATTTGGGTCATAGCTAAAACACTGGAACTCAAAGTTTTTCTGACTTTATCTCATTCTTCTTATCTTCCTTCTGTAATAGTCCTATATGTTGCCAGAGTCATGGGCCAGAGGGGGCCTAACTTCAAGGAGTCTCAACGGGCCAGATGCAGCTACTCATCCTAAAAGGAAATGTGTATGTGTGGGGGCGGGGAGTAATGGTAAAATAGGAAAGAATTGTTAATGCTCAGTGTAGCCATACAGGGAAGGCAAAGGGTCTACCATCCTCAGCCCTATTTTCAGAACACTCACATGAGCTTCAGGCTTGGATAGGGGGAAAATGGGGGCACAGGGCAAGAAGTAGCATAATCAAGCAGTCTTATATCAGTTCTGGCTCTGAAAGCCTTCTGGGAAGTCTGAAGCCTTGAGGAGACAATTTGGTTCCCAGCATGTGATCATTACTCCTGCTCAGGGGTCAGCCTCCTCGAGGGAGCATCTGTCTGCCAGGTTTGCTCGCCCCAGCAGGTTTAGAGCAATGACTGGAGACTTCTAGGCATTGGTCCAGGGATGTGGAACAGGATGTTGTGAAAGCTGGCAGATGATAATCGGTTGATTACGGTATTTCTGAAATCTTGAAAGTACCTTAGTTTCTCTTATCTTGGTGTCTACAACCCGAAAGGGAGATGAGTCCCAGCTTTAAAAGAACACCCCTTAAATGATGAACATGTTTACCTCAGAGCTGAACCAAGGTTTACGGTAGTAAAGAAGGAAGACAGCCGGTGGTGGTGCACACTTATAATCCCAGCACTCGAGAGGTTGAGGCACGAGGAACAATGTCAGTTGGAGGCCAGCCAGGACTACATAATAAGTCCGGGCTGGCCTGAACTACAGAAGCAAGACTCTGTCTCAAGAAAATAAATAAATAAAAATAGAAACAGAAATAAAGGGGGAAGACGCAAAATGAAGACAGACCTGCCAAGTTTTATCCTACTTTTATTTACTCATCAGACATTTTCAGGCCTAAGTGAGGAGTCAATGCTTCTAGCAAAAGCAACTTCTAAGTCCCTGTTATACACAGGCATGCACAGTTTCTCCTTAACATGTCAAGAAGACTTCTGGCCGCACCAGTGTTGGCTGGTATTTCCTAGTACCTTCATAGAAAGAGAATTTATCCTCCACACAAATTCTAAGGTGTTCTGGGCCTAATTTGTATCCCTCAGAATTGGGTGTTCTGGGCCTAATTTGTATCCCTCCACACATCCACTCTGCTGGTAGGGTGTAGTTGACATCAGTGAAATCACAGAAAGTAGGAAAGTGAAGGATTAATTCATAAGCATTTTTGTACAGCAACAATGAACTACATGAAAAAAATTAGGAAAACAATACCATTCAGGATAACAAGATAAATTAAATACCATGGAATTAACCCAGCCAAGGAAGCAAGAAACTTCTACAATGAAAACTACAGTACTCTGAAAAAAGAGATAGAAGAGGACATTAGAAAATGGAAAGATGTCCCTTGTTGTGGATAGGCAGAATTAATATTGTCAAAATGGCCATTCTGTCAAAATTGATACACACATTCAATGCAGCCTTAATCAAAATTCCAACAGCATTCTTCACAGAACTGAAGAAAACATCTTAAAGTTCATACTGAACCTTAAGATATCAGAGTGGCAAAAGCAATCCTGGGAAACAAGAGCAAAGCAGGAGACAGCACAATATCTGACTTCAAGTTCACCTCAAAGCAACAGTGATAAAAACAGCATGGTACTGGCACAAAAACAGATATGTGGATCAATAGAACAAAATAGAGAACACAGAAACATCCCCAGACATATTCAGCTATTTGATCATTCACAAAGGGCCAAAAACATACGTTGGAAGAATGACAGTATATTTAACGAGTGGTTCTGGGAAAACTGGCTAGCTATTCACACAGGATTGAAGCTGGATCTATCATCTATCTCTTACTATGTGCTAAACTAAAATCAAAATGGATTAAAGATCTAAATATTAAAACAGAAGCAGTGAATCAACTAGAAGATGAAACAAGCAAGAATCACTTGAAATTGTAGATGTAGCGAAGGATTTACTAAACATAACTCTAATTGTGCAAGAAATAACACCAAAAATAAACAAATGGGATTATACCAAATTAAATTATATCAAATTAAAATCTTCTGTATAACAAAGGAAAAATCAGTAGAGTGAATAAACAACCTACAGAATGGGAAAAATGTTTCACCAGATAGTCCTCAGTAGAGGTAATAAGATGATGTTAGTCCTCAGTAGAGGACTATCACTAGAAAAAGGCAGAGGTTTAATATTTAGAACATATGCAGAACTCAAAGAAAATTAGACCCTCCAAATAAAAGACCCAATCAAAAAATGAAGAAGTGAAGAGTATGCACCACTCAGCAGAAGTAGAAACAACTAATAAACATGAAAAAACATCTGCAGTCATCATAGAAATGCAAATTAAAGCAACACAGATTTTATTTTGTGCCAGAAAGAATGGCAATCAGTAGGAACTCAAATAATAATAAATACTCTCATAGCTTCAGTGGAAAATGTACTTGCCTATATTGTAGGTGATAATGTAAACTAGTACAACTATTATGGAAAGCAGTATGGAGAATTCTCAAAGAACTAAAATTAGAAATTTCATCTAACCCAGTCATTCCTCATCTAGATATCTTCCCAAAAGAACTAACATTGTCTTATTACAGCAGTATATGCATACCAATGCTTGTAGTAGCACAATTCATAATAACTAAATCCTGGAACATCCAGTATACCCATCAACAGACAAATGGGTAAACCAAATGTGGTATCTAGACATAATAGAATAAGACTCAAGTATAAAGAAGGATAAATTTGAGACATTTTATGTTGAGTGGAATAAATCAGACACAAAGCTTAAATACTGTATGGTATCTCTCATCTGAGTAAGACAACATACAAATAAAAAACAAATTGAAGAAGTGATAAAAAGAGAGAGGGAGACAATTTTTTCTTTTATTTTTAAATTATAAAAGGTCCAGAAGACCAAGGGTAAAGGGAGGGGAAATTAAAAAATATTTAATGTGTCATGTAAATATATCAAATACTCACAAGGACTGTAAACAGCATATATCATAAACACCAATTAAAAATAACAAGTATAATAAAAATGGGAAAAAAGGATTTAGAGTCAGAGGGAGAGAGCTGGGTATGGAGGGGAAGGGGAATAAAAATTGAATTGCGATATATTATGTATATGGACTTACTCTCTAAAATCAATGTAAACTTCATGTACTGCAAACATGTACAAGTAAAAAAGTTAAATTAAATTTTAAAATTTTTAAAAAGAAAAATTTAGAAAAATTACTACATGCAGTGGCAAAGCTCTAGGTAGGCAAAAATGACAAAAACCACAAGGATGAGAGGGAAAAACACAGTGTTACGTTCTCACCTTCTTCTATGTACACAGAAAGCATCTTTCCAGGAATAGGCAAAAATTACAGTAAAAGTACTTTTCAGCACCTGTTACAGTCAGAGTATTATTTTGAGCTATCAAATAAAAAAAGGAGCCAAGGAACTTAGAATCTACTTTAAACACAAATTATGTTCAACTGAAACAACTTAAGAAGCCCCAATATATGTGAAGTGATATGATCAAAATGTTGAAGTGCTTGGTAAAACTGAAGATATTATGGCCTACCATAAAAATTAAAAGTTGCAACTACCACTTGTCTAGTATTTCCTGCTTTAAAAGCATTTTCAAATTTATTGCCGCAGTTTATTTGAAAACCATCCCTGTCCGGTTGCTGGGTAATATGGTTTTATTACTCACAATTTTTCCAGGAGACAATTGATCAGGAAAGTATGTGGAAATGCAAAATGGAGGTGGCCCGATGGAAGGATCTTGGGATTCTTGAAGGCTACTATTCATCTGGTCTGGAGAGGATTTATTCTCAAGTGCTTCCTACAGCAGGGAAGACAGAGTAGTCAGAAGCAGAGTAGTAGTAGAGCA
Organism: Chinchilla lanigera; assembly: GCF_000276665.1. Classification (NCBI taxonomy): domain Eukaryota; kingdom Metazoa; phylum Chordata; class Mammalia; order Rodentia; family Chinchillidae; genus Chinchilla; species Chinchilla lanigera. Next base: position 11,476,758 of record NW_004955434.1, read on the forward strand.
GTAGTCAGAGCATGAAAAGGGCTCTCCTTTTTAGTTGCTGAACATCCCCTGTTAAGCTGAAAAGAGCATGTGAGAGTCTCTATAACACAGTATATCTGTAGTTCTTTTAACACTAAAAGCTTTTTGCATCAGTATTTACCTGACTGGTTCTGTCTTAATCTTTGACTGTGAGTATTCCCTTTGCATTAGTGACCTTGGGCCTGGGCCCCAAACTCAAAGTACAGAACAAGATTCCAGGACCCAGGAGAACTGTGCTATGACCCCTGCAAGAGCGGGAGCTGTCACTTAAAGACTTGAGGGATGTGTTGTCACAAAGTGTCACTCATTCCTTGCACACAATAGTGACAAGAAAATGACTCAACCATCTAAAAAACCCAAAATGTTTTTTAAAAAGAGAAGTATATTTCCAGTAGGGAAAACCTCTTAGTGATTCTGCTATTGTACATGAAAAGTACATGCTCTCCTTGATGTAGTCGTCATATAGCTACTCCCTTTCACAGAGATGAAAGTCCAACAGTATGTTCTACAGTTTCAAGCTTGCTAAAAATAAGCATAATGTCACATCTTTCCATAACACTCTATGGTTTTGTGCTATTCAGGGATTTGTGTTCACTAAGTACCTTACAATTTATTCATTAATCACCACGGAATCCTTCTAGCAGTTTGTCCTGACATAGAACATTTCCTCTTAGGGATGGAGAACCTAAAGGAAAGTGATGTTCAAAGTTTCACACAAGGATCAAAGTTAGAACCCAGGAGTCTTAATTACAAGTATATTGCATTTGGCTTTCCTTCTGCATTCCAACTTGTGGGTTTTTTAACCTCTTTAAGGCAAGTCAAAAACACAAATTCCCATCTGATTCTATCCAGTCTTGATTCTGATTTTGTTATGGCTAACCATCATTCTGTAACTTTTCTAGTTTTCCCAGGCCTAGGATTTTGGGATGTTGATTCACTGTACCATGCCAGATTTTTTTTTTTTTTTTTTTTTTTTTTTTTTATTTTTTTTTTTTTTTGGTAGCGGGAATTGAACTCAGGACCTTGAGCTTGCCAGGCAGGTGTTTCTGCCACTGAGTGATATCCCCAGCACCTAAGATTCTGATTCATTGTACACCCACTCCTTGACAGCAGTGTTTTGTAAATTTTTCACAAAAGTACAGTTAACCCACAGAAAAATGAATCCATATCTCTGTGTTTCCTGATGGCTTTACCAAAGTGGTTCCATTTCAAAAAAAAAAAGAAATTACTTAGAACCTTTGCTTGTGTCTTTTAAATTAAAGCTGTTTTATCATACATACATGTAAATGTAGTCACAATTACTTTTATTTTTTCAGCAAGTGTCAATTTTCATGTAAGATAAATACTTTGGAAACATCTGTATGTGTGGGAAAATCAGTGGGATCCAGTCACTCATTGTTGACTTTTAAAGTTAAGAAAATACTTAGAATGCCAAGGAGTGGTACTGGTCTGCTCTGAGACTCAAAGATGAGGTTTTAGAGTTCTGGTTATTCTTTTCCTAGGCATATGCTATATTAAGTTTGTCACTGTGATAATTTCTGTCTTATTCTTGTCTTGAATATAAGAGGTAGCTTAGGTCCAGACAACTTACTACCATGAATCAAATCCTGCCATGTTATAAATAAAAATTCTTTGCCTTCCTCTCAAACCCATCTTTAAGGTCATGTACATGTACATCTATTTTTTAAATTTTATTTTAAAGAGAGTAGTAAATGAGAAACAAAGAATAGAATAGTAGCAGCATACCAGTATCACAAACATAAACAAATCAAAGCAAGAACATTCAAAGTGATACAGAGTCTCAAGATAAAATAATACAAATCAACAGTGGTAATTACATTACATATCACTATCCTCAACTACATTGATCCGATTACCATATGTAAGAATGAAAGATTACTCAAACTAATATAGGGAATAAGAAAGTAATTCTTTGATAAAACAGTAGAGATAATACAGAGTTTCGCTAGATTAGATGGTAGGAGTTCTCCATTGTAATTCCATTGCATATTGTTAACTTCAAATCAGTTGCTCAGACCACCAGACACAAATCAATCTAATAAAAGAAGTAAAAGATCTATATAGTGAAAATTATAGTACTCTGAGAAAAGAGATTGAAGAGGATATCAGAAAATGGAAAGATATTCCTTGCTCATGGATAGGAAGAACCAACATTGTGAAAATGGCCATACTCCCAAAATTGCTGTACAGATTCAATGCAACCCCAATTAAAATATTATTAGTATACCTCACAGATCTAGAGAAAACATTCCTAAAGTTCATCTGGAACCAGAAGAGGCCTAGAATAGCAAAAGCAATCTTGGGAAACAAAGGAAAGGCAAGGGGCATCACAATTCCTGACTTAAAATTATATTACAAAGCTATTGTGATAAAATCAGCATGGTACTGGCACAAAAATAGACCAGAAGATCAATGGTACATGTACTTCTAGTACTGTAATTCCATTATTAAATGAATTTTTATGCAGCACCTAACATATGAATAAAAAGTTAGTTTTTTAAAGGTCTTTTATAATTTTATGTTCCATATGGGAAGAATGCAATTTTGGAATCAAAGAGACAAATAAAATTCTGGCTTTATTGTCTTGTTGTGGGTTTCTATGAAAAATGCCATTGTCTAGGTGACTGAGAAAATAAATATTTATTTCTCATAGTGCTGGAGACTGGAAGTTCAAGCATGCTAATGTGGTTGGCTTCTGATTAGGACACTTGCACTTAACAAGCGGGTTTATAATTGTGCTCTCACAGAGCAGAGGGAGGAAGGTCTCTTGTGTATGTACATATATGTGCATCTGTGTTTTAACAAAAGCATTAACCCCATCATGATCTAATTACCTTCCAAGGCTCCATCTTCGAGTACTTTGAGGTTAAGATTGTAATTTAAATTGGGGAAAGGATTTATTTAGTTCATAGTGATTACTTACTGAAAATCTGACATTGTGAAATTATTTTCTAAACTTCAGTTTGTTCAGCAATACCAAGGTGTTGGGATTAACCTAAGAAGAAATAAAACAATGTAAGTCAAAAGACTTAATGCAATTCTTGCCTCTTTCTGGAAAAATTGGAAAAGCTTGGATTTGAGGGTTGGATAAAATCAAGGATCTAGTCATCTTCTCACTTAATAGTCTTGGAATTTAGGGCATATTTTTTTTAACTTGAATAATTCTGATTTTCTTTCACTTGTAAAAACGAGTTGTTAAATGTATGATTCAGGTTGTTGTTGCCTATAAAAAATTCAATGAATGGTCATTCTTACTATCAAGGATCTTTATACTCTTTGTTAGACTATTTTTAATTACTATAATTTCAGTGATTCTTTTCACTTCTCCTCCTCCTCCTTCTTGTCCTCCTTCTCTTCCTGCTTCTTCTCCTCCTCCTGCTTCTCCTCCTCCTTCTCTTTCTCCTTGTCCTCCTTGTCCTTCTTCTTTTTCTCCTTCTCCTTGTCTTCCTTGTGCTTGTCCTTGTCCTTCTTCTCCTTGTCATTCTTCTCCTTGTCCTTCTCCTTCTTTTCCTTCTTCTCCTTCTCCTTCTCCTTCTCCTTCTCCTTCTCCTTCTCCTACTCCTTCTCCTCCTCCTCCTCCTCTTCCTCCTCCTCCTCCTCTTCCTCCTTCTTTTTCTGTAACAGGAATCAAACTTAGGACCTTGTGCCCTTGGTCCTCTTTTCCTTCTTTTTCTTTTTCTCTTTCTCTTTCCAATTTTGTTATTCTACTGTATAGTATGGTAGGTCATAAATATCTCAAGAATACAGACTTCCACTTACAGATTGTTTTATAATAGTCATTCTGAATCTTAACATCTGGGGAGCCTTTTGAAATTGTCTATCCATCTTATACTCCAGACCAACTAAATTAAAATAAACAAGAGGTAGATGTCAAACATCATACTTTTAAATATCTCCCCAGATAATTCCACTTTCAGTCAGGGTTGAAAATTCCTGTTTTATAGAGATGCCTTCTATTTTTTCTAACCACTTATAAAGCCATACTGCTCTCATTATTCAAGAACCAAGCCTTCACCAAGTTAGGGCTTAATTAAAAAAGATAAATAAATGCCTGGTAAGTAACCTAAGCAAAATATTACAACTTGTGCTTCTTGTGTACAATCATGCCAAATGCCTAAGGATTAGCTGGACAATCTGGAGCATGAATGGAAGCCACTCTGAGGCTTTTCTGAGCCTGAATCTTTAGAACTCTCTATAAATTTATATTTTTTTATCTATAATACTGTTCCATGAGATAAGATTCTACTCTTAATGGTTTCATCTGAATTAACAACAAAGATAACAATAAAAAACTATTAACAAAAATTTTTTGATTTGGTTAAAATGAGCTGATGAGAGGAACAAAGAGTTGTCACATACAGGGTAGGAGCACCCAGAGTCCAGGGCCCCTGAACCCTATTGCTGCAGAGGCCAAACCACCACCCCATTGGATACTAGGGTAAGACTTTTGACCTGGTGGGCATAGAAGGTAAAGAATGGAGCCAAGGAGACATATTCTCAAGCCAAAGAGAAATATTCTCAACCCTTAAGAACTATGGAGCTTATCTTACCAGGCTTTGTATGGCATTTATCATCCCTTCCTTCTCTCCTATTTCTTTTTTAATGTGGATAGCTATCCTGTGCTATGGTGGGAAATGTATAACTTGTTTGGTTTCAAATGTTCACAGCTGGAAAGAAATTCCTCCTGTGGATAGTCTACTCTGAGCCTCACCCATATCTGATTTAGATGATAGTTGGATGAGATTTTGGACTTCAGATTTCACAAGTGATGTTGGAATAGGCTAAGACTCCTCATACTGCTGGATGAAATGAAATTATTTTGAATGCGAGAACAAGAATTTTTGACTGCTTCTCTAGAACACAAGTAGAATTTTTCACTGCTTCTCTAGAACACAAGTAGAATGTTATGGGCCACATTCCCATCCCCCCTCCAAAAAAGCTTACAGTTTCAAATCCAATCAACCAATGCAATGGTGTTAGAATGCAGTACTTTGGGGACACAGTGAAGTCATGAGGGTGAGACTGTCATGAATAAAACTATTATAAGAAGAGATTGCTCCTTCTGTCTTTGCCATGAGAAGAAACAACAAAACATAGAACTTCTGCAAACAAAGAAGAGTGCTCACACCAGATGCCAGTTATGCCAACACCTTTATCTTGACCTTTCAGCCTTCAGATCTGTGAGACACAAAGTTTTGTCACTCAATACACAAAATAAAAACAGTAACCTTGAAATATTAGGCATTTGTAGATGGAAGCTCACGGATGGACTTGGGAAGCCTGCAAGGCAGTAGGATCACTATAGGCGCAAAGCCAGCCTGGGGTACATAGTAAGTTCAAGGCCAACCTAACCTGCATAATGAATCAAAAAAGACAAAAGTAAATAAATAATCAATAAGAAAAATGAGTAGCCATAGAAACTAAAATTTTGTTTGCAGGCTTCCCAATTCCAACCATGAGCTTCTCTTGCAGGTGCTTTTCATGATTTAAGTTTATAACACAAATTCACATGTACTTGTCCCTTCTCTCTGTAAACATGCGGTACTCAGTGTCTTCTTGTACAGTATTAGGTACTAACTATGTATTTATTGAATGAGAAAGTGAGTGAGTGAATGCATGGCCAGATGAGGCTGGTGAGATGGAAAGTGTCCATGAATCAGAAGACTCATTTATCTTCTATCCAGAGCCCTCTCACTTCTGAGAATGTGAAGGGAGACACAGCTCACTGCTTCTCTAGAACTAGTGAAGAGAAGCTTCCTTGGAATCCTCTATTCATCTATTCCTTGTGGCTGGGGAGCAATTCTATTCAAGTTAAAAAAAATCCTAATCACATCATTTATAAGGCATTGTTATCAAACATGATAGAATAATAAAACAATGAACAATTCAGAATATATGCTCGGACTCTTTAAAGTATTTTCTAAGATTCAGGAAAGAAACTGAAATAACTTGAACCTAATGGTTGTGAAAAATTTGCTTATGAGGTCTTCTGGAAACATGCAGGAGGTACTGAAAAATGCCTTTGAGAGATTGCTCTACTTTTCATAACTAATCAGAACATTTTAAATTCTTACTTCTGAGGAGGCATATATTTGCAAACTTTACACTGGTGCGTATAGTGACATCCATGGTAGAAAGCCTCACTGTCACCTCTTTGTCATCTGTATATCATCAGGCTAAACCAGGTGGTCATGTATGTGCTCCCAGTTTCTGCAATCAAAGCAAAACATGCAGGTGGATATATGGGACATATGCGTTCATATTTTTTCCCCTACTACTCAGTATGGCATATTATACATACATACTTTGTGCATTTAGCTGCACTTAGACTAACAGATGTCTCAGCATTTCACTACACATAGGACTTTCATATGTTTTAAGCTATCTCTCATAAGAAAAAGATTCTTGCTTAAAAGTGGGAAACAGTCATTTTAGAAGAATGACCTGGAAAATTGAGAAAAGGAGTTTGTCCTATTGGCATGCAGAGAAAATTGATGAGAAGCCACTTGAGAGACTCCTCACTGGTGGTGACACCTCACAAGTGCTGCCAACACCCTGGAAGGACAGCATACAGTTAACAAAGAAGCAACTGATCATTGGAGTTGTCCTCTAGGAAGATCAGTCTACAGCAAGGTCAACAGTGGATGCCAAATGAGCCAGAAGATAGAGGTGAGAGGCAGGGAGATCCCCTAGAAGTGAAATTATCTAAATCTAAACCAGACAGAGAGTAGAGAGGATGGAACAGAAAAGCTATAACAATGAGAACCATTGTAGGGTGGGGTTTCATTCTATAGCAGCAGTTCTTTATCATTCCTATCCAGTTGTCATACATGATACTTAATAAAGCTCATCTACCCTACTCAATCCTATGGATATATTTAGTAATATGTCCAAGATCCACCTTGTTAACCTCACTTTCATCCTTTCCCCTGGCAGTACACAAAAAAATCAGAATCCATATCAGTGAGAATGACGAATTACAGAGTTAATTTTGACTCCCCACTATTTTATGCAGTTGATAAAAAGTAAATCATTTATAATGTTCACATTTTATTATTAGCAATAGTGAATTATTTCGCACCTGACTGATAGAACAGTCTTATGTGCCAACTTGGAGCCACAGATTTCCAGAACTGGATAACTAAGAATTTGAAGCAGGATCATAGGGAAGAAAGAAGTTGATGCAAATCTAAGCGCCTGGATACATGGGATATAATTAAAAGAGAGAGTAAATAAAATAGGAACATAATTTGGTAATGGTGAAGGCAGATAACAGCAGAAAAAATGAGCTATATGTGCTTTGAATGCACTGAGACCTGCTGTAGAAATTACATGGTGGGAAGAGATTTTCTTTTCTGCAGCTCAGCTTCACAAGCTAAGCTAGGCTCTGCAGCAGTGCTGTTTGTCTCCAGTGTCTTACATGATTCGCAAACACTCCTTCAGCTGCTGGTCTTCATGCCTCCTTTCTCCATCTTAGCTGAAACAAATGATTGATTAAACAAACGTCAGTCTCCCAGGAAAGGTAGCTACCAGGACCCACTTTCCTGTGCATCTTCTGTCCTTTGGTGTTCTTTGAAACAAGCCAAGCACCAAATCAATTCTCCTTTTCTACAGACACTTGAACAGGAAGGATCCTTAATGTTCAGCTGGGATGTGCATATGATTCTCAGCAAAAGCTCAGCTAGAAATCCTTATTAATGTATAAAAACTGTATTTGAAATAAGATGTGTGCTCATGGGTTAGTTTCATTATTCATCCCTAAAGCCAAGACTAATTTATGGCTTAAACATATTAGAAGCTCAGCAAACACTTGACTTTAGAAGTCTCTAGATGGCTCCAGGCATTCTAAAGAAGTATTATTATCTTGCCTTTGGCATTTTGATTCCACACAAATCAGTGGTGTAGATAACAACAAAGTCATAGGTCTGAGTCCAAAACCACATTGGCACAAAGAAAATGGGCAATATATTTGGGTAGGCCTGTTAGATAGGCAACCAAATGTGGGGAATGTACATCCTTGAGGTTTGTTTTGGGAACCACTATTTCTAGCAAGCCTGCACTGATCCCAAGTAAAAGATAGGTGCCTTCCACCACAGCCTCATAGCACTATTCACTTCTCTCCTTTGTAGTATTTACAGTTCTTGAATGTGATTATTTCATAATACATAATCCTCCACTGGACTGTAAGTCATGTCCTCTGCAATTGTGGGAGCCTTGGTGAGTCACAAAGGAGGGGAGAGACCAGGCCTACCATCCCTCTGCAATTGTGGGAGCCTCCATGCAGAGGAACCCAGGTGCATGGCCCATCCCCCTATACCAAGGAATGGGTATCCAGCACAGGGAGTGCCTGGGACATGGCAACTGGAGGAACTCAGGGTAAATCTGGAGGAACTCAGGGTAAATCCACTCTAACAAAGGGAAACACATTGCATACAAACTCCTAATTTACAATTGGTTCTGTTATATAACTATAGACTTTGCTCCTATGCTTTAAAGTACAAAATTAATAGTTACCAGAGTTTGTCCATTTCTAAATTGTGCTTGATGTTATCATTATTGCTAATTATACTACTGTAGCTAGGATGTAATATCTGTTGTAAGCAATTGTTCTACCTGGTGTAGCAATATTGGGAAACTTTGGGGTAATAATCTAACCATGCCCTACACCAAAAGACTGGGGACAGAGCCAAGCAAAAACAGACATTCCACTGCCAGTAAGATAGGATCTTGGGACAGACCCAAACCAAGAATCTCCTATACACAGAATATATCTCTAAATAACAGACTTTTCCTAGAAAGGCCTTGATACTAGTGATAAAGCTACCCACTACCAAAATTCACAAGGATCATTACAGAAAACAAAATAAAATTTTTTTTTTTGAAATAGAAAATGTCAAGATGAAGGAGCAAAATGCAGTCTCAGACCTCCAGCCCACCCAGAACAAGTCCAGGAAACACTGACATAGAAGAAATTTGCAGTCACATTACTGAAATTTCTAAAATGATAGCAGCTGAAGTAAAGAAACAACTGTAGGAGGCTATAGAGGAAAATAGATCAGAGATAATTTCTCTGGTAAAAAAGGAAATGACAATCATAATGAAAGAATTGCTTAGCATATCAAAAGAAGAAATAGATAAAAATATAGAAGAGCATAGGAAAGTGATGGAAATCTTGACTGAACAATATAGGAAAGAATTAGAATGCAAGAGACAGATTCAAAGAGATAATCCAGGAAATTAAAATTTCCATTTAAAGCTGGCAAAACTGATTGAGTGAAACTGAAGATAGGCTTTCAGACCTTGAAGACAGGATTGCAGCTAGTGATCATGAAAGGAAAGATCTTTTAAAATAACAATGAACTAGGAAATAACAATTCAACAGCTTCAGGATGATGCAAGAAAAAACAATATAAGGTGGATAGGTGTCATGAAAAAGCAGGCATCAACACAAAAGTCATAAAAACACTATCACAGAAGTAATAGCAGACAACTTCCCAAGCATAGAAAAGAATCTGACATACAGGTAAGTGAGGCATATAGAGCTACAATTAGCCATAATCAAAATAAATCTATACCCAGCCACATAATAATCAAGATGCCAGAAATTCAGCACAAGAACAGAATATTAAAAGCTGTTAGAGAAAACAAACAGATCACTTATAAAGGGAAGCCCATCAGAATCACAGCAGACTTCTCAACACAAACCATCAACTCAAGAAGAATTTGGAGTGAAGCAGTTTGGGTGCTGAAAGAAAACAACTTCTAACCCAGATTGATGTACCCTGCAAAACTACCTTTCAAAATTAATGGTGAAATAAGATATTTCCACAACAAAGTAGAATTGAAAAATTCATGACCATGAAACCAATCCAACAAAGCAGTACTGAAAGATATTCCAGACAGAGATCAACAACAGAAAGAAATCACTAAGCAGAGCAAGCAATGAAATAGAGGGGAAAAGTTGAGACAGAACAGCAAGAAAATAACAAGACAAAGCTAAGCCAATACATATCAGTTATAATCATTAATGTAAACAGCCTCAGTCCACCAATCAAAAGAAACAGACTGGAAGAGTAGATCAAGAAAAAAATCCAACAATATGCTGTATACAAGAAACACATTTAATTCAAAAGGGAACTTATAGACTGAAAGTCAAAGAATGCAGAGCAATACTCCATGAGACAGGAATCCAGAAAAAAACAGGGGTAGCTATTCTATTTGCAGACAATGTGAACTTCAAGAATGATCAAAAGAGATAAAGATGGTCGCTATATACTTGTTAGGGGTAAACTTTAAGAGGAAGAGATAGCAATCATAAATATGTATGCACCAGATATGGGAGAACCTAACTATAAGACATATTAATAGACATGAAAAATCAAATGAGCAATAACACAGTTGTAATGGACACCTTAACATCCATTGTCACAAAGACATAGATCAGCTAGACAAAAAAATCAGCAAAGTAATAACAGAACTGAACCAAACTTGTGAACAAATCGACTGAGTAGACCTTTACAGAGTGTTGCATCCAACAACATCAGAACGCACATTCTTCTCAGCTGCACACGGGATGTTCTCTAAAACAGACTATATACTAGCCCACAGAACATGCTTAAGTAATTGCAAGGAGTTGAAATTATCCCATACACATTATCTGCAATGATACTGGAAATTATTGAGGAGAGAAACTGCCAAATTCCATAAACACATGGAAATTAAACAGCATCTTCCTGAACAACCAACAGGCCACAGATGAAATCAAAGAAGAAACTAAACATTGTCTGTAAACAAACAAAAAAGCAAACATAACTTCCTGGAACCTGTGGGATGCAATGAAAGCAGTCCACTGAGGGAAATTTATCATGATGATTTCTCACATTAGGAAAACAGAATAAGCACAAATAAACAACCTAATGCTGTACCTCGAGTTTATAGAAAAAGAAGGGTGAGTAAAGCCCATAGCCTAAAGAAGGGAGGAATTTGCAAAGACCAGGGCACAAATTAATGCAGCTGAGACTAAGAAAACAGTAAAATGAATTAATGAATCAAAGAGTTGGTTCTTTGGTTTTTTCTCCAGTACCAGGAACCGAACTCACGACCTTGCGCATGCCAGGCAGGTGCTTTTGCTGCTGAGCTAAATTCCCAGCCCCAGAGTTGGTTCTTTGAAAGAATAAATAAAATTGATAAACTGTGAGACAACCTTATCAAAAAAGGAAAGAAAAACTCAAATTCATGCAATAAAGAATGCAATGAGTGAAGTCAATACAGATTCTGTGGAAAGACAGAAGATCATCAATACCTACCTCAAAAATCTTTATTTGCATAGGATAGAAAGTGCAGAAGAAACGGACAGATTCCTAGAAATATATGAATTACCAAAGCTGAATCAAGAACATATAAAAATTCTGAATAACCCAATATCAGTTAATGAAATTGAAAATGTAATTAAAAACTTACCAAAAAGGAAAGCCCAAGTCCTGATGGATACACAGCTGAAGTGTACAAGAAGTTTTGAGAAGATTTAATGCCAATACTCCTCAAACTCTTTAATGAAATTTTAAGGGAAGCAAATCTCCCTCACTCATTCCTGGAGGCAAATATTACCCTGATACCAAAACCAGAGAAAGACCTAACTAAAAAAGAAAACTACAGGTCAATCTCCTTAATGAACATAGATGCAAAAATTCTTAATAAAATACTAGCAAACAGAATGCAGCAAATCATCAAGACTATGTAACATGACCAAGAGGTATTCATCCCAGAAATGCAGGATGGTTGAATATATGCAAATCAATAAATAGAATACACCATATATCAACAGAGCCAAAGGCAAAAATCACATGATCACCTCAATAGATGCAGAAAAAGCTTTTCACAAAGTCCAGCACCCATTCTTTTTTTTAAAAAAATAAAGCAGTAGCAGCACACCAGTATCACAAACATAAACAAATCAAAGCAAGAACATTCAGAGTGATACAGGGTCTCAAGACAAAATGATACGAATCAACAGCTGTTGTTTCATTATGTATTGCTATCCTCAACTACATTGCTCAGATTACCAGATGTAAGAATGAAAGATTGCTCAAACCATTAAAGAGAATAAGAAAATAATTCTTCTATAAAACAGTAGAGAATACAAAGTTTCACTAGACAAGATGGTAGGAGTTCACCATTGTAATTCCATTACATATTGTTACCTTCAAATCATTTGCTCAGACCACCAGACACAAGCATGTACAATCGATCAGAACATAAAAAATTGTAAGCATTAACTATT
>NW_004955434.1:11489176-11535533 GCF_000276665.1 Chinchilla lanigera
ATATATATATATATATTTCAGCACCCATTCTTATAAATACCTTACAGAAAACTGGAATAGATAGCCTTTACCTCAATCTGACAAAAGCCATCTATGACAAACAAATAGCCAACATCATACTAAGTAAACAAAAACTGAAAGTTTTTACTCTAAAATCAGGAAAAAGACAAGGGTGTCCACTGTCTCCATTCTTATTCAACATAGCCCTGGAAACTTTAGCAAGAGCAATTAGACAAGAGAAAGAAATAAGAGGAACAACAATAGGAATGGAAGAATTTAAATTATCTTTACTTGCAGATAACATGATACTCTACATCAAAGATCCCAAAAACTCCACCAAAAAACTGCTAGATTTAATAAGCAAATTCAGTAGCATAGCTGGATACAAAGTAAACACTGAAAAATCAATAGCCTTCCTGTACACAAATAACAAACTCACTGAGAGAGAAATTAGGAAAACAACACCTTTTACAACAGGTTCCAAAATAAAATACCTAGAAATCAATCTAACAAAGTACATAAAAGACCTCTATTTTTAAAACTACAGTACTCTGAAAAAGTTTTTTAAAATTTTATTCTCTTTAAAAAAAAAGAAAATGGAAATATATCCCTTATTTTATGGAAGGAATAACCAAAATCTGTGATATATATTTAATGCAATTCCAATTAAAAGTTCCAATAACATACCTCATAGAATTAGAGAACAGTCCTAAAATTCATTTGGAACCAGAAGTGCCCTAGAACAGCAATGGCAATTCTAGGTAACAAAAGCAAGGCAGGGGGCATCACAATTCCTGACTTGAAATTATACTATAAATCTACTGTGATAAAAACTGCATGCTACTGGCAAAAAACAGACTGGAAGATTAATGGAACAGACTAGATGTAGAAACAATTTTAGACCTACTCAGCCACCTTATCTTTGACAAAGGTGCCATAGACATTCACCGGAAGAAAGATATCCTCTTTAATAAATGGTGCTGGAAAAACTGGCTCTGCACATGCTGAAGATTAATACTGGACCCATATCTTTCACCATGCACTAAACTAAATTCGAAATGGATCAAAAATCTAAATGTTTACACAGAAGTGCTAAATCTACTGAAAGAGAATTTAGGTAGAAATCTTGAAGCCATAGGGATAGGCAGAATGTTCATGAACAAAAACTGAACTGAATGGGAAATATTTCAAAGAATCAACAACTGGGACCTCATCTTGTTAAAAAATTTTTGTACATTAACATAAATCATAAACAGAATAAAAAGAAAACTAAATTGGGAAAACTGGGGAAAAAATTTAGCCAACTGTCCCTCAAACAAATGAATTCTAACTAGAACATATAAAGAATTTTAAAAAATTAGATCCCCAAAATTCAAAGACCCAATAAAAAAATTGGCATCTGAGATGAATATACACTTTTCAGATGAAGAAATACAAATAGCAAATAAATACATGAAAAAATGTTCAGCATCATTGGTCATCTGAAAAATGCAAAGTAAAACAACTCTGAGGTTCCATCTCACCCCAGAAAGAATGGTTATCATCAAAAACTCAACCAATAGCAAATAGTGGTCTGGCTATGGGGAAAAAGGGATCCTTCTCCATTGTTGGTGGGTGTGTAGATGGGTATGGACACTATGGAAATCAGTGTGGAGCTTCCTCAAAAATTTAGGATTAGAGATCCCATTTGATCCAGCTATTCCTCTTCTGAGTATTTTTGCAGAAGAGTTAAAAACATCAAACCACAGGGATATATGTGCACCCAAATTTACAGCAGCACAATTTGTCATAGCTAAATCCTGGAGACAACACAAATGTCCATTAACTGAGGAATGGATAAAAAAGATGTATTTTTATACAATGGAGTATTACTCAGCTATAAAGAAAGATAAACTTGAGGCTTTTATAGGTAAATGGATGCAACTAGAGATCATATTCATAAGTGAAATAAACCAGACACACATGTGCAAACACTGTATTGTCTCCCTAGTGTAACAAATGGAAAGAATAAATAAAATCCAAAAGGTGCAATAGATATTGTTAAAGGGAAAGAATGCTCAAAGAAGAAAGAATTGGGATGGGGAAAGGAGAAAAGAAGGGAGGTATATATATATATCCCATATATATGGGAGGCATATATATATATATGCAAAGAAAATTGTACTACTAATTTCTACTAGTTCATTGAAAGGAAAAGTTAGTGTTTATAGTATGTGATCAATCTTACATGCCTACATCTGGCAATCTGAGCAACTACTTTGAAGATAACAATATGAATATAATAACCATTGTTAATTTCCTATCTTCTTCTTTTGAAATTCTGTATCATTTTTATTGTTTTTCACTCTCTTTAAAATTAAAAAAATAAAGAGTAGAGGATTTATTTGCCTCTGTAGACCCAGAAGCTAATATGAGACCTGATACTTGAAGTTTTCATTGCTTTAAAAAAATCTAAAGGCCCAGTGTGACTTGCAAATTCCCCATCTTCTTACCTCTATTAGCTTCTGCAGTTTCATGCCTTTCTCTACTGATTTTATAAAGCTGAGAATATTGGCTTGTCTCAGGTCTTGAAATGTGCCATGATCTGTCCTACCAAAGGGAGTTCCAGTGTTGGTCTCCAAATACGTAAGAGCTCAGTGCATATTACTCTTTCTTAAGAAAGATTTCTCTGCTTCTACCTGACTCCAATTCATATGATGCTGTTTCCTATCACCCTTCATTCTTTGTGCAGACTGGGTTTCTTGTGATAAGAGTTCTAGAAGCATGTTCTGTTACATCCAAGCATTCACTTCATCACTCTAAATTTATTTCTGAACTTATCCGACAACTCTCCCCTGCCTCATCATTCAATTTTAATTCCTCCCAAACAAAGGGGAATTTCATAATACTGTTTATTCCAGATGATCAGCACCATGCCAGGCATACAGAATGTGCCTAATAATGTTGTGGAATACATGATGTATATGAATGAAAGAATTAATAAATTCAGATTAAGTGTGTCAAGCCACTGCAGGAAAACAGAAAACTATTAATGCTTTAAAAAATTCAGCAGGCTTTATTGTGTTATATTGCCAAATGCAGAAAATGGTCTTTTGATGAGCATGAACAGCAAATTTGCTAAAGTGTGTCTGGGGTGCACTGTGGAAACATTCGTGAAATGTATTTTCTAGGATAAGAAGTAAAACTGAGGTTCAGTTTTAAATTAATACTATGACTAAAGTAAGGACCTAATGTAGTTATTATCTATATATGAATGTACTCAAATATTGTGCAGGTAGAATTAGTGGTGTGTTCATTATTTTCAAACACTTCCTATTGAAACTTGCAGATAATATGAAGGAACATTTAATTGGATGTACTTAAACTAGGAAGATACTTAAAATAATAGTACTTTGAGAACAAAGTCACCAAAGTACAGAAGAATCTACAATTTAGTGATTATATTAGCAGAGTTAACAGTTTATTATTAAATTTGGATATTTGCATTTCACACAACAAAGACCTATATTATGTGTGGGAAACTCATAATTTCTCAGAAAGAACATACACTTCAGTGTTCAAACTAAGGTTTGAATCCTGATTTCATTCATCTTTGGCTATGTGAATTTGGCTTCATTTCTTTTCCTTGAAATTTACAAGCTCCTTCCAGCTTCAAAGAGTTTTGTCTTTGACTGGCTCTTTCTCACCCTTTAAATTGCAAATCAGATTTTCCTTCCAAGGAAAAGCTGTTTTCAGGCATGATCCCTGGGCAGCAGATTCTGATGTGCTAGTGTGTTTGTAGAAAGTTAATTGGGAAACATCCATGGGAAAAATACCCATGAAAGATAAAGGAAGCAGGTTTGGACAGAGAGAGAAGCTGGGCTGCAGCGCAGTCACAACATAGACTCAGCCCATCATGCAGAAATCCCGGGAGCTGGGGTGGCTCTTCACAACCGTGGGATTGAGGCAAGGGGCCCTACATCCAAAGTCACATGATTAGAAGGAGGCAGCGCTCTTCAGCCAAGAACAGCTTCCAGAGTGATTCAGCTGTGAGCCCATGGTAGCCAGCATCTCAGGTGCCAAGGGACTGGGACCTTCTGGTCCCTGAGGGGGATCAGCAGGGTGCACTCCAGCATCTAGTGCAGAGGCCTTATCTGACAATGCTGTGTCAAGTGGCACACACAACCTTATATACCTCATTACTGTGTCCCACCGTACTACCGTTTTTTTTTTTTTACTTCTATTGTATCACAACACTTAAAGTTAATTTGTCCATTTATTCTTTACTTACCTTCCCTACCCAAAAGGTAAATGCAACCATTGATGGCTAAGGCATGGCCATAGAATGATGAGTAACTGGTGGAAACCAGAAGGGTGGACGTCTGTAGAATTTAGAAAGAATGCTAAGATATCTTTCTCACTTTGAAAGTGGGGACAGAACATGATCTTAAATTGTGGTCTTAAACTATGCACTATAATTTCCAAGCAAGCTTTTCAAAGAATAAAAAGTCAAACATTTTTTATTCTAATTTATAGTGCATTTTTATTGTGGAAAATATAGATTATACAAAAGTTATAACTAGGAAAGTAAAATCTATCCAGTAGCCACACACAGAGAATGACAATTACTCTCGTCATAGTCAAGTATGTTCATTCTCAATTTTTGTCCATCTATATTTTTTACATAATTGAGACTTTACCATCCTGTGATTTTGTATTTCAGAGCCGGGGGTTAAGCTCAGTGGTAGAGAGATTAGCTAGCATATCCAGAGCCTTGGTTTCAATCCACAGTACTAAAAAATGATTGTATGTAGCTGATTTTTTCCTTCTTCAATATCATATAAAGTTTTTTAGGTCATCAAAATCCATTAGCAACTTTATTTTGAAAGGAATATTCTTACAGTTGCAACATTATTATTAAACCATACTATCACTATTAGATAATTAGATTGTTTCTGATTTTTATGTGATTATAAACAATTCCAAGTAAACCTTTTTATAATAAGATTTATTAATGATTATCCCTTTAAATGCTCAGATGATCTAATTTGTTAATCATATGCCTCATTTGTCAGTTAGATCAAATCACTCCCTTTCATTAAGGTCTTTTATCAGAAATAATAGAGTAGAACAAATCACTAAACTGTAAGTGAGAAATCTTAGGTTTATTCTTTATTGGGCAACTTACTAGTAATACAGCTTTGGGCAAGTAATGTACTTTCGACCCTGGGCCTCAGTTTCTTTGCTTAGCAAATGAAATCCTTAGTCTAGATAACCTTTCACATTCCTGCCAACTCTAATATCCTATATATTATTTTAACTGCTTCTTACCTTGCTCCAAGAGACAGCATTCATGGGATCAGTGTTAGTCCTCTTTGACATTCTGAGTTACCTACAAATCTTCTCTGATTTCCGTATTTCTGATTTAATTTCCTTTTCTTTATCCCACTTTGGCTATTCCTTAATCTTCTTATCTAGGTCTTACTTTTGTTCCTTCTTTCATTGCCATCCATTAAACTGAGATGAATGCTCTCCTCTTGATCTTTTACCCACTCAATGCCTGATTCTCCTTTAAATCTTTTCTCAACACTTAAAGTTTTTCTGTAAAACCTTTTGATGTTTAGTACTTACAGATTGCTTCGCCCTCTACTTTCTGTTTCTCTGAAAAATTAAGTGAAAGTAAAATACTGGGTAAAAGAATCAAAGATGGTAGAATTAACCCAAATAAAGTGAGCCAGCATACATCTGGTGTTAGAATGCATTTCCTGTATATGTGGTAAGGGGGTTGGGTGTGAAGGAGTCATAGTGCTGAAGATTGGCTGAAAGGCCAAAAAATATTTCAGTCATGCAACAAGGTTAATAGAGGCCATGTCACATTACTCTTAATCTTATAATAAACATAGTTATAGTAAGCAGGAATCAGTAACATTTTAAATTATTTTTTATAAGGCAGATGTTATACTAAGGACATTAACAAGCAATGTCTTCCTTAAATCCTCTGAAACCCCTGTGAGTAGGAATCATGAGCAACCCCAATTTGTAGGAAGAGAAAGTAAGTATGGATATAATTTTGCCATACTATAACATGGTTACACTGAAGATATCACATCGTAGAAGGGTATTTAGTGGAATACCAGGTTCTGCTTATATTATGTATCAGGGTGGTTAATGTTTTGTCTTAGTTTGGGCTTGTCCAAAATCAGACAGAGGCATGGACTTAGCAAGACCCTTACAGAAAGCAGTAGAGAAGGAGGAAAGTGAGGAAAGGAAGGAGAGGGAGGTAAGGTGAGGTAAGGTAAGGTAAAGTTTTGTCATTGAAACCACCACCGCAGGCCTTGGGGAGCAGAGTCTGTCTTGGTCTCACAAGATAGAGATGGATATACACTCTTTTATATCATGTCCAAAAAGTTGTTTTCAGAAAGAAAAATTTAAAGAGGTATAATAGGCAAAGTATCCCAGTCTGGTTTCTGTTACTCTACCTGAGTACCACAGACAGAGTAATTCATATAGAATTAAAGTTTATTCACTCACAGTTCTGGAGACCCAGGCTTCAAGGGTCACAATTGGAGAGGACCCTTTTGCTGGAATGGGTACTGCAGAGTCCTGAGACCGTGCAGGATGTCATATGTAGACAGAGTGAGCTTGCTAGCAAAGTTCTCTTCCTTTTCTTATGAAGTCACTAATACGATCTTGGTTGTCAGGCCCTCATGACTTCATCTAATCCTAATTGTCTCCAACAAGTCCCACCTCCAATACCATTAGCACATAATTCATAGGGTTACGTTTCCAACACAAGAATTTTGAGGTATAGTCCTGAACCACAACCATTTGGTTTTGTAAATCTAAGAGAAGAGTGGTTCAGTCAAATTAAGCTTGAGTAAAACTACAAGGAAAATAGTAGAAATTCAATATATAAGTTACTCTCAGAGGTTCTAAAACAATCCATTAGAAATACATTTAGTTTTGCTCCAATCATTGTTTAAGTTTTATTTATGGACAGGCTAATGTTAGAAAACCAGCTTGGAAAATACTCCAGGAAGCCATCAACAGCCACCATTGAAAGGAAAAGATGACTGCTCCAGTAAGAAGACTATGGGATGGCTCAAAAGGCTATTCAACATGGCAAGAGGGAAAGCAATAACTAAGGACAGAGACAGTAACTCTACAGCAAAGGCTAGGCTTACACAGGATCCATGAATGGTGGGCCAAGGCCAGGGAGTTTGGGGAATATGGAGCAGAATATTTCCTTCAGTAAGGCCTGACCTGGTTTACTGTCATGTCTCCAGGACCTACACTGTGTGTGCAAAGAGTGGATTGTGGACAGCCAATTGGATGCTTCTGCTTAAAAGAAGGGCACTTGGTCCTACTTCCATGTACTGGTACGTACAGAGATGGCTATGGTATGTTTTTATTAAGACTGGCATTCAGCAAGACAAATGGGTCTAGTCAGGTGCTGATGCATAGTCTTTGAAACAATGGGCCAGGTCAGTGATGCTCCACCTATAGCTCACAAGTAGTATGCGAGAGCTAAGCTGAGTGACCCGCACTGTTGGCAGAGACGGAGGCTCAAGGAAGAATCTATGTCTCAGGAAATAAAGATTACACATCAGAGCTGAAGCACCAACGTCAGAACTCTAGAGACTGCCCCATTCTGTGATACGTAGATTATGCTTTCTGTACATCTCTCTCTCTGCCCATTGCAGAGGTGATTTCAGGCCTCCCACCTAGCCCAGCTCACAGCACTCATGTGCTTCCTATCTTTCTCTTCGTCAATCATCCCTGAGCTACCTTGCTCTTTATGAATTAATAAAACCAGGGTTTGGCCCTGGATCGAGGCCTTTGTTCTAGCTAGCCGTTGTTCTGACTGGTCTTAGGAGCCCCTTGGCTCCCCACAACTACAAATATGTTTAGGGTCATTATTCTCATCATGGGTTGCACTGGAAGTGGTAGATTGGAATTAACTTATTGGAATTCCAGTAACTTTTCCATAGGATTAAATATAATCTTCACTAGACCATGACATGATCTGGGAAGGGCTTGTTATAGGAATGAATGACAAAGAACAATTGAAGCCGAGATGTATCCCATCCCCACCTCAGTGAGCACAGTAGAGGACAGTGGATTAAGCTTCTGTCCAGGGAAGCTCCTTTCAGGTCTTGACTGGAAAGATCTGCTGTGTCACCCAGTCACAGCCTCAGCCAGGATGTGTTCTCCTGGGAGAACAACTGGTAGCTCAGGACTCCAGCACTGGGTAAGAGATAGAGCAGGGAGAGCTGAGGCCCAGAACTAAGAACTCTAAGAAGTAAGACCCTCGTGAAAGCTCAGATCCTTGGCCTTGAAAGGTTTCTTGCCCCAGAGAAGAGCCAGGAAGAAGGAAGCAGGGGGTTAGCTGCCAAGCTCCGCAGGGTATACCCTCTGCTTCTAAATGGTGACTGCAGTCTGGGTGTGAGCACTTGACTTGAAATTTCTTGAAATCTCAGAGCTTCACAGATAACAAAAAGGAATGGGATCATTATGAGGGGTGGAAATGTAGCATAAAGAGATTGCGCAGGCAGCATGAAGGTGTAAGATGCTGAGTTTCTGGTAAGAAAGAGGAAGGGAATGGATGCTGATTTGTTGTCTTCTCTGCATCAGGTTTTTCCCCTTCGCTATCCCGTGTGACCATTGTCACAGTGATAGAAACTGCTGTCATTCTCATTTTATAGGTGCCGAAATCTGCGTTTGAAACGAGTAAGTAATCAGAGTAGGGTCCTATACATAGTGTATGTTTTAGTCTGTTTTCTATTGCTAATAATACAATATAACTAGCTGGGTAAATTATAAAGAAAGGCGTTTTATTTTGGCTCATTGTTCTGGTCCAAGGTCAAGTGGTGCCATCTGGTAATGCCCTTCTTGTTGGCAGAGTACTCAAGGAGCACAGGGAGCACATGGCAAGAAACAAGGAACATGAAAGAGACCCATCGAAACTGGCTTTTATAACAGACACACTAATGAAATAACCCATTAATCCCATAAGTGGATTAATCCACTTATAATAGCAGAGCCCTAATCACTTCTTAAAGGCCCCACCTGGCAGCCCCTCTTAATATCTCATATTGGGAAATACATTTCAACATGGGTTTCTGAGGTTACAAATCATATTCTAAATCATAACAACGTATACGTGGGTTAGGATCTGGATGCTATCTGATTTCAGTGCTAATCTCTGTTTTGAATACCCGTTGTCCACAGGAGTTAATAACCAACATCATTTTTTTTTTGTTTGTTTGTGGGAGGGATCGTTTCTACCTCCTTTTCATGCTATCAGTTATCTGCTGTTGTGAGACTTAAGAAACACAATTTGTTAAAGATTTACCTGGCTAACTGACTGTTTGGTTTTCACTGGAGCTAACAAGTGCTTATAGCAGACACTGATACGACGGAGCAACATTTTCTCTATTGTAGAACTTCTCCCAAGTCTAGAAAGTGTGCTCAAACCACTGCCATTGTTGTGCTGTGCTGGGTGTCCCCACCTGTGGCTGGCTTTCTTGTTCCAGGGCCCATGGTCTATTATATACTGCTCCCTGCCAAATCAGGTCTTTTCAAGACCCCAAAAGGAAAGGAAGTCCTGAATAAACCAGAGAAAAGTATGTCATATTCCTTTAAAACTACCACTCATCTTAAAATTTAGCTGATTTATTTCATCCCCAGATGAAGAAAACTCTGGGTGTTGTGTAGCTGATACTCAGATGTTCTAGAAACAGCACTTTGGGCCATCATTTCTATTTCACTGTAACCAAAATTTGAACTCAGTTTCATAATCAGAAATTTCAAAATAAACTTGAATTTGACTTTCTTCTCCTTTGAGAACTGGTCAAAAACAGATTTGAAATTTGAAATCCTATCTACCTTCCTCTGTTTTTGACCAGTTCTGTGACTTTGGGTGAGCTAATTTTGTTCTGTTTTGTCAATGCAAGTTGGATGTAAAATGATAATGATCATTTTTCCCTGACAGGCTTTCTTTCTAAAGATGACAGAAGCAATGTGAAAGGCATTTAGTGAATCTTTTATCATCAACAGATAAGCAAATGTTAGTTTCCCTTCTATTCCTTCCAGTCCCTGCCCACTTATCCTGGAGAAGAGTCCAGGAAGTAGGTAACAGACATGAAATGGTATGTGTTGTTAAACAATAACAATCAGCAGCTCTAGATTTTCACTGCGCTAAAGTTTTGGCAACACAGTTAGCATGTAACTCCTAGATTCAGAATAAACAACTACAGCGAAGAAAAATCCAACTCAGGCACTCAGATCCTGTTTGCTTCTGGGAAAGAATTGTGTGTCTTATTAAATACCAACTACTGTGCTATTCTCTGCAGAAGATGATTGGTTGAATTAGGTGGCCAGGGAGTAACAATTGAATAGAGCCAGGAAAACAGCTGTGTCTGGATAGAGCAGCACGCTTCCAGCTCTTGCTGATTCATTTCTCCAACAGTTTTTATTTAAGAGAACCATCCATAATGCATGGCTGCGGGACTATATAGAAGGCAAATCACCCAAACTGTGAGCATTACAAGCATCGCACACTGCCTTTTCCAATTCTGGGAAACTGCATGATGAGCTACCTATAATTTTTGTAGCAGGAACATGAAAGCAAAAGGAATGTAGGTACTCAAACAAATATGAAAAAGGGAGAATGCTTGATGCGTGTTTTGGGGACATTCTCACTATCCTTCCAATATGAATTAATCACCATTTATTTAGTCTGCAAACATTTGATGAACATCTCCTATGTGCCAGAGATAGGGCTAAATAACTAACGAATACTGGGTATAGAGTCCTGTGATTCCTACTGTCACAGAACTTGCAGCCTAGTCAGTTCAATAAATCTGTCATTAAAGAAGGAAATATATACCTTCCATTTAACAAAAATGCTTCAGGAATAAGTAACAGTAGAGACTTGCTTCGAGGTGCTAGCGCAGGTTGTACTTACATTTAAATTGAAACTACAAGAGGAGTAAAAGAGGATCATATAAAAAGCCATCGGCAGTATATGCAAAGTCTTGGAAAGAGGGAAAGCTTGGCTTATTCTGGGAACTCGAAGCCCATGTGGCTACGCAAAGTGAGCATGGTCAAGTGGTGTGAATGGGAACTTGGGGAAGAAAATGGGCTAGTAGGCCATGTACAGACAGTGGCTTTTACTCTAAGGTTAATATAAAACTCCTTACTGGTTTTACTCAGGGGGAAAGCATAATCAGATTTACAGTTTAGAACGATCACTCTGGTTGCTTGGCAGAGAGAGGTCTGTGTAGGGAGGGCAAAAGATAATATGCAGATAATTAGCAAGCATTTCAGTATCCTAAGCACAGAGTCCTGGTGCGGTGTGGAGGCAGGAGATTGATGACGCAGTAATGCGAATATAGAGAAGTAGAACAGTGAGGGTACACAGCAGAGGTAGCACTGATGTGAGCAATGTGGGCGTGGCCAGGAGGGGTAACTCAGATCACTGCCGGGTTTCAATGGGGCGCATGTGTGCTGACACCATTTACTGGGATGGGAAAGACCGGAGAAGCAGAGGACAATCTAGACTTTCCTTGTGCTCCTCAAGATATACGCAATTATCTTTATTACGGAATGAACCACACTATACTCTGCTTTGTTTCTCTGTCTGTCTGTCTATTTGTCTGACTGCTTTCCCTGACAACTTTTAAATTCCTTTGGGCAAGAAACACAAAGTTGATAGCAAGACCTTTTAAACTGAAGAGCACAGGGTCAAATCTGTATGTCATTTTGTTTGTGTGACACTGAGCAGGCTATTACCCTCACAGAGCTTAGATTTCCACTTTACTAGTAGCAGCTATTTACAAGATTACTGGAGTAAGTGAGATAAATTATATAACATGCCCTGTTCCTAGTATGTTATCAATGAACATTAGCTGTTGTTATCTTTGGAATCTTCCACATCCCTTCTTCATAATAGATACTCAGTATTTATGGATTAGAGGTATGAATTCATTAGAATCCATTTAGGTTTTTCCTGAACAAATGGGTAAATCAAGCCTAGATTTTGATATGAAATCTACTATTAATCATCTGATTACCACTGGTTTTAACTTCCCTGCTTTAAAGCTCAGCTTCATTTTCTTCATTTGTAAGATACAGCAGAGATATGTAAAGAAAGGATAGCGGTGTTCTACACTGTATGGTTTCCTATGGAGCTTCTAAATTTGAACTTGTAGTAATACTCTTAGTTCTCAAAATACACCTATTTGAGCAACTATTAAAGGGTACTTAATAATTCACCAGCTGCTCATCTTCTTTCTCACCTGAGTAACAGTGGACTGAAGGCTGAGCAACATAGCTTAGTGTACAGGTGAGGACATGGAGGTTAAGTTGCACATCTGCAGTCAATGCTGGAATTCAGAACTACAGAGACGACAATCTTTTTTCCACTATACTATATGGCTTCTGAGATCAGGTGGTAATCTTCAGGGGCAAGCAAAGACAATTCATTTTTAACAGCTGTACTGAAGCCAACTACTTATAAATTTTGGATCATCGTACACTTAATACCTATTCTAGAAAAAATTGTTTTTGATATTTACTTATTTAGATCGTCTTATCTCTATTATGCATTGCAATGTAAATATAAGCAAACCCACATGTTTTAAATTTTCTACTAACCACATCAAAAGTTGAAGAAAATAATGTAATTTTATATTTGATTTAATCCCACATATCCAGAATATTATACTTTCAATATGCAACTAATTCAGCACTACTGAGATGTTTAATAGTCTTTTCCATTCTAGGTCTTCAAAATCCAAGGTATAATTTTCATGTACAGAACATTTCAGTTCAGCCTGGTCATCGCTATTGATTACTATACTGAATAGGACAGGATATATACATGTATATATATAATATATATATATATATGCTGTATATATATTTGTTATGATATCAATCTATGATTAACAATCACTCATTGTTATATTTCCCTGAGGATTATAGATTGATATCATAGCATTACAGAATAGTTAAGATAGATGGTGCATCAGTTAACATGGCTGTATTTTTATTTTTATTTTATTTTATTTTATTTTTTGGTTTTTCTCCGGTACCGGGAACCGAACTCACGACCTTGCGCTTGCCAGGCAGGCACTTTTGCCGCTGAGCTAAATCCCCAGCCCCATGGCTGTATTTTTAAAAAGACCATTCCAGTTAGTCTAATGTGGTATTTTACTTGGGATAGATGGAAAGTGTTAAACAAAAAAGATAGTCATTAAGGAAGTCTTCAAAACATTAGGAACAAAATACTGTGCCTAGTAATTCTTACATAGCATACATCTCAAAGAATTTCCAAGAAACTGGCTTCAGTAGCTGACTTTGGAAAAGAGACGGTTATAATAGGTTTTTATTTTATATGCTTTTCACTGATTAAACTTTTTACTAGAATTCTCAGCAGAAATAGTTATAAAATAATGAGAGGTTTTTAAAAAAATACAGTAATTATAATATAATAAAGCTATACATTTAACAAAAGTAACTCAGAAAGCAAACATGCACCAGAGAGGAGGATATTTCCATGGGGTATTTCACTTTTCAGTTTTCTTAGTAAGGTCCTTTCTTCAATGAGAAAGTTAGAAATTGTGGTGGCACGCTATCCAAGGTTATAATCAATGTACAAACCCAAGAAGTGTTCACCCATATCACTGTAGCATAGGAGGCAGACATAGTCTGTCAAAAAGTTTCTGTGGATTTGATGGGATTTGTAGCCTTACATCACCCATGGGCTCAGGCTGTCAAGCAACCAGAGAAAATCAATACAGACCCCTTACTTGTACTCAGAATCACCAAGCATGCTGGATGTGTTACCCGCCACCTGGCCTGAACCGTATTCTGGCAGATTGTGATCATGTCATTGCACTGGTTCTACATCCATCAAATTTTTTCCTTTTGGAAGCAACATAGTTTAGTGTACTATTTACTTCTAAAAGTGAAATGGTATTACAATTTCAGCTTTCTGTATTATCATCTTAGACAACAGCAAGCAACATCCTCAGATTAATGACTCAGAGAAGTCCCACAGAGAAGAAGCCTTCTTGATGTTGTTTAGTCCCTTATTCACCAAACTTACATGATCATGCAACTGTTAGTTTTGGGGAGATATGAAAGTCATAACTGGAACACATCAGCACACTTTGGCAAACTCTGGTTTGGTTACAAATGTACCTGCCTTTACTATTTACCATCTATGTGATCTTGGTCAACTGATTCAACTTTCTTTGGGCTTATCCACTGGGTGAGAATAACAAAACTTGACTCTGAAATGAAGACTAAATTAGGTTAATGAGAGAATATATAAAAAGCTTAAGTGATGACATAAATGAGGTACATATTAGGAATTCAACTGCCATCAGTTCTATTATGTTATTCTCTTTTGTATTTCTGTGTTGCTTTCTGTGATTAGGCAAACCCTTGCAGGAATGATGAGACCTACAGAAAGGAATAATACTATTAGTCACATAGCTATTCTAAAATAGGAAGATATTTTCTTTTACGTATATTGTCAATAAGGTTAAAACATTAGCAGGTGTGATAAAACAACAATGCAAATGCATTACAAACTTAGATCACCTTTATATGTGCTGCTTTATACGGAGTTTGGGGGACAAATAAATATTTGGTCCATAGATAAAAATTCTCTAGTGGAGGAGTTTCTCTAATTTATAGGTTTTTAGCTGAATAAAATTCAACAATTAGCAGTTCTTAGACAAAATATAAAACTATGAAATCTATGGGGCACTAGATTGAGATTTATTCACTTAATTTAAAAATGTTATAGAAGATCTGCTCTTGTCATGAATAGCCTACACTTCCAAGAATGTTTCCAGTGTAGATGACCAAACAGTTTCTTCTGGTTCCATACACATCACTTTTTTCAAGCAAAGAAATATTTGACTACAGTAAATCCTTGGTTTGTAAGCATAATTCATTCCAGAAGCATGCTTATAATACAAAGCATTTATAAATCCAAGTGAATTTCTCCTTAAGAAATAATGGAAATGCAGATGATTTCTTCCATGACCCTCAAAATTTCATGTAAGTATGATTACAATGCTATAATAAAATACAAAATAATGAAGAATTTACAAAATATAAAGAAAAGTAAACAAATTAACCTGCACATCACAGCAGGTGTGAAGGAAACAAAAGAGAAGAGGGCAAGGAGAGAAAACAAAGAGACTGAGAAAAAGCAGCTGCTTTTGCTGCACCACTAAGAGAAACAGATCCCAGGTCTGATTCCTGGGGCTCCAAGAAGAACTCGACAACTGCATTCATCTGCTACCACTGTTAAAAGCCAGGCTACCTCAAGAGGAACTGCCCTAAGAGGCCCCATGGGCCATGCCCTGGATGCAAAGGAGACCACTGGAGATCGGTCTGCCCTCTCAGGTGGAGGCCCCAGAGCTCAGACCCATGCCACCAGTTAGTCCAACAGGAATGAGAGGGCTTGGGGCATGGTCTGCCTTCTCCCTCTGGCCAGACCGTCATCTCCGTCGAGGAGCCCTGGGTAATCATGACTATGGAGGAACGAGAAAACAGCCTGCTGCTAGTCACAGGTTCAAGTCTCTCGGTCCTTCTTTTCAATTCTGGCCTTCCTTCCAGCCATCATACCTCAGTGAAAGGAGTCACTGGTGAGGAGGTAATATGCTATTTTTGACAACCCTTAGGCTGTAACTACTTATTAGATCCTTCTTGCATATCTCTGTCTTCCTGAGAAACCACTTTGAAGATACCACCACATATTACAGCAGCCATTGATATTTTCCTACTAATCTATCCATAACTGTGTTGTTTGTAATGTTCCTATCCTATTTCATAATGTATGTTTATTATTATGTGTTTCCTACAACAACCATTGAGAATAGTTAATGATTTTTCAATAGGTCACTCATGTATAGCTCTATTTATTTTCTTTAGAAGCCACTTTGAAGATACCAAAGTATAGCACAACAACTCTTGATAATCTCCTACCTCTTTTGTCTCTAACTCACTATTATTTGTCTATTTGTTTTCCTGAGAAACTATTTTGTAGATAATAATACGTAAAACGATAACCATTGATAATTTCCTACCATTTTGTCTGTAATTTGCTAAGTCCTCCCTATTATTATGTTATCCTTCTTTTATTCTTTAAAATTAAAAAAAAAAAAGAGAGAGAAGAGGGTTCTTATGTAAGATGACTTTCGCTATCACTATTGGAATCACTGCTATTTACTTGGTGCACGGAATCTTTTTGTTTTCATGCAACTTTAACAAGGAACTCACCCAAAGACACTTGGTTTTGCCTCATTTGGAAGATTTCTTCGAAGTGTGACTTTGCATTGTCATTAAACAGATCATTGCTTGTACCGATACAGCCTTATTTGAGCGGTCCTTTTCTATACTTTTGCACTGTTTCCTGGATTTTACATATCTCCCTAATCTCCTTTGAAGAGCAGGATTCCTCCACGTTTTTTCCCTTCTCCTCTGAACAGGATATTTCCTCCATAACCTCTTGCTGTTGGGAAGTGACCATCCACAATCCCGCAGTGAGAGACAGAGAGGAGAGCCCTTGGCTTAGTTGTGATCATGTGATATTCAGCATCACATACTACTCTTAGGGCAAGACATCGCTCATTTATCAAGTTAAAATTCATTAGAAATGTTTGCTCCTCTTGCTGAACACTCGCAGAACATGTTATGCAAGAGAAGATTTACTGTATTTGGATTGACATTTAAATTTAATAACTGCACCTAGGTGTATTTTCTTGTAAACAAATAAGATTTGAGGTCATGTGGGATCTCTGCACCTTAGGATGTAAGTAAGATCTTTTTCTGAATCCATTTTGCATCTGATAGAAGATCTAGTGCGGTCAGTAAATGGTTTATGAATTCCCAGCAGCTTTGGCCTTTCATGGCCACGGACAGCATAAAGTTCTGCTTCACCTAATATTGTTCGGTTATACATTCTCCAGTCATTCTAAACATGCTACCCACAAGATTCACAATATCTACCCAGATATCGAACTTAGTCCCTTTACTTGATACTCAAAAACAACAAAGAAAAACAAAACAAGAGTGTCTCTTAGTTCATTGAATAGTTTGTGCTAGTATTGTTCAGAGAATGTTTTATGCCCATATCTTGCATTCTGAGTAATTACTTTAAAGATAACAATACATTATGCCCACATCTTGCACTCTGAGTAACTACTTTAAAGATAACAATACACAGTGTAGTAACTATTGTCACTGTCCTATTATTTTGTGATGAAATTTTGTTTTACTTTTTTCCATAAAAAGTAAAAGATAAGATAAATATCAACACACACACACACACACACACACACACACACACACACACACACAAAGCACTGATTATGAAGAATTTGTGGGTGTAGAAGAAAACTTAGGGAAGAAGAAGAGATTTATGGTACTGAACCATATAAACATTTTTAAAATTAGTGCTGCTTTCTTAATGTTGCTTGACCATTTCTGCAAAATTAGGCTTCTAGATCCTTCCATGTGGCTAAACTCTGATCTGTCATGTTTTACTTTCTCATTTTCTATTACTTTTCTCTAAGAAACAGCTAAGAAAAAAGCCCAATGGACTTAAAATGACTTACTTAATATTAGGTGACACCCTTATTGTTCAGAATGGTCAATAAATCTCCATTGCCATTTCCCCTAAAGCACTGACTTAAAAGGACACATATGTGGAGGTGCTCCAAGTAGAAACCAAGCCCAACCCTGGATTATAATATCTGCTTTCATCTGAGATTCCTGTTTGAACCCATTCCCACAGATGGAGCTCAATATGGAAACTTGTTTATACGCAGGGACAACACGTGTTACTCAGGTAACTGCTTATTTATTTAACTTTTTCCCTTTTTCTTTTATACTGAATTTTATGTGAGCCACATAGTCTACACACAATAATTCCAGTTCTACAATAATTGCAATTTATTCTTCCAACATAGTGACAGTATTCAAAGGATGTCAGTACAACTGCAAACTACACCCATAGCCACCCCCCAATACTGAATAATCAGTAGATCTGAGATAAATATCATTTTAACAATGTTTATTCATTGCGTCATTTTTATATTTCTGTTTTGCTTGTGCAAGTTTATCTGGCATGATAATGGAATGGGTTATTTTATAGGCAAATAATTAACATCCCTTTCATAAATGACAAAAGTTTATCATTACATGAATAAATACTCATTAAGTTTTGTTTGTTAGAGATTTATCTTTGTGTCTATTTATGTGTATGTCTTTTAATACAATGTAAGATATATTTCTTTTTTAAAAGTCCACTTAATACATGGTTGACATACAAAGAGTTCTATATATTTAATGTACACAACCTTGTAAGTTTGGAAAATACAAATGCAAATCAAAACCATGATAAAATATCATCTCATAACTGTTAAGATGGGTATTGTCAAAAAGACTAATGATAACTTGGTGAGCACGAAGACAGAAGGGAAGCCTTGCACATAGTTGACAGTAATGTAAGTTAGGTAAATTAGGTGCATCTACTCTGGAACATGGTATGGAAATTCCTCTAAAAATTAAAATTAGAACCAACCACTGTCTGAGTCAGCTGTCCCACTTGATATCTATCTAAACAAACTGAAATCAGGATTTTGCAGAGATATCTGCTCTCTCACATTTATTTACAGTAGCCAAGACACAGAAGTTAAATATACACTGATGGGAGAAAAGATAGAGACGATGTGTGTATACATACAAAGGAGTGCTATTCAGCCTTAAAAAAGAAAAGCCTGGCATTTGCAACAGCTTGATTGGAACTGGAGGGCATTATGATAAGTGAAATAATACAGACACAGAAGAACAAATACTCCCTAATACAATGTGAAGAATCTAATTAAACTCATAGAAGTAGAGAGCAGAACAGGGGTCACCAGGGGGTAGGGGAGAAGGAAGCAGTAGGTGTAGCCAAAGGGTACTAAGGCTTAATGATGCCGGATCAGTAAGCCCTGGCGATCTACTGAACACTATATCACCTATAGCTGCTTTTACACAGTTAAATTTTACTGTGTACATAAAATATATTTCATACTGAAAGTCACTGTAAAAATGTTTTATTCAGGAAGTGATTGGAATGTAAGTTGGGGATCACTATGTTAGGAAATCTCCATTTCTTACCTGCAAGTGTGAAGAGCAGATTTTAGAAGAAGGCGATCCCACTCATCCTGCATCAGTCTGAGAAGGAGAATGAGGATGAGTTGATTCACCAAAATTGACTGCGGATTCATGAAAACACAATTGGACAGAGGATGCTGGATCATAAACAGTGCACAATGGCACACAAGTATACCCAAGTCTGCATTCTCACTGTGTGGGGTGGAGGTTTTCGTGCAGCAGTTACTGGTGTGGTGGATGTGCAAAGAAAGCCTAGGAACTGTTGGTGAGAGGGTGCCACTGGGGGCCCATTTAGACGTAGCACTTGTTATGGCAAAAATCTAGTAACTTCAGTGATAGAGAATAGTAAAAGATGAGGAAGAGTATACAAATCAACACATACACGTGTGCATAGCTGCCTCTGCTGTAAGTATACAAACACACATACATATTTTCTCCCTTTCATCTTTTAGTTATATCATTCTTTCTACTTCCCTAGAAAGAATTTAGCATGTAAAATGTTTATAATTTAAATCTTACTGAGTATTACTATACATGAGGCCCTTTGCTTCTACATCAAAATCTTGTTAAAACTATAAAACATGTCACAGCCTTCATTACTATAAGACAAAAAGGCATTTGCTGCGGAGATATTTTTCTTCATCTGCAATATATGAAGTTATGTTTTATAACTATAAAAATTAAGTATTATTCTTTGACTTTTATTTCCCCATATTTAGTCAGACAGTGATAATATATGATATGATTGCTGTTGAAAGGTAAGGAATCATTTAAGAATGACCTTTATTTTCCCCTTCTTGAATAGGTACAGTATGCATATTCAGGGGTTTTGGCATCTAACAATCTTTAGGTTTAATCTAAGTGCTTTTCATTTATTTTCTATGTGATTTTTAGCTCATTTTCTAGATTTTTTTTTTCACTTATAAAATGGAATAGAACCAATTGTATTAGCTCACTCTTGCTGCCTAACAAATTCTCCAGAATTTAGTTCTTGGAAGAAAAACAAACAAACAAAAAAACACTGAAACAGTTATCTTCTGGGTTTCTGTAGGTTAAGAATTTGGGGGGCATTTAACTGTATGGTACTGGTTCGGGTTAGCCCACAAGGTTTCACACAGGATATTGTCATAGTTTGTGTCTGGACATCCCCTGAAAGCCTCATGCAGTCATGGGGCAGTGAGCTTTCCTGGGCAGCTGAATGTAGAGTTTGTGATTGGTTCATTGTCTAGTGCTGGGATTGGGAATGTGAGTGCTGAACCTGCCCTAGGGCCAGTAGCCTGCATATCATGGAGGGGGGAAGAGGCTTGCTTTCCCTAGTTTGTTGTTGACTTTGCTGTCTTCTGCCAGCCATGAACTGTTGCCCCTTTGTCACGATCCTGCCTTGCAGCCAGCTGATGACAAACTGAAACTTCCAGAAACTGTGTGATAAATAAAACTTTCCTTCCTTAATTTTGGACGTCAGGTATTTTGTCCCAGCAATGAGAGAAAAGCAACTAAGACAGATATTGCTGGCTGGGCCTGTGATCCCAAAGGCTTCAGTAGGGGCAGGTGCTCGGCTGACTCACATAGTAGCTAGTGTTGCCTGTTAGCAAGAGGTTCAGTTCTTCACCAGGTGCAATTTTCCATAGGGCTGCAAGAGTATAGCCACTTGCTTCCTCCATAATAAGTAACCCAAGAGAAAGCAACATTGACTCTTCAACATATTTTATAATCCAGCCTTAGAAGTCACACATCATCACTTAACAATGTTCTATTGATTGTATAAATCAGCCTTATTTATTGTGGGTGAGAACTATACAAAGGTGTAAAAACCAGGAGGAGAGCATTGCTGTAGCCCATTTTGCTGGATGGCTGTTGAGTTGTAAAGATTAATGCACATAAGCTTCTAGTCCGGTATGTGTTGGACGCATTCAAAGTCACAACTGAATGTTAAAATTAAATGTTAATTGTCATTGTTAATTCACTGAAAGTAATTTAAAAGTTAAAATATTGGGGAAAAATTTTGCCACATCTCAAACAGAGGACTGATAGCTACAATACATAAAGAACTGAAAACAATTATAGCACCAAGCTAAAAGACCCAGTCAAAATTTGAGCAACTGAAATGAATGCACACTTCTCAAAAGAAGTACAAATAGGCAATACATACATTATAATATGTTCAGCATTGTTAGCCACCAGAGAAATGCAAATTAAAACAACACTGAGATTCCATCTTATTTCATTAAGAATGGGTATCATCAAAAAATCAAACAATAACAAGTATTTATCAGGCTACAAGAAAAAAGGAGATTTCTATGCTTTTTGTGAGAGTGTAAACTAGTACAACCACTATGGCAATTGCGTGGAGATTCCTCAAAAGACTAAAAATAGAAGTGCATTTGGTACAGCTGCTCCTTTCGAGGTATCTTCCCAAAAGAGTTAAAGACATCACATTACAGTGATACATGTGATACATCATATTACAGTGACACTCATGTTTATAGCAGCACAATTCATAAGAGCTAAATCTTGAAGCAGCCTCTGCGTCCATCAACAGATGAGCTGATAAAGAAAATGTGGTATTTATACACGAGAGAGTATTACTCTGCTAAATAGAAAGATAAATTTAAGTCATTTGTAGGAAAATGGATGCATATTGAAACCATAATGATGGGTGAAATAAATCAGATGCACAAGCTTAAATATTGCCCTGTTTCTCATATATAAAAAATCCAAAGTATGAATAAATTAAAGAACAAACTCAAAGATGGAAAATAGGCAACAGAAAAGTAGCTTTTTGCATAATGGATGGAGATCAAGAGGTGCAAGGAGGAGGTGGTAGAAGGGAAGGGGCTGTAAAAAGAATCATGCTATGTACAAGTGTCAACTCCCCACACAGAATGTAATCATTATGTACCACAAACACGTACTAATAAAAATTTTTAGAAACTTGATTAAAAATGTTAGTGCATAATTTTTATCTAAAATTTTGGAAATATAGAGAAGAAATTTTAGTTGAACAGAAACACCTAGTTTTACTTGTTTTTATTCCTCTTGCCTAAAATGGTACATATAGCATAGAACACTCAATGACATTTATCAAAATAAAATATTCCAACTCTTGTAACTATAATCCTTTTATATAACCACTTGAAAGTTTTATGAACTAAAAAGTTTCTGTATTTTATAGTAAAATCTCACATCTAGATTACATGTTTATTCTGAGGAGGAATGGTTATGAGGAAAAATTCTTCAGTGGTATATCATTTCATAAATTCCTCGTGGTAGCTGGGTGTGGTGGTGCATTCTTGTAATCCCAGTGCTTAGGAGGCTGAGGCAGGAGAATCATCACACATTTGAGACTAGCCTGGGCTACATAAGTGAGTTCAAGGCCAGTCTGCACTATATAGAGAGACCCTGTCTCATAAAACAAAACAAAACAAAAAACCAAAAAAATGTAAATATAAATAAATTCCTCATGTTATTCTGAATACAGTTACTATTTTGTTTAAAAAACTTTTTTATATGTGGTAGAATTAAGCTCAGCTTATTTTAAGAGGAAAGCAATGTGTTAGCTCATATTTAGTTAAGTCAGAGATGGACGAGTGTGTGACCTAGCCAAACCTAAGGTTCAAATATCTTCAGGTCTTTCCTCATCTTATCTCTTACCTGCTTCTCATTATTTCAATATTCAGGCAAACTTTCTGTATAATCAGCAACATGGTCACTAGCATCCTAAGTTCCCACATTTATAGGATAGTGGTAGAGTGGGAGCAAGAATTTTCTTTCCCAGCACCCAGCTATCAACCCCGAGCCATATGCTCACCCTTGAGCCCCTCACACCAATTAGGGAAATGCATACTCTAGTTGGCCAGCCTGCTGTGTTTGCCCTGGGATGATGGCGGTGGTGGTAGTGATGAACTGTTATAAGGGAGGCAAATGTAAGGGGATGCCATGATTTTTATTCCCACCAACTTACCAAGGG
Organism: Chinchilla lanigera; assembly: GCF_000276665.1. Lineage (NCBI taxonomy): Eukaryota > Metazoa > Chordata > Mammalia > Rodentia > Chinchillidae > Chinchilla > Chinchilla lanigera. The sequence goes on from NW_004955434.1 coordinate 11,512,314, forward strand.
AACTGGTAGAACTCTAGTGGGAAAGTGTGCAGGGAAAAGAAAATATAAACTAGTCTGCTGTAAGTAACTAGAAGTTATGACAGAAGCAATCTAAACCAAAAAATTTAGAATAATTATGTTTCATATATATATATATATATATATATATATTTAATTATTTATATAGTACAGTACTGGCTATTGAATCCAGGCCATAGCATTGAGCTATATCTCTAGCCCTTTTTTTTGTATTTATTTTTATTTTGACTAAGTTGCTGAGGCTGGGCTGAAGCGTAGGATTCTCTCGCCTCATCCTCCCCGAGTACTGAGATGTAAGTCATGCATCACAAAGCCTGGCTTAATTTTAGATTTCATAAAGAAAGTGCAGGGTAGTCACACACTATGGCTAGATATTCAGAGTTAATGTCACTTGTGAAGAAAATAGTTTCTGTTTTTTACTAAAAGGTAGACTATAAAAGTTATTTTTAAATAACACGATATTAAAGTATAAAAGCTGGAAGTGTACAAAGATGCATAAAAATCCTGTGAAGATTCTGGAGCCCAATGGTTTGAAACTAGGTTCAGAGGACTTGGTTCAGGAGTTCTTTAATCTTGGAAGATGGTGAAGCAAAAAGGAACAGTCGCCAATTCCCTGTCAATCAACTTTGCCTTTATCTCTTATTCTTATCTGCATGAATTCTCCTTTAAATGCAAAGTTCTATTGCTAAACACCATTTTGAAAACCTGTGTTCATGAAAAACTATATATATTTCCCCATATACTCATAATTAAACAAACATTTGTTTATTGCCTACTGTGTATAATGGTAGGATAAACAATTACATGACTAAATTTTTCTGCCCTTTTAGAGCTAAAAGGTTAGGATATACCTGTCACTTTCTAAGTATTATAAGTCCAGACCAGAAACGGCCCCAAGTCCACTCATATTGGACAGATATTTAACAAGATCCTACTGAGTCCAACATAGTGAGTTAAATGCTGTCACATGTGGGCACTGAAAATTCAAAGATGAATAGCAAACTGTCCTCTCAGAAAATCACAAATCAATACTTTGCTTCTTGGTCTCAAGGATGGCAGATTTTTGACTTCCTCTTCTGCTTCCATGTGCTGTGAGGGAGGAAATATGAAGGGAGAACCGACTTCCATATTTCTTATGATGCCCCCCCGCTTCCTCAACTATAACAAAAAATTCCTTTCATAAGGTTTAAGGAACTTCTATGAAGAAAAATGACAGCAATACAATAGCTCTTGGGTGGCTAAATCACAACTCATGGACTATTTGTAGATCCCAAGAGAACTATTCAGTATCAACCTCATTCCTAACAGTGGAACAATATTTCAAATGCAAAGCTTTCTTGGAGGAGAAAACTATGTGTTTTTATTTATAACATCTGAACTTTAATACAGAATTTTTAGAGCAGACTGTCTTAAAATGCAGTTCATGGGTCAGCTATGTACAGTTGCCTGGGGGACTTGTTAAGAATGCAGACTGTGGCTCGCACTCCAGAGACCTTTATAATAAGAATCTATAGACTCCAGAAATTAGCAACTTTAACAAGGGCCCTGGGTGAGTCTTGACCTACTACTAATTGTGCTGGTCATCTTTTTGTTTTGGCAAAATACTGGACAAATCAATTTAGGGGAAGAAGGGTTCTTTTTGGGTCATGGTGTCAGAAGTTCCCATCCATGGTCAGCTGGCTTTATTGCTCTGGGGCCTGTGACAAAGCAAAACGGCAGAAGGGTGTGGGAGAGGAAAAACTGGTCACTGGTCATTGTACAGCAGCCAGAAAGGAGAGAGAAAGAGAGTGGCAGGGACTTGGGGCAAGACATAGTCCCCAAGAGCATGCCCCTCTGCCCCAATCCCTTCAACAAAGCCCCACCTCCTAAATTGATATGGCCTCTAAATAATGCCATCAAAACCTTAATCTGCCCACAGACGAATCCACAGATAAAGTTAGAGTCCTAATGATCTGGTCACCATCCAAAAGCCCCACCTCTAAATACTGAGAACCAAATTTGAACATGCAAGCCTTTGGGGGACATCCCAGATCCACATCATAGCACTCATATTTCACAAACAATATACCAGTCTTAAATTGCTTTATGAGATCTCAAAAGGATAGCCCATCCTACCATGATGTGTATTTATTCCTATTGCTATGAATAGGCAACATTAATGAATTCTGTTTTAAAAAATGAAAATGAACAACTCACCAACATACCATTAGAAATTATTTCTGGCTTACTACGTTACTAGGGCATTTCTCCCCATACACCAGTATTCTATTCTAACCAAGATCAAAGTGACTGTTCACTTAATAAAAAAAAAATTCTTGTTTTCTCTTGTCACAATAGTAAGAGAATGCAACAAAGTTAACAAAAGAACATCCCCTGGCTGCATACCTCAAATAGCCACCCTGGGTCCTCCAAGGCATCAAGGAAGTCTCCAAAGGATACCTCAGATGTCTCTTTGTGTGGTCTTGATGAGGCTTCATCTTCTTCAGGTTTACAATACTACTGCTCTGTCACTGGCGTGGGGTAGCTTTGTTACTGCATTCCCCATGGAGGCAGCTCTCCGCAGGTTCTGCTTTTCTCCTCCCCAAACCCACGAACTCAATTTGGTTCAGCTCTTACACGTCCAGTTGCAACAGTCTACCCTGCCAGTGAGGAATTGCTTGTTCAGCTAGAATTGTGCTGTCCTATACAGTGCTTTTTTTAACATATCTACCTTTTACCCTCAATGTCTTCTTGCCAGAGAGTTGGATGATATCATTCTCATTTGAACATATCTTTGTGCCCACAGAGAGACTGTTTAAATCTTTCATAGTAGAGTTGAGGAGGTTAGGCAGGGATCTGATGAAACTCAAAGTGATTATGTTTTTTCTTACAAAGGTTCCTCAGCCTCACATGAAGCTTGTTGATCTCAACATTTTCCAAGTTAGTCTGAGGTTGTTTTTTCCATAGGGGGTTTTGGTAGAAGGCTTTCATTAGGCTAACAATATCATCAGGAATATGGGGGTTTTCTATCTTCATGCCTCACCACCTTTAACTTATTGATTCATCCTCATAGCAGTTCTTTCCCTGGTCCTAGGACAGCTGCAACAGTGCCAAGTGTGAACCACAGACACAACAACCAAGGGAAGACGAACCTCTTCCTATGGGTCTCTTTTAACACGGAAGAAATCACTCCACAAGCCTTCTGGGCAGATTGACCCATCTCCTGTACCAGAACTGGCCCACACACTCAGCACTAAAGCAATTCAAAGCAAGGTGAATAGTTTATTGCTTTTTCCTTGCTTGGCATAGTCAATATTCACTATGTCTTCCCTAAGGGCTAATACATGAATCAGTGGGAGAGTTATTGGTAGAAGGGAAAAAAAAGTAGGCTTGGGGCAGGGAAATAAGAATTACTAAAGACTGACTACTGGCCCTTTATGATGAAAAAGTGAGTTGATCATGTCCAAATCACTAACATGTTTACAATCCCTTGATTTCCACTCTGAAATTCCAGAAAAGCCAGAGTAAATCTCAAATTATGACTTGTAAAAATGAGAAGTTATGGAATTTTCAATATTTACTCAAAATCTACAGTGGTTGTTTTCTCAGTTTCAAACATCCCTTGCTTTTTTTGTGTGTAAATAAAAATAAAATTAAGAACTTTCAACAGTTTTTCAGGTAGACACATGTCATATGGAGGGTTAATAATAAAACAATTGAGATTTAAAGAAACACTGATGTTTTCCAGTGTTGGTGATGCATTTAGGTCTGTAATCAGAGCTCCTTTACCTTTCACAAACAACCCAAGAGTTCAGTGGTGTAAATGACACAAACCACAGACCACAGCCTCACTTCCAAAGAAAGAAAAGGGAGGGAGGGAAAAGAACAACTGCAACCAGCCATTAAAGTTAATTAGAACAAAGTGTCAGAAACAGAAATTTGAAAATTTCCTGGATGTGTACTCAAAATCCACTTTACTAAAGCGTCCATGTGCTTCTTTATTTGGTTTTATTTCTAGGACTTGCGTTCACAGCAGCAGATGTGGGAGCAAAAATGAAATCAGGAGGACTTTGGTATTCTAGAGTAAATTGCTCTCCACTGCATTAGCGAGAGAGAACAGATTGTAGCTAGGATAAGAGCAGTGTAAATAATTTTAAGTGTGCAATAGCATACAACATCGATTTGAATGACCTGGTAACTTGGCACCATCCCAGGCAATTATTTCCTAAGCAGGATTTATATCCTGTGTTGTCAAAAAACAGACTAAACCTTGGATACAGATATACATTAGATATATGTGTAGAAGTTGCTTTTCTCAATTGGAAAAGACAATTGGATTACTAGGTTATAAAAAGCAGAAAGGACCATTTTTTTAAAAATTTAATAACTCTCAGTGGTATTAGGAAATAATTTACCTTTGCCCAGTCATTTAAATCTTTTTGAAGATTTATTTGAAAGTATCTCAAAACTATGATGCACATTTATCATTGTAAATATATGAATGAAGCAAAAAAATCCTGCTGTTAGTTTTGAAGGTACCCTTCCTATACATCTAAAATTATTCCTGGGCTTTAAGGGAAACTGTGGAAGAAACTGAAATGTTTTAGTTTTTCCCTTCCTATTTCTTTCCACAGAATTGTAAGGCTCAGATTCACATAAAGAACCACATGTTAACGTCGTAGCCTTAGATTGTCGGGATAAATGCCAAGAAGCACATCAGAGTTACTAATGAACCTTCCATTGACAATTCATTCAGCCTTTGACTCTCCATTTTATGGCTCCCCACTCTGCCTGACATTATATTTCAGAACTACAGTGGGAATGCTGAGCACAACGTTTTGCACATTCTCATCTCAGGTGCTCAAATGTGCAGGTGGATTTTTCTTTTCCATTTTCAGCAACATGTCTCCGAAACCTGAGGTTTAAACTTGCCTTTCATATGGACAACAAATCTGTCAGTCAAGGGTTAACCTAACCCTTTCATCTACTGTCCACTTTTCTTACTTATAACTTGCCAAAGCAGATCCAGATATCTGGGACATCCTACACACATACTGCAGGTTATACTGTGAGAAAGTTATGCAAAGAAGATATTTATTTTGACACCGTAAAACTGTTTCATTGTCTTACCAATATTCCATTTGCAGGATCCCAAGCACTAACCTCTCCCAAGCAACTGTTTAACTTGTACCAGAGACTTGAGACGTTGAAGAAAACCCAGGGAGAGAAATGCAGAGGGGCCAAATAGACCATGACCCTAGAGAGGGATTGAATGCGTAGTGACTAAGAAGATGGAAATGCGGTCAAAGGAGCAACGTGAGAAATCCCTCCAAATCGCAGACCCTATAAACACTGATTTGATGGAAGTTGTGTTTCAGCTTAGAGAACACCTTACATATTCTCTGTATCCTATGTGAGTACTTGACTAAGAGAGGATTGTACAAATGAATTGTACCACACCTTTTGTGTATTATTGAAATAGAATTACTCTAAATTGACTCTAAACTGCTCCATGTGAAGAGGTAGGCAAGTAAGGATGGGTGCAATAAACATTTTGAAAGAGGTCTCTCCTACGTCTCTTCCTCACCATTTTAAACACAACAGATCAACTTTTATGTACAGTTATTTTATTAATGCAATCACTTCACTATATGAAGTACAAATAATTTATGATTTGTGTACAAGTGATGTGTTGGATCAGGTAATCAAAATTAGAATTGTCAATATGATTTTAATACACTGCCTGGGCAATATCCACAAATTAGGAACTCAAACAGAATAATTTTGAAGAAGTCCTTACCTAAATGGTTACATGTAGAAGACTTTCCTATAAATACAAAGAACAAACTGGGGTCTCCAGCTCTGTCTTAGATCTTGGTTTGTTCAATTTTATAAATCCAGGTTGCTAGGATCTATGACATTAATTACAGTAGTTTCTTTCTATATTACATAAAGCTTATGGAATGAGAAGTTTAATCAGAAGAAAACTTGAGATCAGTACTTAAAAGTTAGGGTAAGTGTTGCTATTTGGTCCAACCCACTGTCTCTTATGCTATTTTCTGCCACATTGCTTTCCCATGCATAATAAAGCAAGATAATAAACCAAAAAATGAAGATATCAGGGTCTTTTATTAAAGCTCACAATGGTTTTAGAAATCATCTGGGTGACACCTGTACTGTACAGAAAAAGAAACAAGCCCAGACTTGCATGACTTTTCACTTGTAATTATTTATTGAAGTACTAGTGAATACATGACACTATTCTAGGTACTAGGGGTAAAGTTGGTGAATAAAATATATGAAGGGTCTGTCCTTCCGACAGCTCATTTAATTGAGGAAGGAAGAAGTGTCTGTGTATGAGCAGAATGTCAGGGAGTACAGTAAAGAAACAGTAATTGTACAGGAGGTGAAAGCTCTTCTTCACGTGATGGGAAACCTTCTAAAGGAGTCTGAGGAAACGTGATTTATGTGAGGGGGAAATAATTTCACAAATTTTGGGGAGTAGTCTCAGGCAGAAGAAGCAGTATGCACAGCAGCTCTGAACAAGAAGATGGTGTGTGTGTTTCAGAGACAACAAGAAGTATGGATGGATCTAGACACCATCATGTTGAGCAGAGTAAGCCAGACTCAGAAGGATAAGTATCACATGTTCTCCCTAGCATATGGAATCTAGGAAAGATGACAAGAAATTGGAAGGAAGGAAGGGAGATAAGTGGAGGTGATAAAGGGGATGAATATGAGCAAAATATACGCATCAAAGCTTCCCCAAATATAAAACTATGGGGAAGGATGGAGCAAGTGGCTAAGTAGGTGGCATGAAAATGATCTAAGTATACTATATGCATGTCTGAATCTGCCAAAATGGAACACAATAATCTGTATAACCAATTAAAAAGAATGAAAAATGTGATCAGAGGAATATTCAGGATTCAAAACTTGTACAGGCCTTCAAGGCTAAGACATGTCTGGAATGTGCTGTAAATGTGAGAGGAGAAAACTGGCAGTTGGCAGGTTTGAGGAAAGACGGGTGACAGTATCCATTCACATTTAAACTGATTGTACTGTGGGACTGAAGGTGTTAGGGGTGGGGAGGCAAGAGAAGCAGAAAGACTGGAAAGAATCATCAGCCCTTTAACCTGACCACCTTGGAGGATGGAGCTGTCCTGTCTTAAAACGGGAAGAAAGAATATATGTGGGCAGAGTAAAGAGAAATTAACAGTTCAGTTTTAGCTAGGATGGTGGTACATGCGTGTATTCCCAGTTACTGAGGAGGCTAAGGTAGGAGAATCACAAGTTAGAGGCCAGCGTGGGCAACTTTAGGAGACCCTGTCTCAAAATAAAATTTAAAAAGGTCTGGTGATTATACACACACACACACACACACACACACACACACACGTAAAACTCAGTGGTAGAACTCTTCCTAGCATGTATGAGGTCCAGAGTTCAATGCCCATCTCCCCCCTGCACGCCCCCAAAAGAGTTCATTTTTGGACATTTTAAACAGTAAGTCTTTCAACCAGTGATGTCAAGAGGAAGTTGGATACAACTCTAGAAGTCAGGAAAAGCTGGGCTCTAGAAATGCAAATCTGAGAATGCTTCTCATTGGTGTATCCAAGTTCACTCTTGGCAGACACGAGACACATAAACTTCAATTTCCTCTTTGCTCCCTGTCCGGCTGTATCCAAGTGACTTATAAAAAGAGAACACTTTTAGCAGAAATTCCCATGCTGTTTGAGTACTATTGTCAGTGTGTGAGTGTAACTGAAAAGTAAATTAAGTACAGTGAAACCTTGATTATGAGAGAACTAACAATGACCTGAAAATAGAATTTCCTGAACTATAAAAAAAAAACCCAGCCAACTAGATAATGATGTTACGAGTAAAGTTCAAGTATAGAAAAAAATGAGTTGTTGTTTCATAGCAGACCTTTACCCTAAGAGAGATGAGTTCGAGAACTAGCATCACTGTCAACTGATGTCAAGATCACACACAGTGTTACAGAGTAATGTCACCGAAGTGTGCCTGGAATATACTGTAGCCTGCCACATGCAGGGTGGGTATTTCATTTGACTCCAATTAAGAGAAGGAGCTGCTGGATGTGCCACTGAAGCACTAGGGCTCTGGGTAAAATCATCATGGAAGGAACTGCCCTGTGACAAGACAAAGATCAGAGGAAAGAGAAAGCAGCTATAGAACAATCTAGTATGTAAAATGCTGGGAAGAAGGAAGAAGCAGAATTCACCCTCTGATTCAGGAGTTCAAAACTGAAAGCTTTATTGAATAAGGTTATTTATTAGAAAGCAAGTTCCAAGAGATCATAGTACTTCTTTAGGGATCTGTATCATAGTATTTTTAGAACTTGAGCTGATTGCAAAAAGGAATGAATGTCTAATAATGCATAGAAAAATCCAGTTTTATATTACCTAATGGTGCCACCAGGTATGTAACTCCATTTTATAAGTTATACTGCATACTTTTGAAAAAGTATAGCTGATGCGAGAAATAGGTAAGGTATTATGGACAGTCTCAAAGATTTACATACCCACCTACCTGTGAGACAGACAAGGCAGGTAAGATCATCCTGTTTTCCAGATGACAAAGCAGCCACTTAATAAATGATAGAGATAATATTCAACGTAGGGGCTTTATTTAGAACGCGTGCTAAGAGAAAGCATGTCAGTCCCGCAATCAACTGGGAGAAATAAGCATCAAAGCATCACAGGAAGCCAAAACGGCTGTCAATTGCCCTCCTCCCCCTCAGCCATAGATATATTTAAACCAAGTAATAATAAAACAAACTGGCAGCTGGCACTTTCATAGTGCCAACTCTGGAGCCCTTCACAAGAAAAGTTTTTTCTAAATAGTGTTTCACTTTTTTTGGTTTTCATTTTTTGTTTACTTTAAAGTCACATTTGTAAGGACAGAAAACATTCCAAAGTACAACATGGGGATGAAATGAATCAAAAATGACTTGAACAATATGCAGGGTCTTCATTTCTTTCTTTTTTTTTTTTTTTACTTCTGCCTTCCTAGCATCTGCCTGGGATACCTGATGTGACCCACATGCATTCATATGTCAGCCTCTTCCCATGTTCAGATCTTGAGTCCCCAGTAAGCTGGCAAGAGGAGAAGGGATACATTATTTATACCATTAAAGCAAACATAACGATGATTATTCATTAACTATGTACTACATCGCACAGTCCCTAAATATACATGAGTCCTCCACAAACCTTGCTGGGGAGAACTATTCACATTTTGCAAGTTAGCAAGCTGAGACTGAGAAAAGGTAATTTGCTTAGGAACACATAGCTTCCAGCTGGCTGGTGACAACAGTATGTTTTGCCTGTATTCTTCTAGTTTCTCTGAATCTCCAGCAACAAAGTGCTTCCTTCTGAAGGAGACAAATTAATGTCTGTTGCTTTAGGAAAAGCAAGACCTAGCCTGCTTCCTACCTAGATGTTTGGGATAGAATACACCATCCTCTTTTACAGACGGTGTGGACAGAGCATCCCACGAGGGTGCCCCACGTCTGAGCTCCTGTGACCAAATACTCTGCTTTCCGAGCGTGGTAGTCCCCGAATCATCTGCAATTATCCTTTTTTCTTCTCTATACAACGAGTGTGAAAAATGCCCTGCCTCCTTTCCTGTGTTAAAGTCAAGCATATGAACGAATGAATGTCCCTCATCGATTTAACATCTCTCTGCAAATAAGGTTTGGTATAATATTCATCTAAAAAGCAATGCTGGCAAAATTTTCTTCATCCACATAGTCAGCCACGGTGTAATCTCCTAGAAGAGCTTACTTGCCTGTGCTACTTTTAATAACTGCACTGCAAAAGCAATGGAAATGGCTTTGGTGGCAGACGCACAAAGAAAGGATCTTGCTTTGACTCATTATGAGGGGGAACTGAATCTGCTGGTGCTGCCAGCACATGCCAAATGTGCCTCTCAGCTTGCTCCATCAGTAACAGGTGTTCAGACGCTGGCGAGAAAGGAGAGAGAGCCTCCCCTCCAATTTGCTTGTCTTTCACTTGTCAAGGGTTTTGACAGGCATTTTGCAGTTCTGTCACAGTTCTAAGCATGGCTGCACAGCACGCTGCTGAGAGCAACCCCAAGTTAAGGAACTCTGAGAATGCCGGCGTGGAGTGTCTGCCTGGTGCCGTGCCCAGACTGTGGGTAGCCCTTCCTCTTGTCAGTGTCTACTTCACTCACCCTCTTGGTGGGTGGGCACATAGGTCGAACGCTTGTCCTACTAGTGATTAGGCTCTTTGCTGGGTTACACGTTAGATTTGATTTTTGTCACTGTTTAAGGCTTGAACTATGTCTTCTCTCTGAGGTATCCTTTAGCTGTATCGTTAGCTACATTGCATTTCTACTTGTTCGTGTCTGTCTCCCCAACGAGACTCTCAACTCCTTGGAGCAGGGTCCTAACAATATCCCAACCCACACAGCAGGGGTCTAGTGTTGAATGATGAATTTAGACACATTAAATTTTTAAAGAGTTTACTTGAGCAGACAGTGATTCATAAATCTGGCAGTGCCAAACCACAGGTGGCTTGGGCCCCAAGGAAGGGCCAAGAGGACCAAACTTTATAAGGTGTTTGGGGAAGCAAGACAAACAGTATTTGATTAAAGTGAAAAGTCCCCAGTTGGAGGCTAGTTGGCAGTTTCTGATTGGTTCAGTTTCATTTGCCTGGGATATGACAAATGCTGATGTAGGAACCCAACATGCTGGAGCTGTCTCAGCCTAATGGCCTCCTAATTAATTATTTTAACACTGGCATTTAGCAAAGACTAATAAATGTATATTGAACGGAATCCTAACGTAACATATCTAAGTACCTGAAAATGGTAGTTTCCTCGAAGAAAAAGAGGGCTGCTTTCTCCCAGCTCTGAGACCTTCTTGGTGATAACACGGTCAGAATCTGGGTCTTTCTCTGATTCCTGGTCTCAGCCTTAGTGACCGTACTGTGTTCATTCAACTTGACATGTGAGTGCAGACTATTTTAGCATATTGTTGGGAAGCTGGGTGTAGCAGTGTTACAATGTTTGCCTAGGATGTGTGAGGCCCTGGAGTTGATCCCCAGCACCACATGCACATAAGCAAACACTTCCAGGTACTGGACAGACTGTGCATTTTTACTGGTCTGCTTTGCCCACTCACTGATAGCATCTTTCCTTCCCTGAAGCTTGCTGTTATTCTAGACCCAGCCTGCACGACATAAAGTGTTTAATTCAGTTCACAGCACTGAACCAGTATTATGCAGGGTGAAACTTAGGAAGGATTTTCCTACTTGAGTGCTTTGGAAATAGAAAGGGACACCCACCCTGGATACAAACACACACACGCAAAATCACCACCACCAGCAATCCCTTGCCTTCAACTTCCCATACTTTTGAACGCCTGGGCATCTAGTTATACAGGTTAGGAGAGGATTATCACATTTCATGCCTTGACTTTTAGGCTTTGATCTGATCATGTTTTAACCCAAAAAAGTCAGGGAGTTGAGCCGAATTACTTGTCTTGGATTAATACATAACTTGCTATCAGAGTGATGTGAGACAACCTCATTTATAAAGAATAGGAAACCAAGAAATTATACTTGTTTGAGGGACAACCAAGAAAGAGTGAAAATCTGAATTCAAACTTTCTATTTGTGATACCTGAATATTTGAGGAAAGGATCGTTTGGCTGTTTTGGAGGTTTTAGTCCATGACTGACTGGCCTGGTTGCTTAGGACCTATGGCGGCAAACGTATCACAGCAGGAGTATGCGTGTGTGGAGGAGGTCCACGCACCTCATGGCCAGCTGGGAAGTCAGAGAGGGAGGGATACAAGAATCCCACAGTCCCCTTTGATGGAATACCACCAATGACCTATAATCTCTCACTAGGATGTCCCCATAGCTCCAAATGGTATTAAGCCTCCATCACATGGATGTTTTGGGGACATTTAAGTTCTAAACTATAGCAGATGCTGAGAATACATACTTGTATCAGCACTGACAAGAGTTAGTGCTCTTTGCCAAGCCACTACTGGTCCATCACTTTAAAACTTCCTGGGACAAAGTATTTACTGCTCCAGGTTTCAATTATCTAACCAGTAAAACAAGGTTGCTGAGAAGATTAAAACAATTTATGTAAAGGATATAGCATAATGCTTGGCACACTGTTATGGCTTATATCTACACGTCCCCTCACAGTCTCACGTGCTCACAGGTAGGGGTTTTGGGAAGTGGCTGGATCATGAGTGTGTGGCACTAAATTAAGGGTTTGTGATAACTGGGTAAGTCCACTTAATGGTTTAGCATAGTTCAGGGTGTGGATAATGGGCTGTCCCACTCTGGGTGTGAATAAAGAGGAGGGCTCGCTGCTTGCTGCCTGCCATGCCCCTCTGCCTTGGAGCCAGCAGACTATGGACTGAAACTTCTATAAACTGAGCTAAAATAAACTTCCTTTGACTAGGGGATTTTGTCCCAGCAATGAAAACGTAACTAAGACACACTTAAAAAGGGTACTGTAACTTCTTCAATGTTGTATTTAGCAGTGGAACAATTGGGCCAGAGAATACAAATGCTAATCAAACCAATAGCCTCTTCTCACTACTTCTTGAATACCCAGAATGGGGATACGTATTTGGGACAGCATGCTTGCTGTATGAAATCACAGACTCTCCTGCTTCTTCGTGTTAGTTTTCGGTTGCTGTGTAACAAACTACCAGAAACTCCGCAAATTCACACAAATTTATCACCTCAGTTTCACAGCATGAGTGGATGCTCTGCATGGGATCTTACTGGGCTGAAAGAAATGTGATGGCTGTGACTCCTGCCTCCCATAGGGGACCTCTGCCAAGTTCACAAGTTGATGGTAAAAATTCCACTGCTGGTAGCTATAGAATCAAGGTCCTCATTTCCCTTTTAGCTGTCATCTAAGTTCTTCTCTCAGCAATTTCAGGGTGTCTAGTTTCCCACTCCAGGGTCCCCATAGGAAGTTCATATGTATGTCTTTCTCCCCAACCAACAAAGAACTTCTGGGGCACTGAATCCCCCTCATGCTTCTACCCTTACTATGACCTCCAAAGCAAGACTTAATGGGCTCAAATGATCTGGCACCTTAATTACATCTGCAAAATCCCTTCATAGCAGCATCCAGAATGGTGTTTGAATAACTGAGAAAGTGTGCGTACACTAGGGGGTTTGCTGGGAGCCTTGGGGACTGTAAGATCCTGTCTAACACATTCCTGAAGCATATGCAAATTCAGTCACAGGACTAAGCAGTGATTTTTAGTGGCACTGCTGCATTTAACATTTGCCCCATTGGTTATTTCTCTACACTCAATTTACATTTGAATGACAAGCTGTTGAATACCTGAAAGGCCAAGAGACATGAATTTTAGAAAAATGGCATATTTTTGCCCTGTGCTCTTAGAGTACCTCTGAATGATGTGTGCAATTATGTCTTTCACCTCTGACTCTGTGCCCCAACACCTATATAATCACTGGATCAAGGCAGGATTTAATCTGTCATTTAAAAAATAAATAAACAGCATTTCCAGTCCAATCGCTTATTCTTTCTTTCTCCAAGATTTGAGAAATGTCAGTTTGATCAACGCAGTCTTGGTGATACAGCAGCTGAGGCCAGGCCTGGTTTGAGGGAGTACTTGAACATGTGCTTGCCCTGAACATATATTTAAGAGAACTATATTTGATGTGGTTCAGTCAACTGGTTTTACTCAGGAAATTCCCACTTCAGAAAGAGTGAGGCTGAGAAGCCAGTAATAAAAAGGAGCAATGAGCCAATATTAATTCAGGGTGGAGGTGAAGCACAGATCACGACTGAGATGTTCAGTTTCCAGGGCTACCAGAAACAAGTACCTCTGGAAAGCCTCAAGCAGGTGAGACTCCAAAACTACTGGGACTGGCCGGCATCCGGAGCCCTCTAGGGCTGCCAGCAACATCTAGCAACTGCCCTAGGAAAAAAGCAATCTCTCACCCCACACCCTTACTCCACCAAGATCCTTGGGTGGGGGTGTCAATCTATATTTGGATCCTTTAATGTTCATGCATGTTTTTAGTCGATCACGAGACACAAGATTAGTCAATGCAAGGGGGAATAAAAGATGGTATAATGTTATCTTCAAATGCCAGTTTATACTCATGGTGTAAAGCTTGAGCAAACAGGTATCTTAAATACTGATAAAAATGTCAGTGTCTACATGTGTATTCACACTTCGGTTTGTGGATCCCAAGGAAAACTGTAAGAACATTGTAAGGGCTAATCTTTGTACTTTCACTTTTCCTACTAGTTGTAATTATAAACCTTCAGCGACTCTCATTTTCATGCTGTAAAAGGGTTCTAAAACTCCTAAATCATAATTAAACTGGCACTCCTACACTACCGAGTAACAATTTACTGCTTTTTGAGCCTGCTGTTTCTGTTCACCTCATGTCACCCATGGCGAAAGGGAAGGAAATGAGGAAACTAAGTGTATCCACTTTCTATACTGTAGGGTCAAAGTGATGTCTTTCTTCCAGAGCGCTCTCTGTGAAGATCAGATTGGCCCTTCAAACTCACTGTCTGTCTTAGTATAGACACAAATCAAATTTTGGAGTACACTTTCAAAAACAAACAAAACAAAACAATTTGATTACAAATTCTGACCTTTTTTTCTGTTGCTTATTCCTACTTAACTGCCCACAGACATGACAGGACAATACTTTGGTCGTACTCAGGTGAAGTGCTCCTCCAGGCTAGGCAGAACCAAATATATCTGGTGAGCAGGAAAATGTACTTAGAAAAAAACTCCTATTTGTTTACATATTTACACATAAAATTTAAGAAAAACATCAAAGGAATGCTACAATTTAGACACATCTCGTTTTATTATATTTCATTTTACTGCACTTTACAGAGACTGCACTTTTTAATAGATTGAGTTTGTGGCAAGCCTACATGAGCAAGTCTATCAGTGCCATTTTTCCAACATCGTGATCTCAGTGTCTCTGAGTTACGTTTAGGTAATTCTCACAGTATCTCACACTTTTCCATCATTATTATATCTGTTATGGTGGTCTGTGATCAGTGATCTTTGATGTTAATGTGTAATGCTTTGTGGCACCACTAATCCTACCCACGTAAGATGGCAAACTAACTTCAAAAACCTGAGTTGTACTGCTCCAAAACCAACCATTCCTCAACTTTCTTCCTCTCCTCGGGTCTTGAAATTAGTAACCGTAAAAAAGTCTTTAAGTATTGAAGTGAAAGGAAGTGACACATCTCTCACTTTAAATCAAAAGCTAGAAATGACTAAGCTTTATTAGGAAGCCAGTGTTGACAGCCAGGACAGGTAGAAAGCTAGGTCATCTTGTACCAGACTGTTAGCCAAACTCCGTATGTAAAGGACAAGGTCTTGAAGGAAATTTAAAATGCTGTACCAGTGAATGTAAAAACGCTAAGAATGCAAAACAGTCTTCCTGCTGATATGAAGTTTTGACTGGATAGCTGGCCACAGTGCAACACACTATAATCTCAGCACTCTGGGGAGGCTGAGGCAAGAAAATCGCAAGTTTAACCCCAACCTGGACAATTTAGCAATTTAGTAAAATCATGTCTCAAACAATTTAAAAGGGCTCAGACATAACTCACTATAAGCCACAACCCAATCCAGAGTAAAGCCCTACATCTTCTCCATTCTGTGAGAAAGCTGCAGAAGAATCTTTGAAGCTAGAGGACACTGATTCAGGAGGGGTAAGGAAAGAAGCTGTTTCTGTAACATAAAAGCACAGGTTGAAGCAGCCAGTGCTGATGCAGAAGGCACAGCAAGCTATTCAGAAGATCTCAGATCACTGATGAAGGTGGCTATACTAAACAAGAGATTTTAAATGTAGACAAAATAGCCTTATATTGGGAAAATATTTTATTTATATATACTTTATAAAATATATAAATATATTTATATATTTTTTATAAAATATATTTATTTTCATAGCCACCTTCTGGCTCAAAGCTTCAAAGGACAGGCTGAGTCTTTCGTTAGGGGTTAATGTAGCTGGTGACTCTGCCAACTCATTTACCATTCTGAATCTCCTGGCAATTTTGAGAATCACACTAAATCTATTCTATACTCCACAAATGGAACACATGGATGACAGTACATTTCATTACAAGGTGCTTCACTGAATACTTTACGTTCACTCTTGAGACCTACTGCTCAGGGAAAAAAAGGATACCTTTCAAATTATTGCTTATTAACAATGCACTTGGTAATGCAAGAGCTCTGATGGAGACATATAAGACAGATGTTTTCATGCCTGCTAAAAACGTACATCCTATAGCCCATGCTTCAATAAGTAGTTCTGATTTTTAAGTTTTATTAATACATTTCATAAGGCTATCGCTGCCTCGGCAATTCTTCTAATGGATCTGGGCAAGGTAAACTGAAAATTTTCTGGAAAAGATTTGTAATTCTAGATATCACTAAAATCATTTGTGATCCATGAGAGGAGGCCAAAAGATCAACACTAACAGGAATATGAAGAGCTTACTTCCAACTCTCATGACTTTGAGGGGTTTAAGACTTCAGTGCAGCAAGTAACTGCAGATGTGGTGGGAATAGCAAGAGAACTAGAATTAGAAATGGAGCCTATAAATGTGACTGAATTGCTGCAATCTCATCATAAAATTTTAATGGATAAGGAGTTGCTTCTTATGGATGAGCAAAGAAAGCGCTTCCTTGTGATGACACTAGAAACACTGCTGAAATGACAAAGGATCTGTTATATGTACTTACATGATAAAAGAGTCGCACAGCTTGAGAGGACTGACTCCAATTTTGCAGAAGTGCGACTCTGGTTAAGATGAATGTACACTGCATGCTACAGAGCAATCTTTTTGTGAAAGGAACAAATGACGTGGCAAGTTCATTAGTGCCCTATTTTTAAAAATTGTTCCAGCCACCCCAGTTTTCAGCAATTACCACCTTGATCAGTCAGCAAGTATTAACATCAAGTCAAGACCATTCACCAGCAAGAAGATTACAACTTGTTGAAGGCCAAGATGATCTTATGCATGATTTTAGTTTTTAATGCTTTCAGACATGCTATTGCACTTATGAGCTTACAGTCTGGTATACAGGTAAATTTAATTGCTTTAGGAAACCAAAAAAATCATGCATCACTTTATCACCGTGTTCTAGACCTAATCCACAATACCAACAGGTTTGCCTATATAAGTGTAAGAAGAATTACTCTATTTATCTGGTAGGTTAAGCCAAGAATGTTAAGTTAGCATTGGTGTTTTTGGCTTAACCTAAGAAAACATTCAGATTTCAGCCGTCCGTTAACAGAATGGTTTGCCTTCTAAAACTGGGGACAACTTGTCTTCATAGGTATTGTAGGGAATGGCCATGTGTGACCTGCTTTGGGTGGTCTATGATCCTTTGCAATTTAAAACTTACATATTCATTAAAGGGTTAGGCACTGTTACATATTACAATAAAGTTAACAGCCTTAAAGGCACTACTTGCTCAATATGTCATTCTAAACTTACACTCTGGCAGCTGAACTTGAGTTCATCTTCCTGCTTTTAAAAAATACTCACCTATACCTTTACAGAAGCCAATTATTAAGAAAAAAACAAAACACTGATGTCCAGCACTGATTTTTCTTAGAAATGAACTGATTCTGAGACTTTATCTCAAAAGCACCTTAATTCCATCACAGAAACATTTCTAGTACTTGAGAAAATTGAAGACAAGGCTTTTGTTTTTACTAGGTTCTGTGTTTTTCTCAAATACCTTGGCACTTAAGTTTTTATTGTATACTGGGACTTGTAATGTTTTCATAAAGTTAATTCTTGCTTTCTTTGGAATCATGCTAGTTCTGAAAAACTAGAACAAGCAGACAAGAGCAAGTCCTGGCTCCATCACTAGCTTGCTGAACTGGACTCTTGTATTTTAAGGTTTACTAATGAAATAACAAATTGGACTAGCTGTGAAGCTTTCATGAGGTGATGACTTGAAAATGCCATTGAAAGTATGAACAGTATTCACATTTAGTTCTGCATGCCTATTCCAGGGTTAGGTTGATAATAATTATTGACCCAATTATAGGAGAATCAAAAAGAACTATTTATAATAAATTAAACAGCTCACTCCCCATTGGTTTATAAGTTCTTCTATTTTAATAGTTAAAGAATTATAATTGCAAGTATATTTAAGTGGAAGCTAAGTTATACTTTGCCCAGGTAAGACAGCACCATTTTCTTCTCAGGATTTATTGGTCCCCATGTAACCTGAGAAAAAATCCACACATACTCACAGGCAAAGAATGACAATCAATGTTTTTAATGTCCTTTCAGTCTTGCAGCATCCAAAATAGTGAAGTTTATCCATATCTGTGTCTGCCCAGAACATTCATAAACTTCATGCTTGTCAGTGGGCCAGGGACAGGTCAGGAACTCACTGGTAATACTTCAAGCAACACGGTAGCCCTTCCCTTTGGGGTCTGTGAGGATAACTATACCCCAACAGGCAATGCCTAGGAAAAAAAACAACAGTGTCCTATATTTAGTTTACTAGCTACTTCATATAAGCCATCTTATTTAACCTTCACACTTCTGGAGATGGTATTACCACTATATCTTGCTTATGGAAGAGGAAAACTTAGAAAAGGAGAAAACAGAAAAGTTCAGAAAGCTAGAAGAACACCCCACTACCCCCATCCACACACCAATTAACAAAGCTAACCAATTTAGACAACCTGGTTAAAATAAAAAATCTGAAAACCCAAAATTCTATTCACTCTACCAAGTCTGAAAAGCTAGAAGAATCACGCCTGTTTACTGGGAGGTATCTCAACAATCCCTTCGTGCTCTACCGATCAGAACTGTGGACCACATCGGAGTGGTGCACCAAGTACGAGGCTTTGAACCCACATCTAAAACAAGGTTTCAAAGCCCAACTTCTTAAACCAAAGTGAAGTGCCCAAGCTCTGGCTTCCTCCACGATCTGGAGGAAAAACTACTGACTTTGGGGTAAGACAATAACCTTGGGCGAGAAGGCAGATCTGTCACTTCCTAACTACCTGGTCTCTTCTTTGCTTCAGTTTGGTCATCAGAAAGGGTGGGATATTTTTTTTTAAGACGTTCCACCGATTTCTCCCGCACGCCGGCACCTCGGGCGAGGCGCCCCCACCACGTGACGCTCCCGCGCCCCAACCCCACCACGTGGCTGTTCTTTCCCTCCTCACCCCACCGCCCAGACCAAGTGGCTGTGCCCGGCTCTCACTGATGCCGATGGTCATTTTTGCAATAGCCCACGGGCCCGGGGCGTATCCCAGCTTCATGGGCCTCCGCGCCACTAAGTACACGTAAGCGCCCGCCCCTAGCAGCCCCGTCCCGGACAGCAGGCGACAGCTCCAGCAGTTTTTAAATAACGGGGTTTGCGCCGGAGAGGACGGCGCTTCCGAAGCATCTGGGGCCGCGGGGCTGGCGGGGTGTGCGCCTTCACGAGGGACAGGGAGCTTGAAGGGATCTGAATACTCAAGTGGCCGGGTAAAAGAAGACCCCATATTCCGGATCTCGGCCCAGCCGTAAGCGCCTTCGTTTGGACCTAACGTAAAAGCAGCCGGAAAGCAGAGCGCCAGCGCGTTGCGCCAGAAAAAGCCCGAGGACTGCCGGGAAATGTAGTTTTCACGTGCCTCGAAAGAGGACTAGAGAGAGGCGGAGCTTTTGCAGATGTCTGCCACAGCAACCTATTGGGTGGCAGAGGTCTAGTCCGCCCCAGCGCCTTATTATTTCACAGGTACTGACTTAGCTTGCTTTCTAAATGTCTCAATCTAAAGTCGCCTTAGAGAAGAAATGTGAGTCTCTAAGATTTCTGCCGAATGCAAACTATCATTTCACCTGCCTTACGCCTGTCAATTAAAAAGCTGTGTTATATCTTAACTACGTATACCTAGAATACTTTGTTAAGCAGTTATCTGCACGATGCCATGTCCTAACTCAGTGCGGCAGTTTTCTCCGTACGTAGCTAATCTGGTCAAGTGATTTAGCCACAGTTGAAAACAATTTTTGCGGAAAGAGTAGATCTCTTAAACTACCTACATATATCATGAAAGAAATATGTAAGTGTGACCAAGGTATTCGAAATTGGTTTGAATTACCTAGTTAAATATTTTTGATATCTTTACCTTTTTTTTCAAGGCTGCTGTCAATTTGATCATATTCATGGTAATCTCTTTTCTTTGAGAACCCTGTAGAAAGTCCAATTCAAAATTACACTAATAGATTTCAGGAGTTAATGTTAAGATTCTTACAGGTTTGAATCTTATCATCCAGCGGAATGACCTGTTCATTCTGATTGCATCTTTGCATCTTTGCAAGTCATCTTCTGTATAGTACATGCCCAATTCATTTCCCCTTTCATTTTCTTTTTTTTTTTTTTTTTGGTTTTTTTTTTTGGGGGGGGGGTTTTCTCCGGTACCGGGAACCGAACTCACGACCTTGCACTTGCCAGGCAGGTGCTTTGCCGGTGAGCTAAATCCCCAGCCCTCCCCTTTCATTTTCTATAGGTAAAGCTGGGGATGACTCCCGTGCCCGGTTGGTCTCAGGGGATCACTGGTAAGAAAGATGTTCAGAGTTCAGAGATTGTTTCTGTTAGAAGAAATGGATAAAACAGGACCACAGTTCCCAACTTTTTCTCCTTTAGATTAGCTTAAAAATTAACACGATAAAAAAGAAATTCACTATTCCAGATTCTAAAATAGGGTACAATTTTTGAGAAGGCGGAAAAGGACAAAAATAAAGGCATGGAGAAATGGGTAAAAATAAAATAGAACACTAGGTTGGCCTACTGCTTAGTTTCAAAGATGCTCTCCATTTTGACATATATGCATGCAGATGATATAGCTATATTTATCTCTGAATATCTATGTGTATATTTTCTGTAAATATTTAGCCATAGATTGTTGTGTATATCTCCATATGTTTTATTTCAGAAAGATAAACGTTTGGGAAATTTGGGTTTTCTCAAGGCAAGCGAGCCATGGAACACAGAGAATATTATTTAGCCTTTCTGATCCTCAGTTACCTCACGTCTAAAATGAGATTTGGACTAGTTGGTCTCTTTCTTTCTGATTTAAACATTTTATTATTAGGAATATCTCTTCCATTAACACTGTGCTAAGTCCCATACCATATAAATTCAGTAGTATTTCACGTAGAAATTCATAATTTATGGCTGCTGCTTCCCATTGTGTCTGATGTAACATTCCATGCTGTATGTAATTTCTTCTTATTTATATGGAGAAAATCACCATTTGACAATGTTTACCAGACATTTAGATCACACACCCCTATAGATTAAGACAGAAAGATGAAGCTCATACTAGCATTTATTCCATGTGAACATTTGACTTGGTTAATTTATTTTGACAAAATAAATTTTCTGATGCCTTTCTGCCTAGACTTGTATTGATTAAAATGGTAGGTTAATTTAGGGAAAACTGATATCTTTATAATGTTGAGTCAGCTAAGGACATGGAATGCCTTTTGTTTTGCTTACATTTTCTTTTGTATTTCCTTTTTTTTTTTGGTATGGGGAATCAAACTCAGGACCTTCTTTCCTTTTTTGTTCAATCCTTGGTGATTTGGAGGTTTATTCATAGTGCATCTTTTTCATAAAAACAATTTGGGAACACTTCTTCCTTTTTGGTACTCTGAATCAGTTTATATACCAAATACCATTGGAATTAACTTCTTTTAAAAAGCTTAGGTAGAACGGCCCTGTGAAACTGTCAGTTCAAGCCTTTTTTATTTTGGATGGAAGAGCAACTTTCACACTCTGCACTTTTGAAAACTGAGTTTACTTTTGGCAATAGTTCTGTTAAATTATGAATTTCTGAATATTGTCTATTTCATACCAGTTTTCAAATTTATTTGCATTGAATTCAGAAAAATCTTATTTATTTATTTAGAGGCAGGGTCTCATTGTATAGCCCAGGCTGGCCTCACCCTCCCAAGTGCTGGGATCATAGGCATGCACCACCACATCCAGGCCATTGCACTTTTTATTTTCATTCATTATTTCATTTCATTTTCATTCTTCATTGTATTTTTTATTTCTTTTTTTTTCTTAATGAGGAACTTTGAAATAAAAAATGATGCAGGCCCTGTATATCTGGATGTGGCCCTATGCAGGTCCTTAGAAATTGTGTCCTCATGTGTGTCCTCCCTGGCTGGCCAACAGTGCCCAGTGGATGTGCACTGGGGAAGGAGGCGCCACCTGCATCTCTGGCCTTGCTAAGCACCTCAGATGCCTGGTTTGGAGTCAGGTGATGCTGGATGTCAGATAGGCCGAATTCATGTTCCCCAAAGTCAAAGGATAAATTCTAAGGATGTAAAAAGAAGGACAATTATGGCAGGTATGGTGGCGCATGCCTGTAATCCCAGCACTCAGTAGGCTGAGACAGGAGGATCATTGCAATATCGAGACCAGCCTGAGCTACAAAGTGAGTTCAAGGCTGGTCTGAACTGCACAGCGAAACCCTGTCTGAAAAACACAACAACAACAACAACAAAACAGACAGAGAAGGACAATTTCTTGGGGAATACGAATAGCTCCTGAGAGACAGGAGGAGCCCCAATGGGTTGCCCTCCTTGTGTTAATTAATCTGTTGTATGCCCTATGTGGGACATGGGACTTTGCTGATGTGATTAAATTAAGGATATTAAGATCCATTGTTAGTGATGGGTTATCTGGTCAGGTCCTATATTAAATCCCAACTGTCCTTATGAGAGACATGCAGAGAGAGAATACAAACAGAAGAGAAGACATTGTGGCTACAGAAGCAGAGAAGGGGATCCGGTAGCCACAAGGTAAGGAATTCTGGCAGCCACAAGAAGCGGGAAGAGGCAAGGAACAAATTACCCCCAAAAACCCTCTAGAAGGAGCTTGACCCAGCCAACTCCTTGATTTTGGATTCTGGCTTCCAGAATTGTAAGAGAATAAATTTTTGTTACTTTAAGCCATGAAGTTTCTGGAAAATTGTTACAATAGCTATGGGAAACTAATACATACACTGCACTGAACTTGTTTCTGCTCTGCATTGAGGAGCCCTGGCCTAAGACAGCAAAGTATCACTGCTTGGTACACACCTTCTTTTTTTTTTTTTTTTGAGCTTTTTTGGATTTTGAGTTACTTCGCTCCACTATTTTCTAA